>NC_033800.1:62243181-62288765 GCF_001876935.1 Asparagus officinalis | reverse complement strand
AGGAAAATAGCAACCATCTCCTCAACGCTGATATACCGTGTATCTTGTAAATGCCCACGTTCTCGCAAGTCCATACACAATTTCATGAAGCAATCTGGATACACACGGTATACTCGACGAAAATCACGTGGATTGCTATCCATCTTAAATTTCAAATATTGAAGGCCAAGGTCCGTAATGCCATGTCTGAGTTGGGAAATGGGTAGATTTATCTCCTCTTGTGATATGAGGTGCGAGATACTCGTGACTAGACCTCCTATTTGTGCAGCCATGTTGATAATGCGAATGAGGAGATTATCAGCAGTATCCTCATCAAATAGCAAAATAGAGACATTCTGATTATCTTCCATCCTGTATTAGGAAACGAGATCAAATAATAGTCATCTATGTTCCCAAAAGCATACAAGTCCAAAAGCATATAAGCCCAAAAGCATACAAGTAACAACATGTATGTGCTTAACATCTATGTTCCCAAAAGCATAGAACTAACAACATCTATGTTCCCAAAAGCATACAAGTCCAAAAGCATATAAGCCCAAAAGCATACAAGTAACAACATGTATGTGCTTAACATCTATGTTCCCAAAAGCATAGAACTAACAACATCTATGTTCCCAAAAGCATACAAGTCCAAAAGCATATAATAAGTCCAAAAGCATACAAGTAACATGTATGTGCTTAACATCTATGTTCCCAAAAGCATAGAACTAACAACATCTATGTTCCCAAAAGCATACAAGTCCAAAAGCATATAAGCCCAAAAGCATACAAGTAACAACATCTATGTGCTTAACATCTAACATCTATGTTCCCAAAAGCATAGAACTAACAACATCTATGTTCCCAAAAGCATACAAGTCCAAAAGCATATAAGCCCAAAAGCATACAAGTAACAACATGTATGTGCTTAACATCTATGTTCCCAAAAGCATAGAACTAACAACATCTATGTTCCCAAAAGCATACAAGTCCAAAAGCATATAAGCCCAAAAGCATACAAGTAACAACATGTATGTGCTTAACATCTATGTTCCCAAAAGCATAGAACTAACAACATCTATGTTCCCAAAAGCATACAAGTCCAAAAGCATATAAGCCCAAAAGCATACAAGTAACAACATGTATGTGCTTAACATCTATGTTCCCAAAAGCATAGAACTAACAACATCTATGTTCCCAAAAGCTTATAACATAATAGTCATTAATAAGCATAATTGTCGTCATTTGGAAATACTCCAGTCAGACGCCAAATCATAAACCTTCTCCTTTGATCATCATTCATCTTCACAAACATATCCTTCACGTCTTGGGAAATATTTTGACTAAGGACAGTCAATCGTTCTTCATCGGTAAATTCTGGAATTGAAGCCACTCCCTCGACCCACGGTTGGTTGCGGCTTCGCAACAACCTCACCTCTGTGACTAACTCTTGTAAAGCCTTACTTATAATTGTAATTCCACTCTCCATTTCCTACACGGCGGGTTGAGACAATGCAGAGGTGGTGGTGCGGGGAGGTGCTCTACGAACATTTCTGCTAGTGCTAGAGGTTGATGGAACAGATTCAGCCACGGGAGTGGTAGGACCTGGCGTGCTATAAGGGGGAGGTGGAGGAGGATCTACTGGTGGTTGGGTAGGTTCTGCTTCACCCATAGCATCAAGTCCAAAAGCATAATCCAATATACCCTCACCTAATGCATTATGTAATGGCGCACTCTCTACACCCTCACAACCTAAGCCTCCAGCTGCTCTCCCGCTAGCTGAGTGGCTACCCACAACCATCTGCATATCCTCAAAATTTTCAAACAACTTATCTTTAAGCATTGGTGTATTAGGATGAGCCTGTCAAAAAACAAAGATAAAAATTAATTTTTTCTTTTTTTGTAATTAGCAAACATAACAATATATTATGTAGTTAGAAACTTTGGATAATTAATAATCTAACCTGTTTGTAATTTTCCCACACCTCAACGGAGCAAGTAATTCTCTGAGATATTGGGTCCCAACCAAACCCGGAATTGTTCCTCAATAGTAATTCAATTGGTTCAATCTTCCTCTGTTCTTCCAAATTTAGCATTCATGAGTGGCAACACGTTTTGAGTGATGGTATATTTCTTGAAGTTGCCATTATCCATCTTGTTGCCATTCTTCACCTCCTCCACTAAAAGTCTCAGTAGCTCTCTATTCTCTTGCTCTGACCATATTACATAGTCACACCTAGCTTTTTTGGCCCTCTCACCGTCTTGAGAGTCCTCTTCCATAGTTTGAGATTCCGAAGTAAAATTCATCCTACAACGCAAGAGGAATCACTTATAACAAACAACTTAAGCACTTATAACAACATTTATGTTCATGATAACAAACAACGTCCAGACTGTAACAATCATGCAAAACATCATGATAACAAACAAATATAACATCATGTTCATCCGTTTATAGCCTATATAGCCTATATAGCCTATATTCAGAATATTTGAACTAAGAGGATTAAACTACAACGAGCCGATCCTGGTGCATGTTGGCTTGAGCCTGATGTCTGATCTTCCTAGTTTAAGATTTTAACTAGTATCAAAGGCCAATTTCTACTGAAGGAGAGAAATGGTTTAATTTCCAAACCTAAAAATGGCTTTGATAGTGTATTAATTAGTAAGGAGTGAATCTCATGATATGATCTGGGCTTCCTCACAATAAACTATAAGGTCCTGGTCTTTTGCTAACCAAATCAAGTCAAGAATCAAAAGGAAAATTTGTAAATTTTAGTAACTTGCATTTAGGTATATCCGTATAAGGTCCTGGCTCTTTCACTTGGAGCAAATTTTGTCTCCAGGATCAAGTTATGTTTGCACATTCAACTTTTACTTGGTGTTGTTTTCTTTTTCTTCTCTTTTCTATCTTTCGATTACACAAAACTTTTGGCCATATTGAATAGTTGCATGTGTACTTACATAGTGTACGCTGGTGCACATGCTGCTCTGCCTGACTTTTGTGGGAACAGAATGAGGATGAAATAGATCCTAGAGACAAAGGAACTTGATGGACGGTTGAGTTGATAACATATTCAGGATATATATTTACTTTTACATATAAAAATCACTCTACTTGCTAAGAAAGAATCCTGATTGCCTATTAATTTGTCTCCTTCTAGCTGCTGGTATATAGTAGTTTTTACATATAAAAAATTACTCTTCTTGCTATAAGAAAGAATTCTGAGAGTCTGTTAATTTGTCTCCTTGTAGCTGCATGTATAAGTATTAACATATTCACACAACAATCCTCTGCTGCTCTACCTTTGCATGAATACATTAATTGATGAAGCAATAGTCACACTCCTGACAAAACTTAAGAGATTATGTAGCTAGCTGCTGTTTATTAATGAACTGACTAGATAATGAAGTCACCCAATAAAGTGCAGCTGCTGTTTATATATCAGAATAATCAAGCTGAAGATGTATTGACTTAAATTTCTCAAACTTTGTGGTGATTTTTTCATCCACAGAGACAAATATTGAAGGCAAATTGACTAAAGATGCAAATTTAAAAGTCACCTTGAGATCGCTGGAGAGGAAAACGAGAAACCCTTGAGATCGCCGGAGAGGAAAACGAGAAACCCTAGCTAGGGTTCAGCGATTGGGGGAAAACGAGAAAGGGCGACGGAGCTCGAGAATGGCGACGGAGCAGGCCCACGACCTCCAGAACGGCGACGGAGCAAGGGAACGGACCTCGAGAACGGCGATGACCCTGCGGGAGTTCGAGCTCGAGAACGAAATTTTTTCCCCCTCTTGTTCCAGGAAACGAAATGGGGGTCATTTTGGGGGTGGGGGCTGAAAACCCTTTATATACTTGGGGTAATTTGGGGGAAAGTGGGGTATTTGTCCCATAATTACCCCAACAAACCAATAACACCATAAATGTTACTCCAGTTCCAATTACCCCAATGAATAACACCAAACATTGTTGTTCCAAAAATTATCCCATTATCCCAAAAATTACCCCAATGAATAACCCCCCCTAAGAAAATTACATATAGCGTTCTTCTGGGAACTTCCCATTACATGAATCATCCACCCCCAGCTTCTTTCTTGGAACTGGGTCTGAATTTGTACTCCGTTACATGTCCGGGTTATCCTTAAGAATATTAGCGTAACATTCTCCAGGAACTTCCCATCAACGGTAGGAAACAGTTTAGACTCATATACCTATTGGAGTATCAGGGAGCAGTTTAACCTCATATACCGATTAGAGGATTGAGAAGCAGTTTATACTCGTATACTCTTTGGAGTATTGCCGTTCTTATTTGGCTTATCCTAGCGTTATGACGTCGGCTTCAACCAAGGTTTGGATGCTATTCTTTAAAGTAAAGCAAGCCTTGGTGGGATGAAGGATCCTCCTGTGGTACGCACAGTACTTCGGATCTGTAGTATTGTCAGCTTCCACCTGATTTGTGATGGGCGGCAGCTTGATCTTGTTGTTTTCAAGAAGGGTCTCGAAGATGGCTGGAACGTCTTCGTCCTTGAATGAGTACTCTTTTTGGAGTCTCGGATCCGAACTATTCTGCTGTCTTCGGGACTGCTGTTGCGACGTCTGATTAACGTCAACAACTGTTGTAGGTGCCTTCCCTTCATTATGGGAAATGAGACCCGGATTTAGAGGGTTAGTCATCGGTTGGCATCTTTCAACCTTCCTTCTTCTAAGGAATCGTTCGGCCTGCTCTTCGCGCGCCTTCAACTCTCTCCAGGTATTGAGTGGCTCTACTCCCATAACGTCCAAGATGTTAATGGACAAGTTGTTATGACAAGTCTGCAAGACGAATTCCTCCGTGACGGGATCCTTGCAGTTCATTGCCTGATTGCGGAAGCGTTTGATGAAGGTATCCACCGACTCTGCAAGACGAATTCCTCCGTGATGGGATCCTTGCAGTTCATTGCCTGATTGCGAAAGCGTTTGATGAAGATATCCACCAACTCTCCGTCTTTTTGTTTCTCATCGAAGAGTGTCCTGATCGACACTTTGGCGTCATCATCGAAGAAATGAGCGAGGAACATGCTTTCCAGGTCCTCCCAGCTATTGATGCTTCCGAGCTTGAGGCGACGGTACCAATCGAAGGAGGGCCCGCGAAGGGTGCCAACAAATGACCGGACCATCAGAGGCTCGTTGCCAGAGATCACTCCCAAATGCGCGAAGGGTGCCAACAAATGACCGGACCATCAGAGGCTCGTTGCCAGAGATCACTCCCAAATGGGACTGAAATAGACCAGGTGCTGAGTGGGGGAACCCTTCCCGTCGAACGGTGTGAAGTTGATCAGGTTGAACTTTGCCGAATACAGAATCAATTCCCATTCTCTTGGGTAAGGACACGGAATGCCGGTCTTCTTTACCTCTTGAACAGACATCAGGGCATCAATTTTGCTCTCGAGATCCTTCATCTTTTTGTCCTCATCTATATCCTGTTTTGGATAATTCCTGAAAGGAATAATGGGGCCACCCCCAGCATTGTCATCTTTGGTAGGACTACCCCCAGTATTATTATCCTTAGTGGGACCACCCCCAGCGTTGTGTTCATCCACATCTGAATCGCTACCTGCTTGGTTAGCAGTGCTGCGACGGCTGGATTCACCTAGCTGATTTGACAAAGTTCGGATTTGTTGGTCGTGCATTTGTCTCATCTCCTGCATAGCCATTTCCATTTCGATTTTGAATACTTCTTTCTGCTTGGCTAGAGCATCCTCAATGATTTTGGCTATTTGCTCGGTGTTGACCATGAACACTTCCCGAGCTTGTCCTATGCTAGACGTTGTATCGTCAGAGGCGATTGCGGAATAAGAATCCGAGAGTTCGTCATCGGAATGTATTCCTTCATGGACACCCTGGTAATCATTATGTCCAACGGTTTCTAGCTGAAGCTGAGATATTTGTTGGGTTATTCCCGAACCGACTCTTCTTCCTGGAGAGAAATTAGGGTTGGAACCACTTGAAACAATCAGAGATTTTCCCTTATTGACCATGTTGATGGTAACTTCTGGGAATTCATCATCTCGAGCCGGCTGCTTACATGGATTCTCAGGTATAACGCGTTTGTCTGTCTGACGCGTTTTTCTCTGAGTAAACATTGCCTTGTTGGCATCTACAGGAGTCACACGTTTGGAATCACACCCTTGTGAGGGTGAAACCTTAACGGACTCCTGGTTTTCTGCACGCACCTCCAAGCGGGCCGTTGTTCGAATCAATTTGTTAGGAGGTTGCGTACGACCCCCAATCCGGATGTTTGCTCGGGGTTCCTTCAATGGTCCCAAGCATTCTTTAATAGGTGCTTTACCTCGATCCTCGGGTAGAGCACCGATGCAATCCTTCAATGGGACTCTAGATTTGGGGAGATCCACGCTGTCATAGGGCTTCGCCGGAGGTGCGAGAGCAATAGGAACAGGATCTGGAGTTGACAAAGGCCTGAGAGCAGCCTCGGATGCTTTTGCCTTAGGCACTAATTTGGCCTTTGGCATCCAACCTTGCTTAGATCTTGGTGGCTTTTTGACCACCTTTCCTTTCTGTAACTCCTGTGCATTCCGTACAAGGATCCTCGTCTGCGCTAACAGTGCGCGACGCTTGTGGATACGCTCCTCAAGAGTTGAACGGGTTTGTTTGACACGAACCCATTCGTTAGTAGGTGATTGGGAGGAGGTTCCCAAAGCTTGTTGCTGGAACACTTTGCGCCTTCTGCGTTTCAGATCCGCATCATAGCAGATCCCGTCAACAGGCTCCAAAGCCTTGGTAAATTGACGCGCAAGATGTTGACGGCGCCTTTGACGAGCCCTCTTCGTCAACACTGGTGCACATTCAACGGGCAACTCCTTGACTTTTGAGGAGTTGTCACGAACGTTGGATCTGGTTTCTTTGGAAGCCGGCGGATCGTTGCGAAGTGTAACTACAACAGCGACGGCGGAGAGATCGTCTTCTTGGGTCTTCAGATCTGAAGACCAGCGGATCTTCCTGGAGGAGGAGGCCTTCCTGCACCTGCAAGGAGAGGCAAATCTGGAGGAAGAGGAGGAGACATAGTCCTCGAACTTTTGCTGGTCGAACTCGTATTCGACCTCTTCGAGCACTGGGATCTTGATCATCGGCTATGGCACGATAGCTTCGGCAGCGAAGCTGTTGGCTCCCACTGTGGTCGCCAGTTTGTTTGCGGTGAAAGTTGGGTTCTTCATTGATTCCATTTCACACTCTTGTAATAGTTTATCGATTACAAAAATCCGATCTTTTTATAAGATTCGGTTACAACGAGATCAAAAGAAATTACAACTTTATCAAACAAACACAGAGATCGTTTATCGGTCTTCTGCTTACGTGGGATCTTTGCCTGTGTCGGGGTCTATCCGTGGACCACCATCGATCAGATCTGATTGCTGAAAAATTGGGCAGAGCTTCGTCGATCCGCGAGGAGATCTAGAAACAGAAGCGCTTATTTTGACAAAAACGAGATAATTGCTCTTCTTAGAGTTACCACAACGGGATAATACTAAGGATTGGATACGGGTGATGTAGATCTGACGACTTTCGATCTCTTGCGTTGAAGAACTCGATCCGATCTCTCCTCCTCATATCTGAAATTCGTGCACCTTCAGTCTTCAATCCGGCAGGGCTTCGCCTAATCTCCAAAATTCTAGATCTCAAAAAAATAAGGCCTAAGGCTTGTATTTATAGGCTTCAGGGGATAACGGAGCGGTTAAAAACACTTAAAGGCCCAAATATGCCTTGGAGACACCCCAGGGTGTCTCCATTTGATCGGAGACACCCTAGGGTGTCTCGGCCTTATCCGAGACACCGAAGGGTGTCTCGTTGGTCCGAGACACTCCATATGGTGTATTTATTTATTTCCGCCGTAATTCCTTCGTTAGAACTCGGATTTGAGTGATTCGAAGTGTGTTGGAAAGCCGACAAGGAGTTCTATCAGCTCCGATGGTTGGATCATCTGTAGAATGAATGAGACACGAAGGGCATTTTTCCTTTTGTAAACATCGCGGGGCTCCCGATTAGCCCGTACCTTCGTTAGTTCACGTAGTTCGTCGATTTACTTCAAGCGTTCATCGACATCAATCGAACTCCTGTGAACCGGATAGTGACGTTCATCGTCGTTCCTTAACACTGAGCCATTCGTGGAGACCCATAGGCAATTTTCGATGCCTACAACGTCATTCACAACCCCACCCATGTTCATAATTCTCCACCTCGGTGAAGTTTTCCCAAAACTGAGCCGACACTAAAGCATCCAAATATCCCACTTGTTGTGTCCAGTACAAAGTGAAACAATTCACGACAACGGACTCAATTCACAACAAGTCGAGAACCCAAATGAGAGTCCAAACAATCTCACCCTCATCAAAATCAACTAATCCAAAACTGGCTGCATCATAAAGACTGCCTACGTATCCTCTTGTCCAAGAAATCAAGCCTCACGTAGTTAACCCAAATGGCCGTCAACGGCCTCAACAATCACGAATGTGCAACAAGCTTCGACAATGATCAAACTTGTTGCTCGGAACCACCTTAGTGAACATATCCGCCGGATTATCCTTTGTGTGGACCTTCACAATCTCCAGATCACCATCTTCAAGAACATCACAAACGAAGTGATAACGAACGTTGTAGGCGTCAAAAATTGCCTATAGGTCCCCGCATGTGGTTTAAGACCGAGAGAAGATGATGAACGTTGCTATCTGAATCACAAAAACTCATTTGACATCGACAAGCGCATGAAGTGAGTCGACGAACTATGTGAAGCAACGGAACTGCAGAACAACAAGGAAACGAACTGATCGGGAGCTCCGCATCAATTACAAAAGACAAAATGCCTTCCATGTCTTATCCACTCCACAGATTATTCAATCATGGTAGCTTATAGATCTTCTCGACGGCTTTCTAACGCATCTTGAATCGCATGATTCCGAGTTCGGACGACAAAGATACGGTAAAAACGGACGGAACGCGCAGGACTACGTCCCGGACCTCGGCGAGACACCCAGAGGTGTCTCGGCCAACCCGAGACACCCAAAGGTGTCTCGGCTTGGCCAAGACACTCTAAGGTGTCTCGGCCAAGCTGAGACACCCAGAGGTGTCTTGGATTGGCCGAGACACCCATTGGTGTCTCGGATTGGCCGAGACACTCACAAGTGTCTCGGACATTATAGAGTAATTTTGATCATGATCCGATTCGAATCTAAAGTAACTCAAAAAATGAAAGTTGTAGATCTCCTCGTTACCTTTCCAATGAATCTTGGATCAGGTCATTTGGAGATCATATAAGAAAGATAAAACTAAAATATCAAAGATAGTATAAACTGCCTCAGAACTCCGAAACAGTGTTGGTGTCTCAGAAAAGAATGATGATTTTGGCCATAATATGATTTGAATATGAAGAAACTCAAAACATAAAATTTATAGATATCTTTATCAGCTTTCCAATGCATCTATAATCAGGAAATTTAGGGGTAATATGATAAAGTTATGATCAAAATACCCGAGACACCTCAAAATGTCTCGGCTTGGCCGAGACACTTGTAAGTGTCTCGGCCACGCCGAGACACTCACAAGTGTCCGCAACCCCCAGAATGCTGTTTTTGCTGTTTTGAAGCCGTTTTTCGATCGTTAACCATCTGGATTTACTCCAACTGATCTGATAATATGGTTAAATGGTTTCAACTGAAGATAAGAGGGAATCAGCCGTTCTTATCCAAACACAGGGCTCCTGAAGCCTATAAATACAGTCCTAGGGCCTTTATTTTTTTAGATCTGAAATTCTCGAACATTGGCAAAGCCCTGTCAGATTGAGGACTGAAGAGCCATAAATTTCAGAGAGGAGGAGGAGACTGCAGCAGATTCTTCGTCATAAAGAAGAGGAGTTCATCAGATCTGCAGCCCAGTTCGTCCCTTAAGATTACCCCGTTACAGTGATCTTAAGAAGAGAAATTATCTCGCTGTTGCCGAGATAAGGGCTTCGGCTTCTTGATTCCTTCACGAATCGATGAAGCTCCGGATCTGATCTGATTGTTTGGTGGTCCACGGATATCAACGTCCCCGTCACAGGCCAACATCCCACGCAAGCAAAAGACCGATAAACGATCTCTGTGTTGTTTGACGAGAGTTGTATTTTTCTTATTTTCATTGTGTAAAAAAGACTTATAAAAAGATTAATTTTACTTTGAATCTGTAATCGATAAACGTGTAATAGATTCAGCAATGAAGATATCAACTTTCACCCCAAACAAGCTGGCGACCACAGTGGGTGCCAACAGCTTCGCTGCCGAAGCTGTCGTGCCGCAGCCAACAATCAAGATCCTCGTGGCTGAAGAGGTCAAATACGAGTTCGACCAACAAAAATTTAAGGAGTACGTCTCCTCCTCCTCCTCCAGATCTGCCTCGGCTCACAAATGCAGGAAGGTCTCCTCCTCCCGGAAGATCCGTCGATCTTCAGACCTGAAGACCCAAGAAGGCAATCTCTCCACTATCACTGCTGCAATTGCACCTCGCAATAATCCACCGGCGTCCAATGAAGCCGGATCTGTAGATTTGAACTCCTCCTCGATCAAGGAGTCGGCTGCTAAAGGCGCGCCAATTTTATCAAAGAGAGCACGTCAAAGGCAACGCCAACGCCTCGCGCGCCAATTTGCTAAGGCTTTGGATCAAGTGGACGGACTCCGTTATCAAGCAGATTTGAAGTTCAGAAAGCACAAAGTGGCTAAGTTATCACCACAACAAGCATCGGGATCCTCCTCCCAACCTCTAATTTACAAATGAGTTCGGATCAAACGAACACGTTCGACTCTCGAGGAGCGCATCCAGAAGCACCGCACACTTCTTGCGCATGTCCAGATCCTTATGCGAAAGGCACAAGAATTACAGTGGGAAGAGGTGGTCAAGAAACCACCAAGATCTAAGCAAGTTTGGGTGCCGAAGGTAAAAATAATGCCTCTACCCAAGAGACACCAGTCATGTCTATCATTCGATTCCAGATCCGAGACTGCTCTCCAGCCTTCATCAACTTCAGATCCCGCTCCTATTGCTCCCTCACCTCCGGTGAGGTCCTACGACAGCGTGGATCTCTCCAAATCCAGAATTCCATTAAAGTATCTCCTCGGTTCTCTACCCGAAGATCGAGGTAAAGCGCCTGTTAAGGAACGCTTGGGACCGTTGAAGGAATCCCGAGCGAACATCCAGACTGGGGGTCGTACCTGACCTCCTAACAAGTTGATTCCTGTAACCGCCCGTTTGGGGGTGCGTACAGAAGGCTAAGAGCTCGTTAAGGTTTTACTCTCAGAAAAGTGTGATTCCAAACGAGTGACTCCTGCAGACGTTAACAATGCATTATTTACTCAGAAAAAAACGCGTTAAGCAGATGAACGCGTTATACCTAAGAATTCATGTAAACAGCCAGTAGGTTACTCTGACCGCAACATTGATGAGTTGTACTATCGGGCTGGGGGTACGAATAAATCTCGAAAGAGAGGTACCCAGAAAGCGAACTCTCACTGTTCGTGTACCAAAATTATCAGGGTAGTATTATCAGCGTGTAGCTGCCCCAGGACCACTCCACAGTTAGTCTCGGTATTTGAGAGGATCTCCACTGAAGCATCAACGCCCAAATCAAGACATTTTTGTAAAAAACGATCGGTTGTTTAAGATGATAAACTCCCAGCAGTTACTATCAACGTGGTCGATAAGGGGAAGTCTCTGATTAGTTCAAATAGCTCCAACCCCAATTTCACTCCAGGAAGAAGAGTCAATTCGGGGATGGCCCAACTAATGTCTCGGCTCCAGTTAGAAGCCGTCGGATCTGAACAACCCGCAGTCACCACCAACATGGTTGATAAGGGAAAATCGACTCGACCTTCAAGTTCAGCCCCCTCATTTCGCATCGTCTGACTCGGCTACGCGCGGGAACTACTAGACGCAGGGACTATCTAAGGATGAATAAAGGACTATCCTCAGACGATGAAGCGTCAGATGCTTGCTCGGCAGTCGCTTCAGAGGCTACCGTATCCAGTCCCGGACAATCCCGTGAAGTGTTTATGATTAGCACCGAGGAAGTAACCAAAATGGTTGAGGACGCTCTAGCCAAACAGAAGCAAGCATTCAAAATCGAAATGAAAATGGCTATACAGACGATGAGACAAATGCACGACCAACAGATCCGAGCCTTGTCGAATCAGATAGTTGAATCCAATCGTCATGATGATGTCAGCCAAGCAGCTAGCGATTCAGATGTGGATGAACACATTAATGCTGATAACCCTCCTGTTAACCAAAATGCTGGGGGTGGTCCCGCTAAAGATAATAATGCCGGGGGTGACCACATTGTTCCTCTCAGAAATCGTCCAAAACATGAAACAGACGAGGACGAGAAGATGAAAGACCTCGAGAGCAAAATTAACGCTCTAATGTCTGCTCGAGAGGTAAAGAAGACTGGTATGGACGAGAAGATGAAAGACCTCGAGAGCAAAATTAACGCTCTAATGTCTGCTCGAGAGGTAAAGAAGACTGGTATTCCGTGTCCTTACCCGAAAGAGTGGGATTCGATCCCGTATCCGGTGAAGTTCAACCTGATCAACTTCACGCCGTTCGACGGGAAGGGATCGCCCACTCAGCATCTAATCTACTTTAAGTCCCACTTGGGCACGATCTTCGGCAATGAAGTCTTGATGGTTCGGTCATTCGTCGGCACCCTTCGCGGGCCTACATTCGATTGGTATCGCCGTCTCAAGCCTGGAAGCATCAACAGCTGGGACGATATGGAGAGCTCATTCCTCGGTAACTTCTTTGATGACGACGCCGAGATATCCATCAGGACACTCTTTGAGGAGAAATAGGAAGACAAAGAGACAGTCAACGATTTCATTAAACATTTCCGGAATAAGGCGATGAACTACTGAGATCCGATTATGGAGGACTTCATCATCCAGACATGTCATAACAACCTATCTATTGAGATATTAGAAGTTATGGGAGTCGTACCATCCAATACTTGGAAAGACTTAAAGATGCACGGCGAACAAGCCGAATGCTTCCTCAGAAGGAAGAAGATCAAAAGAAGCCAGCAGTCAATGCATGTGGTTGCCGGTGATAATTATCAGATGTCACAATAACAATCTCAAAAGCAGCAAAGGACTCCAGATCCGAGACTCCAAAAAGAGTACTCTTTCAAGAATGAGGAAGTTCCGGATATTTTCGAGTACCTCCTGAATAACGGTGAGATTGTGCTACCTCCGATTAAAGATCAGGAGGGAGCTAAGAGGATTACAGACCCAAACTACTGTGCATACCACAGGAGAGTTCTCCATCCTACTAAGGTTTATTTCGGTCTAAAGAACAAGATTCAAGCTCTAATCGACTCTGACGCAATAAAGCTAGAATAAGCCGAATGACGGTGCACCACTCCGAAGAGTATACGGGTATAAACTGCTTCTCAATCCTCCAACCGATATAAGAGGTTAAACTGCTCCCTGACACTCAAATAGGTATATGAGTCTAAATTATTTCCTTTCTTTCATGGGAAGTTCCTGGAGACTACCATGCCTGGTATTCTTAAGGATAACCCGGTCACGTAACTGAGTGCAATGTTAGACTCAGTTTCGCGAAGAAAGATGGAGGTGGATAATTCATGTAACGGGAAGTTCCCAAGAGAATTCTATATAGTATATTCTTAGGGATAACCCGGTCACTACAAGAAGGTGATGAATAAGAAACTCTCACTCAAACTCCCGCTATGTCTGTGCACTCAACATTCTCATTGTTAGAGTCCGGACATAGTTTTTAGAATTTTAATCTCCTGATCATTGGCGATTATCAAATCCTTCTGTGTTAAGTATTTGTCACTTAACATCAGGAACCCCCTCTGAGCGACTTGTACAAGTCAACACTCCTATTGTGTTTTGTACTCCCACTCCCACTCCCATCTTGGTCAAACCTTTAAACAGTTAGAACCATAACCAAAATCCCCTCTCGATTCCTTCCATGAAAGAGAGGTCCACAAATTAAACGATCAAACCTTTAAACAGTTAGGATCGTCTCAAATTTCCAATTTGGTCAAACCTTTAAATAGTTAGGACCACAACCAAAATCCCCTCTCGATTTCTTCCATGAACGAGAGGTCCACAAATTGAACGATCAAACCTTTAAACAGTTAGGGTCGTCTCAAATTCCCAACTTGATCAAACCTTTAAATAGTTAGGACCACAACCAACATCCCCTCTCGATTCCTTCCATGAACGTGAGGTTCACAAATTGAATGATCAAACCTTTAAACAGTTAGGATCGTCTTAAATTCCTATCTTGGTCAAACCTTTAAACAGTTAGGACCACAACCAACATCCCCTCTCGATTCCTTCTATGAACGAGAGGTCCACAAATTAAACGATCAAACCTTAAACAGTTAGGGTCATCTCAAATTCCTAACTTGGTCAAACATTTAAATAGTTAGGATCACAACCAAACTCCCCTCTCGATTCCTTCCATGAACGAGAGGTCCACAAATTGAACGATCAAACCTTTAAACAGTTAGGTTGTCTTAAATTTCCAACTTGGTCAAACCTTTAAACAGTTAGGACCACAACCAAAATCCCCTCTAGATTCCTTCCATGAACGAGAGGTCCACAAATTGAACGATTAAACCTTTAAACAGTTAGTGTCGTCTCAAATTCTCATCTTAGTCAAACCTTTAAACAGTTAGGACCACAACCAAAATCCTCTCTCGATTCCTTCCATGAACGAGAGGTCCACTTTTAATTTGAGCAATCAAATCTATGAAAGTTAGGATTGCCTCCAACCTTACTTGGTCAAACCTGCAGATAGTTAGGACTAAGACCAAAATGCCCCTATCGATAAATGAAAGGCTTCCATCTTTTCTTATTCAGACAAACCTATAAAAGTTAGGACCGAAATCGGAATTTCACCTCAATGAATGAGGAATTCTTTTTTGGATTAAGCAACCAATCATATAAAAGTTAGGGTTGCTTGAATCTTTCCTATTCTCGGAGTAGAGATCCCACCCCTAGTTTTACTTTTCCGGATTCTTAGGGTGGAGATCCAACTTCGAGTTTCCTTGGTAACTGGAGATAGAATATAAAATTATTCCTCTTTAGTTTCGGGAGATAGAATATAAAATTCTTCCTCTCTTATTTTTTTGATACCATCCTTCAACTCCCAAAAGCCGTGCCTTACACGCGCGGGGAATTTTATCCCGAATACTAAGTAGGGATAAGTAAACGCCTAACACGCGTTGCCGGTTTAGTCTTTCACTGATTGGAGAAGATACCAGAATTCTAATCTGGGAAATTTTATCCTAAATCCTAAGTAGGGATAGGTCAACGCCAGTCAACGCGTTGCGATAAAAAAGTCAACATCAGATAATTTGAAACCCTATGTCAACGCTGATCAACACGTAACCCTAGGTCAATGCCAGTCAACGCGTTACGATGAAAAAGACAACGTCAGACGATTTGAAACCCTAGGTCAACGCCGATCAACGCGTAACCCTAGGTCAACGCCGGTCAACGCGTTGCGATGAAAAAGTCAACGTCAGACGATTTGAAACCCTAGGTCAATACCAATCAACGCGTAACCCTAGGTCAACGCCAGTCAACGCGTTACGATGAAAAAGTCAACATCAGACGATTTGAAACCCTAGGTCAACGCCGATCAATGCGTAACCCTAGGTCAATGCCAGTCAACACGTTGCGATGAAAGTCAACACAAGTCAATATATCGTGATGCAGATGGTCAGTTCAAAGTCAACTTGACGATATGAGCCAAAATCAACTCACTAGTTTTCATTCAAGATTTCGACGACGGCCAGACGATAAATGCAATGCCGAAACAGTTTCGGTTATTCATCAACATACCGAACAGACTGAAAATCAAAGGAGTTAAGAATCAAAGCTATAGGTCCTTTTATACCAACTGAAGGTTGGACCGATCATATCCAAAGTATTTCAGACTCATCTATAAAAGAAACGAGACTGAAACACTTTGGAGGGGGTATCTGTAGACATCAAAAATTGCCTATAGGTCCCCGCATGTGGCTTAAGACCGAGAGAAGATGATAAACATTGCTATCTGAATCAAAAAAACTCATTTGACATCGACAAGCGCATGAAATGAGTCGATGAACTATGTGAAGCAACGAAACTACAGAACAAGGAAACGAACTGATCGGGAGCTTCGTATCACTTACAAAAGACGAAATGCCTTCCATATCCTATCCACTCCATAGATGATTCAATCATGGGAGCTTGTATATCTTCTCGACGGATTTCTAACGCATCTTGAATCGCATGATTCTAAGTTCGGATGACAAAGATATGACAAAAACGAACGAAACGCGCAGGACTACGTCCCGGACCTCAGCGAGACACCCAGAGGTGTCTCGGCCAACCCGAGACACCCAAAGGTGTCTCGGCTTGGCCAAGACATTCTAAGGTGTCTCGGCCAAGCTGAGACACCCAGAGGTGTCTTGGATTGGCCGAGGCACCCATTGGTGTCTCGGATTGGCCGAGACACTCTTGAGTGTCTTGGCCAAGCCGAGACACTCACAAGTATCTCGGACCTTGTAGAGTAATTTTGGCCATAATCTGATTCGAATATAAAGAAACGCAAAACATGAAAGTTGTAGATATCCTCATTAGATTTTCAATGAATCTTGGATCAGGTCATTTGGAGATCATATGGGAAAGATAAAGCTAAAATACCAAAGATAGTATAAGCTGTCTCAGAACTCCGAGACAATGTTGGTGTCTCAAAAAAGAATGACGATTTTGGCCATGATCTGATTCGAATCTGAAGAAACTCAAAACATAAAAGTTATAGATCTCTTTATCAAATTTTCAATGCATCTAGAATCAGATCATTTGGAGGTCATATGAGAAAGTTATGGCCAAAATACCCGAGACACCTCAAAGCGTCTCGGCTTGGCCGAGACACTTGTAAGTGTCTCGGCCACGCCGAGACACTCACAAGTGTCCGCAACTCTCAGAATGTTATTTTTGATGTTTTAAAGCCGTTTTTCGATCGTTAACCACCTGGATTTGCTTCAACTGATCTGATAATGTTGGTTAAGTGGTTTCAACTGAAGATAAGAGGGAATCGGCCGTTCTTATCCAAACACAGGGCTCCTGAAGCCTATAAATACAGTCCCAGGGCCTTTATTTTTTCAGATCAGGAATTCTCGAGCGTTGGCAAAGCCTTGCCGGATTAAGAACTAAAGAGCCATGAATTTCAGAGAGGAGGAGGAGACTGCAGCAGATTCTTCGTCATAAAGAAGAGGAGTTCGTCAGATCTGCAACCCAGTTCGTCCCTTAAGATTACCCCGTTACGGTGATATTAAGAAGAGCAATTATCTCGCTGTTGCCGAGATAAGCACTTCGGCTTCTTGATTCCTTAGCGAATCAACGAAGCTCCGGATTTGATCTGATCATTTGGTGGTCCACGGATATCAACGTCCCCGTCACAGGCCAAGATCCCACGCAAGCAGAAGACCGATAAACGATCTCTACGCTGTTTGACGAGAGTTGTATTTTTCTTATTTTTATTGTGTAAGAAAGTCTTATAAAAAGACTAATTTTACTTTGAATCTGTAATCGATAAACGTGTAATAGATTCAGCAATGAAGATATCAACTTTCACCCCAAACAAACATCAATGTGTTTCGTCCTCGCATGAAAAACTTGATTCTTCACCAAATAGATAGCACTCATGCTATCACAATGAATAGTGACGGACCTCTGTGATATACCAAGTTTCTCCAAAAGTCCTCGAAGCCAAATAGCCTCCTTCACAGCCTCTGTAACTACCATATACTCTGCCTCCGTCGTAGACAAACCTACCGTCGACTGTATGGTGCATCTCCAACACACTGGTGCACGAGTCAAAGTAAACACATACCCCATAGTAGACCGACGCTTATCCAAATCCCCGACATAATCCGAATCCACATATCCAATGCACAACTGCCCACCTGTAGTGTCCCTCTCATAAATCAAACCAACATTGAGCGTACCTCTAATGTACCTCAAAATCCATCTCATGACGTCCCAATGACCCACTCCTGGATCATGCATGTATCTCAAAACCATGCTCACCGCCTGTGACAAATCTGGTCTCGTACATACCATCGCGTACATCAAGCTCCCAACCGCACTCGCATATGGAGTTTTCGATATCAACTCTCGATCTTCAACTGTCTTCGGTAAAAGATCAGCTGAAAGTTTTAAATGGGCTCCCAATAGTACACTAACTGGCTTCGTATCCATGCTAACATGAAATCATTATAGTACCTTCTTCAAATAAGACACCAGTGTCAAACAAATTTTGTCCTTCTTCTTGTCTCTGCCGATCTCCATTCCCAAAATGCATTTGGCCTCACCCAAGTCCTTCATCTCAAACTCATTTGAAAGCTGACCTTTCAACTCATCTATAGTCGACCTGGAAGTAGTGGCAACCAACATGTCATTGACATAAAGTAACAAATAGATGTACGCACCTCCTTTCAACTTGCGAAAATATACACAAGGATCAAACTGGTTCCGAGTGTACGAATGACCAATCATAAAACCATCAAATCGTCTATACCACTGTCGAGGAGACTACTTCAAACCATATAGCAATTTCTTTAATTTGCAAACTAATTTTTCCTTCCCTGCAGCTCAAAATCCTAATGGTTGAGTCATATATGTTTCTTCATCAAGTTCACTATGAAAAAATACCATCTTCACATCCAACTGATCTAACTCCAAACCATACCGTGCCACCAAAGCTAGCAAAATCCGAATCGAAGAGTGTTTCACCACCGGAGAGAAAATCTCATTATAGTCAATACCTTCCTCCTATGTATAGTTCTTCGCAACCAACCTAGCTTTGAACCTCAATGGAGTGCCCTCAATGCCCTCCTTCTTCGTATATACTCACTTGCAACCAATTGTCTTCCGTCCCTTTGGAAGCTCAACAAGCTCCCATGTATCGTTCTTGTGAAGAGAGTTCATCTCCTCCTGCATAGCCACCTGCCATGAATCCACCTCCGAACTCTGCTCGGCCTTTATGAATGTAGAAGGCATCATCTCATCGATACTCTCCACCGGAAGTGCATACGCAACTATGTCGGCATACCGTGTTGGCATCCGTATGTCTCTCCTCTTTCTTCGAACCGTAATAGAATCCTGAACCTGAGCCGTCAGTTCCTGATCCTGCACATCAGTACCCGTATCCTCTGTATCACCATCGTGCTCGTCTGGCGTCACCTCAGTCAGCACTCTAATGGATACTGTACCATCTGGACACTGTGGAGCTGCATCAATCTCCACCACCTGCGATATCTCCTTCGTCGGGTCGCTCTCCACCTGATGAGAGCTGGAAAGCTTCAAGATAGAAGCCTCATCAAACGTGACGTCTCTACTCAGCACAATCTTCCTATCAACTGGATCCCAAAGCTTATATCCCTTGACACCACGCTTGAATCCTATAAATATGGCCTTCCCAGCTCGAGCTTTCAATTTATCTGTTCTCACATGATAAAATGCAGGGTACCCAAATACTTTGAGCTGGTCATAATCATGTGCTAGCTCTCCCGACCACTTCTCCATAGGGGTTTTCCCCTCAATCGCAGATGAATGCAGCCTATCAATGAGGTGGCTCGCATATGTAAGTGCCTCAGCCCAAAAGATCTTCTCCAAACCACTCTACGACAATAAACATCGGACTTTCTCCAGCAAAGACTGATTTAGCCTCTCCGCCACCCCATTCTGTTGCGCTGTATGACTAACCGTGAAGTGCCTCTCTACGCCCTCGTCTCGACATAACTGCAGAAAGGGGTCTGAAGTATATTCACCACCACTGTCGGATCACAACGTCTTGATCTTTCTCCCAGTCTGCAGTTCCAATCTCTTCTTCAACTCCACGAATATATTTAGGACTTCACTCTTCTTTGTTATGGTGTACACCCAACATCGCCTAGAATAGTCATCAACGAACATAACGAATCAATATCGACCACCAAGTGATGCAGTCTTGGTGGGACCCCAAACATCTGTGTGCATATAGTCTAGGATACCCCTCGTCCTATGCATGGTCATCCCGAACTTCACCTTCGTCTTCTTGCTAAGAACACAGTGCTCACAGAACTCAATTTTTCCACTCTTGGCTCCCTTCAATAGCTCTTGCTTGCACAAAGCCTATAGTGACTTCTCTCCTGTGTGCCCCAACCTATAATGCTAAAGCCTGCTCATGTCCGTCTCTGAAATAGCTGAAGAAACCTGGCCAACCTCGGCCCTCCCCTTCAAATAATATAAGTTTCGACTGCGGACTCCCTTCATCACCACTAAAGATCCTTTAGTAACCTCTACAGCATCTTCAAAGGTCACCTTAAATCCCTTCACCTCCAAAGCTCCAACTGAGATAAGATTCTTCTTCAGCTGAGGAACGAATCTTATATCCTTTAATTCACGGACTACTCCATTGTGTATCCGAATCTGCACGGTACCTATCCCACAAATGCCACATGATTGATTATTTCCCATGACAACAGCACCCCCATCGAGTCTCTCAAATGATACAAACCAATCTCGCTTAGGAGTCACATGATAAGTAGCGTTGGAATTAAGCATCCAATCTGATGCATCCAAATGGTTCACCTTCGGAGTAATCAATAGAGAAAAGCGCGAATCATCAGAATCATCGCCTTTCGCAACGTTCACCTCATTGGCCTTTAGGCCCTTTTTCTTGCCATTCTCCTTCTCCTTGAGCTTCGGGCAGTTTCTCTTCCAATGTCCCTGCTCCTTGCAGAATGCACATTGGTTCTTTGCTAACTGGTGACGACCTCTAGACTTTGACCTTCCTCTATTACCACCTTTCGGATATGGGCTTCTACCTCTCGTCGATAAGGCCTCTACTGAAGTACTAGCGCGGGAAGTTTCCTTATCATTCCTCCTCAAGTCATAGTTCATCAAAGCGTTAGTTACTTCACTATAGCTGATAGAAGATCTCCCATTTAACAAAGTGAGCACAAAGGTGTCATACTCCTCATCCGGTAAGGAGCCCAATAAGATAATAGCCTTGTACTCATCTGAAATCTTTTCATCAACATTTGCCAAGTTCGACAACAACTTAGTATAGTTGTTTACATAAGCCGCTAGTGAGGTGCCTTTGGACATCTAAAATCTGAAGAGTCTTCGCAGCAAGTGCAATTTGTTCTCAACACTCTTCGTGAGATACTTGTTGTTAAGAATTTCTCACATCTTTATTGCAGACGTTACCCAAATCACATCATATTTCAGTTCCTGTTCCAAACAGGACCTGATCACCCCACACGCATTCCTATTCATCTTCTCTCATATCGCCTCATCATATTTAGGTGGCCTCTCGTGGACCATGATTGTCTCTTCCAAATTCTGAGCATCGAGGGCATCCTGTACGTCACTCATCCACAAACCAAAGTTGATTTTACCGTCATATTTCACCACACTAATTTTGGTGTTCTGAAAATAAACTTGAACTGTACTCGACATCGACTTGCTGCTCTCACCTTCTTCTCCCATTACAAACTAACTCCAAATTATAGAGAAAGAATAAATTTAATAGAAATTAGGAACCACCCAACTGAACCCTAAATCAGATTCCAAATAGATCTTCTGTCCACACAAGGAAAGCAAAATCTCCAACGACAACTCCTAATGCTATCTCCACCGAAGCCTAGAACTCGAAGAACCAAGCTTCACACAAGAATCTTCCTCCACCAAACTCCAAAAGCCTAGATCTGAAATCTGGGCTCTGATACCACTTGTTGCGCTCAACGAAAATTTCGGCAGCACTTTGGCAGCACAACAAGAGAGTCAGGTCGCAATAGGAATTTCTGTTTCATAAAGGAAATAAGAACCTTAAGTAAAATATCTCAACCAAGTGAGATATCAGCTCTTCCTCTCATCAGTTATGAGACTGACTTGTTGAGGGAACCTAAATAAGCTATTACAAATCATACAAAAGCGAGACAAACTAATTTTACATTGTTCGGTAAATTACCTACGTCCACGGGGTAATGAGGGGGGATCTACTACTAGAGGGAGAGAATACAACTAGGGTTTACAATCACTCAATCTAAACCCTCACACAAACTCTCAAACCTCTTACACAATCTCTCTCTACAAAAGGGACCCTTGCATAGTCGCACACAACTTTCCCCTCTGTACTGGTACTTTTTCTCCTCTGCCTAAAAGAATACCCACAGCCGAAAAAATCCCCCTTGCTCTGCACACCTTTTCTCCTACAGCTGCAAAAACCAAAGCTCCTTGCACGAACTCTGCCAATTTGCCTCCTTGCTCTAAAACCTAGGTAGAAATCTCATTGTTATTTATTTAGACTTCAATCAGGTCACGCGTAGAGAAGTTGGGTGGGCCAACTTCATGAAACCTCTACGATTGTAAACCTGCTCTTGTAAATCATGTGGACCCCACATCATTCACAACCCACGTCATTCACAACCCCACCCACGGTCACAACATTCTCATCCTAGATTGCCCTACCTAAACAAAACAAAACATTGTAGATTGCATTCTCATAATATGACCATCATCATTGCCCAAATTGAACAATACAAAATAGCCATACCAATACATATTGTGCAATGTAGGTTGCTATTAAGTATCATATCCATCCATATTTATATAAACCTGCAAAAGAACCCAAACTCATATTCAGTTTATACAAAATATGACCATCAAGTATCATTTTCTATTGGTTGCTTGTGAGCTTGTTTCAGATTGCTTCAGATTCAGTTTGTTTCAAAACCGTTGCAAAAAATTAAACAAAACTTGTCCACACACAAGCAAATTGGACCCAAGAGCAACTCAGATTGGACTTAAAACCTACAACAAACCAATGCTTCCAGAAAGCCATATTACCAGCAAGTAACAACTCTACAAACAAGCTCCTATAACCAGCATGTAAGAAGCCGCAAGTAAGCTCAGACCAGATGCAAAAAATAAAACAAAACCCTCCTGCTATCAAAGCAAGCAACTCATATAACCAAGGTTGCAAGCAAACAACCGCAAACAAAAAAGATTGACCCAAGAACACAAGCAACAACACCCTCATGTAAGCTCAGGCCAGCTGCAAAAATTGAAACAAAACCTTCCTGCTGCTTAATAGCAGCTCATATAACCAAGGCTGCAAGCAAGCACCTACAAACAAGCAAGCTGGACATATGCAAAAATTGTTAACGATATCGTCATAGCCGCAAATCCATATGTGACCAATCATCATAGCCGCCATAAAAAACATGCTCAGTAACAAGCTCACAAGCAACCATTAGAAAACAAACTGGATATGAAGTTTAGACTTGAATCTGAAACAACCTGAATCTGAAACAAGCTGAATCTGAAACAAGCTCACAAGCAAATCATAGAAAACAAACTGAATCTGAAACAAACATGCTCAGTAACAAGCTCACAAGAAGCCATTGAAACAAACTGAATCTAAAACAAATTGAACCTGAAACAACCCGAATCTGAAACAAATTGAATATGAAACAAGCTCACAAGCAAATCATAGAAAACAAACAAGTAACCATGAGCTCACATTATGCTCAGATATTATCAGAAAACTATACCAGTGAAATAAATGCTTGAACAAACACCCCCAAATGAATTTTGCAACAGCTCAAATAACCATAAGCTCACAAGAAACCAAGTAACCAGCAACAAACACCTAACCAGCAGCAAACATGTAACCATGAGCTCACAAGCAACAAGTAACCAAGTAACCAGATAACTCTATATGTAAGAACAAGTAATAAATATATACAATAGTTAAACTGAGTAAAATTTCAGAACTTTAGAACTACCCACATAACAAATGAAGGTATTATCCACAAAAATTCAATACAATTGGAAGGGAATGATCAAAGGGGAAAAGCTTCAAGTGGAAGAACCTTCAAGAACTAAGTTTAGATACAAGAGAAAAAGAGGAATTTCTCACTATTTTCTACTAGAAAAGATCCAAACTGATAAATTTCCACGATTTCAACCACCTAACGAATTAAATGCAAGTTTTTTCCACAACCAGTCAACAAACCCAAAGATTTTAACAACAACAACAGCTTAAATCACGGATCTACAAACAATTAATAGCAAAAATAACCCAAATCTCAGATCTACAAGAATTACCTTCAATTTCGCGAGTCGGCTACTCAAAATCGCGAGAGAAGCCCTCAAAGAGAGCACGAAGAAAGGAATTAATCAGCAGCACGAGATCAAGGCGGCGAAAGATTTTGTAGCGGGAAGAGGAGGCGACATGCCTGATTTCGGGGCAGGAAGAGGAGGCGAAAGTTAGGAATTGGTAGCGGGAAGAAGTGATGATAGGACTAGGGTTTTGGTTTCGTCAATTGGGGTAAGCTGAGATAAAAGGCTGAGCTGGATGTATTGTGTCAGAAATCCACCCCATATCTCACATGAAAAAGAAGATTTTACAAATCCTTAAATATATTTTTTTTATTTGGGGATTTAATATCCTAAAACTTATTTTGATACAAACAAGGTTTATGAAATTCTAAAACCCCAAAAAACCTCTTTTTACATCCCAAAACTTGAAATCCACACCATATCCCAAAAAAATGAAACAAACACCCCCTAAAAGAATCAAACAGGCCCTTCTCTTATTGGGGTAGTGGGTATTCATTCATATTAAATGAACATCAACTTAACCTTTAATTTGCGGATGAAAAACCACCCAAATGTACATCTCCCTCTGTTTATATACAATTAGAAATTGGTGGGTCATCTAAAGTCATCGCATGACACTTAGAAACAAATTCAAAGCCGTCGTGTGGAAATTAGTTGAAATTTAAAGATAAACTCTACTTTCCAGTTAGTTTAAAATTCTATTAAATTCTAAAGATATTTTAGAAAATAATAAGTTTTTCGACCGATCAAGATTTCGTTGGTGTTGAATTTAATTCTAATCGATATTAAGATTTATCAAGGTATTTCCTCAGAGATGTTATATTTTTCAACAATTATATTTAAAACTTTCAATTTTCTTGGGATTATCAAAATTTTAAAAATATATCACCTCCAAATCCTGAAAAAACTAAAACGCCTACCAAATGGGATGGACCTCAAATTCAAGTCCAATCTGTTAGGGCCTGTTCGTTTATTTCCTAAAAACCAAGAAATGGAAATGGAAAAGGTGGAAAATCTCAAAATAATCCATTTCTTCCATTTCCATCCCTAAAACTCACACACAACATCCAATAAAATATTATTTTCATCCAACAACTTATCCACATCATCTAATAAAATATTATTTTCATCCAATAAAATATTATTTTCATCCAACAACTTATCCACATCATCTAATAAAATATTATTTTCATCTAACCACTCATCCACCACATCTAATAAAATATTATTTTCATCTAACAACTCACCCACCACATCTAATAAAACATTATTTTCATCTAACAACTCATCCATCACATCTAATCAAATATTATTTTCATCCAAACATCACTCAACTCATCTCTTTTCATCATTTCAAATCACTCACATCATCGAATAAAATATTATAACAATTCACCTCATCTCATTAACACTTCATTTCTTTGTTTTCATCCCAAAAAGTTGTGAAAACACTTTTCTTAATCTTTCTTCACATCACCCAATAATACAATGACAACTCATCTCATCTCATTTCATTTCTTATTTTTAAGAATGAACCAAACAAAAGAAAACAACAAAACTACAGGAAATAGGTTTCTTATAATTCATTTCCTTATTTTTTTCGCCAACCGAACAACATCAAAACTAGTTTTCTTAAAAAATCACTCACATCATCCAATAATAATGTGACAACTCATCTCATCTCATCTCCATTTCTTTGATTTCCTTTTTTTAGCCAACCAAACAATTCAAAAACCCATTTTTCTTAGAAATAGTTTTCTATATCTTTGATTTCCCATTTTTTTAAGGCAAACGAACAGGCCCTAATGGATTTGTAAAAGGTTAATTTCACATAATCTCTTTGGACTTTGTGGGATTTCTCACATAACCTCCCTGATTTTCGTTTATCTCACATAATGCCCTTGTTTTTTTGGTGTGTCTCACAAACCCCCTTGAACTTTCATCTTTTCTAACTGGAATCCTACATATGATTTGCAAATAATAAAAAATTCCTTGAGAGAAAAAAATCTCAAAATTTCTCATTTTCATAAACAAGAAATGTGCCCCCTTCTCTAAATTTTGGGTTCTTTTCTCTCAAGAAAATCTTACTTAATTGCAAATTATATCTAGGAAAGTCTGATGAGAAAAGTTCAAGGGGTTATGTGAAATAAACAAAATTTAGGAAATGGTATGACAGAAACCCCCAAAAAGCTTAGGGGGTTTTGTGAAATTAACTCATCATTTCCAAAGATTGGACTCTACGAAGCCCATAAAAGTAAAAGAAAAAAATAAAAATAAAAAAGCACAAATGTATAGGAACAGTTTAAATTATGGTATATAGAATTTCTATATTTTTACATGTTACATTCTTGGCTTTTTCCTCATTTATGTATTGCATAGACCAAATATGTAATTATAAATTTGTTGGAAATGGAATACAAACCTAGAGAGTGATGAATAGAATTGCTACAATTTTTCAGCTATACTCAGAATATACAGCGAAAATAAAATATGAAAAACTAAAAGCAATTAACACAGTAACACACGAGATTTTTATAGTAGTTTGGATCAAAATTTTACGTCCACTCTTCCTTCTCACTAATGACCTTCTTCACTATAATCGGAGTTCTCTCTGAATCACAATCCGATTTAATAGGCTTTATAGGCAGGACCCTAGAATCTATCCGAAACCAGTTGAAATACCCAACTTCTCACAATGATCAGAAAAAAGCTAGCCCTAGCTAGCTACACTCAATTACCCTTGTTAGACCCTAGAGGGGGGGTGATTAGGGTCTTATGCTAATCTAATCCGATTTAAATGCCAATTAAAACTAATTAACAAGTTATCCTAGCAAGTATGATATGTGAGCTAGGATAAGCAATGTAAACAATGAGATATATCCTATATGATGAATTATATATATATGCAAGGATATATAAACAAACACAAGGAGTAAACAATCTAAATAGGATAGTGGATGAAATGAATGAGCAATGCACAATTGGCGATATAAGATGAATGCAAAAATAAATATGCCAAAGACAAACTCAAACAAGCAATATGATCACGGAGTTCGGACCTTCCGTCCTACGTCTCCGCTCCCCACTCCCGGGGAGAAATCCACTAACACAATCCGGTTTGGAAGCCGGAACTTCTTCTACACACTCGGTTTTCTAGCTAACCGAAAACTCTACAACACACACTCTTGCAATCACACTCTACACCCACTAAGTGTTGGACCTAGCCGTGTCTCCCTCAAGTGCTCGGTTACAACCTCTCCCTAGGCACGTCAACCGACGCCACTCCTCTTGGGACGATCCCCGACTCTCACCACACACTCCTCACTCGGTGTACAAGTGTATTACAAAGTGATCTCACAATTAAGCACAAATACAGTAAATGATTGTTCTCTCTAACAAGGTGAGAACTCAATTAAGCACAACTCTTAGTCACAAACCCACAACCCCAAATTATACTATGAATGTAAATACAATAAGCTCAAAAGGTTGTGTGTGAACAAAGAGATATAAATCAAAACTAAACTCAATGTAGTTCTAGCTTAATAACAATGATAATCAAATATATAAAAAAGCTAGAAATAGAGTTTAGAAAACTTCTCAATATATCAAGAGTTGGAGGGAGAATAGTTGAATGCCCAAACACCAATAGATGATCTCCTCAAGCTCTTGTAGAATTGAATCACAAAAACAAACTCTCAATTTGCTTAAAAGCTTTTTAAACACACTTAAACCAAACTAAAACCCTTGTTAAAAACTTTATTAAACTTGATTAAAAACCCTCTTGGTTAGTTTAAGAGTTGAAGGCAATGGGGTACTTATACCCTCTCTCAACTCAGCCAAAAAACTGAGCAAAAGACAAAACACAGCCCCAAGGCAACGGTCAAAAAACTAGCCGTTGGAAGCTGAAGGAACACTCGTCGGTCGACCGGAAAATTCGTCGGTCGACCGAAAATTTTCATCGGTCGACCGGACCGGTCGACCGACAGACTCTCTGTCGCCCAGTGAACATATGAACTCAGGTTCGGTCGACCGGTGCGGTCGACCGAAATCTGACATATTCAAAAACTGTTTTGCTGATTTTAAAACCCTGTTTAAAAATATCAAATAAATTCCAAAAAATGTAAAACTTTGGGGAATGATTGTAGACATGATAATAAACATGCTACAATGACTGGTTATCAAAAAGGACTTCCCAAATGAAAAATATCATCATTTTACAAACTAGTCCAAAACATGAAAATATGAGATACTTGAATTTTGATGTTTTGACATAAACCAACTTTTGAAACTTTGTAAAATGTTTTTGTAGACTTAGTAAAACATGTATAAACTGATATTGAAGTCTATAAACTAAGAATACAATATTTTCACAAATACAATAGAAAATGAAACCTATGAGTATGTATATGAAAATATATTTGTTTCATATCTATGTAGATAAACCAAATCACAATAATAAATATGAAACATGTAATTTCATATTTATAAACATGAAAACTAAAACTTGTGTTGTATATATATGTGACTACATATATATACAAGGAAACCAATAAAATGTGTGTGTATAGATAATTGAGCTCAGAGTACTTAACACACATAATATAAATCCTAAACTACATTACCCAAGCAATCTTGATCTTCAATGTATCTCAACTTGGTACACATGCGGATGAAGCTTGAACTTGATCTTTAACTTTGAATTGCAAGGCTTCACTGACATTCCGCCAACCTCCTTTGGATATCATCGTTGAAGCTCTATTCCATCCATCCTCCAACAACGTTGTTTGTCTACAAAACATAGGAATGTACAAACACTAGACAAACAACATTAGTAGTAAATTGTTTGTAAATCATCATCAAAACAAGAAGGCCAACAACCCTTGCTTGAGCATGCCAACCCTCAATTACCCTGCTTGAGTACGCCATCAAACTTATAAGTTTGAAATATAAAACCAACCCAAAGATAATTAAAGCACAGTTAGAAAATTTTTACAGCCCTTTTGATTAGCAAAAAATCGTTATCCTAATGATTGAAGTGTAGATTTTGAAGAATAATGATGATGATTAAGTATGATGGCGGCACTCCTCGAAGGTTGATGATCAGATGATGAAGAACGACATCGATGATGTGATTGATGAGGCTTTGGGGGATAAAAGCTCTCATTGTTCTCAAAACTCAAACTCTTGATCACCTCCAATCAATGATCTCTTCTTTCTCTCTTTCTTTTATATAGAACCCACAATAGATCAGAAAAGAGATATCTCGGACTTGGTAGAAGTTGGAGATCAAAAGGACGATGAACAGTTGAGATAAAAACATCAAATCTGCTAAAATATGTTGTCACCATCAATGGACAGGTTTGCCCATCGATTGTGCTGTTCACCCATCAATGGTTTACTGTAGACAATCGATGGTTACTGTAGACCATCGATGTTAATGTTTATATATGGGAAAATTATCAATTAGTTCCTGTAGACCATAGATGGGATCAACTTACCATCAATTATTAGATAGATCAGATCGAGAGTTTTCCACGAAGCTATTACAATACCAAATCCGATAACCAAGTCAAAAGTTATGGCTCGTGCAAGTTTCCGCTTGTGTATGCATTTCAATCCTGTGGCTGACAGTTTCAACATTATTTAAGTAAAACATTCATATCTCCAGCTATACATCTCTAAATTGAGTTTTGTTCTGATGGATTTGTAGCAACGAGGCGGACGGTCCCATATAATCAAGCATGATTTTAACTCTTGAAATCTACCAAAACATGTTATAACCACTGATGGTTAAACCCGACAATCAATGAGCCGTTGATGATCATCAATAGTTCCCTATAGTCCATTGATTGTTTAAATTTTGGTTTCTAAAAATTTACAGATTGTTGACTATAGTCCATCAATGATTCAAGAGATCATCGATGGTTAACTGTAGTTCATTGATGGTTTGATTTCTCATTTCTAAAAAATACAAATTGTTGACTGTAGTTTATCGATGATCCGTGGACCATCATTGGTTGCCTCGTGACTATCGAAGGTTAATGGCTGAAATTAACTGTTCGTGTTAATTTTTGCATCGTTTTGGGTCGAAGCTTTTTCGTACATGTTTATTCCTGAAATATATCATCTCACAAACTTATTGGTACTAAATAAGTGTTTGTTATTGATCAAACAAGAGATATTACACGAACATCAGTAATCTCCGAACTGAAGAAATGGCGAGAGAGTGCAGGAAAACAGCAGAAGAATCAGCCAGGCAGACTGGCGGTCGACCGCCGCAGTCGACCGTGAACGTGCACGAAGGCTAGTAGGAGTCGGAGCTGGTGCGGTCGCCCGCGAGGACCCTGTAGGTGTTTTTGATCTCGGGATGAGATTCGGTCGACCGTCACGGTTGACTGTGCCATGACTGTAATCGATTCTGCTCTCAGGTTTTTGGTTTGGTCGACCGTCGCTGTCGATCGTGAGACCTGCGCGGTCGATCGCGAGACCTGTGCGGTCGACTGCCGCAGTCGACCGCAGACTGATTTTGGCCTGGGCTTGGTTTTTAACCCGGTTCGTTTCTGAGTTGATATATAACCCTAAATCTGATTAATTAAGGTTAAGCAAGGACGATTTTGAGCAGTCTTTTAGAGAGGATTACTGCATCCAATTGTAGGAGATTTGTGGGAGATCTAGAGCTTTGTTTTAGGGTTTGATCGGTGGGATTTGTAATTCTATTTGTATTCTCTTGATTTCTAATAGTAAGAACCCCCCCCTCCTTGCCCCATGGATGTAGGCAACTTGCCAAACCCCGTAAATCGTTTGTTCTTGCTGTGGTTGTGATTTGCTTATTGGTTGTGGTTTATCTCTTGGATTGTTCGTGTCGCTCCTCGAAGCTTCCGCCGTGCATAACAATTGGTATCAGAGCTTCTGGCTTGTTCGAAGGATTCAGTGAAGATTCCTATCTGAAGAGTTAGATCGACAACATGGGAGAAGCAAGCACATCAGGTTCATCTCTTATGAAGACGATACATAGTTTGAGCATCAATAACATGAAGATTGATGTTTCAAAGTTCGACGGCAAGATCAATTTTGGATTGTGGAGGTGTCAGGTGATGGACGCCTTAGATGCACAGAATTTGGAGGAGACTCTTGAGTTGCAAGAGAAACCTGCTGATATGGAAGAAAATGTTTGGAAGAAGATGAATAGTTGGGCATGTGGAGTTATTCGGTCATGCTTGATGCCGGATCTTATTATGATGTGATGAATGAGACGTCGGTGAAGAAGATGTGGGAAACACTCAATGAAAAATATCTTACAAAGAGCATTGAGAATCGGCTTCACTTGAAGAAGAGGTTTTACCAGTTCAAGATGAAGAGGGGAGTTTCCATCAGGGAGCATGTTAACAACTTCACGAAGCTACTTTCAGACATGACCAATGTGGATATCATGGTTGAGGATGAATACAAGTCGATGCTACTTTTGTGTTTATTGCCCGAGGATGATTATGGTACTTTTGTCCTAACTATAATTAATGGAAGAACTACTGTTAGTTATAATGAGGTGACCTCAGCGTTAGTAAATTATGAGTTGAGGAAGAGTGTCGATGAACCCTCTGAGAAGGCATCGGGAGATGCATTAGTAGTTCATGGCCGTGTTTCAAACCGAAGTAGGAGATCGCAGTCTAGAGGTGCATATCGTGGGATTCGTAGGAATCAGTGTGCTTTTTGTAAAGAGGATGGACATTGGAAAACTGAATGCCCAAAGATAGATCGAGCCGGGAAGAATAAGGAGAAAGCTGTACAAGCTTCAGAGGTGAATGTTGTCAAGTCTAGTGGCAACGATTCGGATTCTTCAGGCTATTCGTTATCCACACTACCATCAGTTTGTGATGCTAACTCTACGGAGTGGATATTGGATTCGGGTGCTTCTTACCATGTTTGCCCTAGGAGGGATTGGTTCTCCAACTTTAAGAAGTTGGAAAGAGAGGATGTTGTGCTCATGGGTAATGGACCCTAGGAGGGATTGGTTCTCCAACTTTAAGAAGTTGGAAAGAGAGGATGTTGTGCTCATGGGTAATGGACATGCATGCTCTATTGGTGGTATTGGTACTGTTCGGATTAGGATGAGTGACGGGATGATGCGAGAGTTGGATGATGTGAGGTTCGTTCCGCAGTTGAAGAATAATATTATTTTACTTGGAGCTTTGGAGGCAGCAGGCTATAGGGTGACCTTGGTGGATGCATGCTTGAAGGTCACATTGGGGTCCATGATTGTGATGAAAGGCGTCAGAAGGAGCAATTTGTATTATTTGCTCGGAAGCACGACGATTGATAGGGAGCTGATGACTTTATTAGATTTAGCTAGACGGTGGCGTTGTTTGATGCTGGGTTAATTGGTTGGTAATGCCATGCATAGGTTGTTTAGGAGTGCTTTGACCTGAGTTTGAAGTCCTGTGAACCCATTGGTATGAGCGAAAAGACCAAGGTGGAGTTTGGCACTTTTATCCATCATTTGAGGGGTCTTCTGAGGGGCATTCATTCAGGCATTCGGGGGCCTTCTAAGAGAGCGTCATTGGGAGGTAATAGGTATGTGGTTTCCGCAGTTGGGGATTGCTTTAAGCATTAGTGGGTTGTAACCAAGTCCCGTTGGTGTGAAGTCCTAGAAGCCCGCAATAGATGAAGGAAGTGTGTTGGTAAAAAGGTAATTCGACGTTCTGATTATGGTAGGGGTTCTTTCTTGCGTTTGTGCCGAGTTCACGGCAATAGGAGACACTTCATTAATGTGGAAACTTTGAGACGACGAGGCGAGATGGCAGATTTGTGGAGCTATTCCTTGCTGGAGGAGTATCGGCGTTTGATGTCGAGCATTGGCATTGGTGTGCGGGCTACGACATGTTTGGGCCATCTTATGTATAGGTTGTCGACTGCTGCATGTAGAGATATGGGATCTGGTGGAGCTACTTCAGATTTTGGGTTGCGTCGGATGTTTGGCTACTCAGCACTTGGTCACATCGTGGATATGAGATTTGATCTGATAGCACATTTGAGAGTCAGAGGCGTGTTTAATTATCAAGTATTGGCTTCTGACTTTGTTCTGAGCAGGTATGTCACGTTTAACTCTCGGCAGGTGGAGAGTATTGATCAGATCATTGGGACATCGCAGCAGGTGGAGGGTGATGCTACTCCACGTTGGGTGGAGTTTACTCCACATACTTTAGATCATACTGCATCATTTGGGATTCCAACTGATGTGACACAGATTGGGAATCATGTTGATTCAGATGCAGATGATAGGTTGATCGATTCGAGTGTAGCTGATAGATGGAGTCTGGATATGGCCATTGGTTCATCTCGGGAAGAGATGTTTGGATTGTTTTAGTTTGGGGCCATTGGAGGTGCTATCAGCCATAGACTTGATCGTGATGTTAGAGAAGAGTTGCGAACTCTTCTAGTGGATTAAGGCCTTTGGAGTTTGGGTGAACTACGTTCGGCTTGATTCATTGGGCAAGAGGATACGTAGGCAGTCTTTCAGATGTAGCCGGTTTGATCTATTGATTCAGATGGGGGGGAGATTACGTTACAGCTCTAGTTTGGTTCCCGGACTTGTTGAGGGACTATTGGATGATTTGGTGTCGGCTTAGTTTTGGTAGAAACATTCGCCAAGGTGGAGAATTGAATAAATGGCGAGAGAGTGTAGGAAAACAGCAGAAGAATCAGCCAGGCAGACTGGCGGTCGACCGCCACGGTCGACCGCGAGGACCCTGTAGGTGTTTTTGGTCTCGGGATGAGATTCGGTCATCCGTCACGGTCGACCGCGTCATGACTGTAATCGATTCTGCTCTCGGGTTTTTGGTTCGGTTGACCGCCGTGGTCGACCGCGAGACCTGCGCGGTCGACCGCAGACTGATTTTGGGCTGGGCTTGGTTTTTGACCCGGTTCGTTTCTGAGTTGATATTTAACCCTAAACCTGATTAATTAGGGTTAAGTAAGGACAATTTTAAGCAGTCTTTTGAAGAGGATTGCTGCATCCAATTGTGGGAGATTTGTGAGAGATCTAGAGCTTTGTTTTAGGGTTTGATCGGTGAGATTTGTAACTCTATTTGTATTCTCTTGATTTCTAATAGTAAGAACTCCCCCCTCATTGCCCCGTGGACGTAGGAAACTTGTCGAACCACGTAAATCGTTTGTTCTTCCTGTGGTTGTGATTTGCTTATTGGTTGTGGTTTATTTCTTGGATTGTTCGTGTCACTCCTTGAAGCTTCCGCCGCACACAACACGAACAATGTTCTATCAAAATTGCTTTCTTGAATCTAGAATGAAAATTTAAATGAGACAAAAATCCTAATATATAAGTTAAAAAATCAAACTCACTCGTGCATGCACGGGCATAACACTTGAAATAATAATAGACGAGATTGTACTGCTGCGCGGAGTCTTTGAATGAATGGATCGAAACTCGACTGAAAACTTTCAAACTGAAAGAAATTAGTAATGTTCACACTTGTATTACTTTCTCCGAGCTAAGTACTCATGTAACAATTAAAGATGAGTTGTCAAATTAACTTTATCCATGTTTGTCTATCCATCCATGTTTGATGGTCATTTTTCTACTTTCGAGAAGGACACGATTTGTTACTTAATTATGAGGGCGGTCGAAAGCAGTAACACGTTCGTGCTAATATACCTATGCCACCTTTCTTAACTTAATTTTTGTTGAGGGTGAACTCCCGGTCCGGCGGTCCCCTTTTCAATTTAGAGGCCATGGCTGTTTGTTTCGGTGGGGGAAAACCCAAGAAAGTGGTTGCCCAAGGAATGACACGTACACCTCGTTTTGTACATGGGAATGTTAGAACGTTATTCATATAATATCTCTTATTTGATTAATAACAAACTCTCATTAGCTACTGATATGTTTTTGAGATGATATATTTTAGGTATAAACATGTATGAACAAGTTACTGTTCAAAATAATGTAAAAATCGATACAGACGTTGGTTCAATCAGCAGACACCATCGATGGTCAAGTAAATCATCGATGGGCTATATGAAAGAATTGGAGAAAATAGACATCAGAAATTGGACCATCAATGGTCTACAGTCGGTCATCGATGATCACATGTACCATCAATGGACTACAGTCGGAGAAATTTAGAAAACAGAATTTACACAATCAATAGACTAGCTACGGTCAACTATCGATGATCATCAACGGACCATCGATGATCGTGACCAAACATCGATGGTTATGACGTATTTTGATAGATTTTCAGATTTAATCTCAGCCGTTCATTGATTGATTTGATATCCTATTGAAACTCTGAGTAGAGAATCTCTTTCCTATTCTATCAAGGCATATATAAGAGGAGTTAGAGATTATATTTGAAAGAGACAATAAGAAGAGAGAGAGAGAGAGAGAGAGAGAGAGAGAGAGAGAGAGAGAGAGAGAGAGAGAGAGAGAGAGAGAGAGATGTATAAAAAGGAGAGATCTTTTTTTAGAACTTGGGAAATAGGGAGGGTTGATCTAATCCCCTACGCCTCGTTCAAACTTCTTCTCGTTGCGCTTTTCATCAGAATTTGATTGTGAGAGAAGGAGTGCCTTATGACTATAGCACTACTCCGCTTCTTCACGAATCTTCATCAACATTAATTTGGAGAACAATTTAATAAATGGCTATAAGATTGTTCTTTTGTTCTTTATTTATTTTGGGTTGATTGTATTTCTAACTTTTGAGTTTGACGACGTACTCAAGCTGGGATAATTGAGGGTTAGCATACTCAAGTCAGGTTGATTGAGAGTTTGGCTAGCCATGGCTAGATTTCTTTTGATCATTTTGAAGAGTTAGGTTAGTCGACTAGTTTTAGGTAGATTCCAGTGTGCAGCCTTTGAAGCCTACCAAATCGGGTTGTGATTTGGGTGAACTCTGATCATAGTGAATAAAGCCTTTAGTGAGAAGGAAGAATGGATGTATGATTTTAATCCGAACCACTATAAAAAACTCATGTGTTCATATGTTGATTTACTTTTTGTTTTTCGCTTATTTTATTTCCACTACTTATTTTGAATTAGTCAAAAAATTATAGCAATCCTCTTTATTCACCCCCTCCCTTTCTCTAGGCTTGCATCCTAGTCCCAACAAGGAATATGATCAAGTGAAAATAAAATGAAACAATGAATGGAACATAACGAATGTGGGAATGGAATGCTTATTTCTATTCTCATATTTGGGTGCAACTAGATAACAAAGTGATAATGAAAAAATCATTTTATTTTGGGAAAATTGCTTCTCATCCCCAAAACGATTACAAGTGTCCCCCCCCCCTCTCAAGACTTTTTCAATGATCTCAAAGCCCCCCAAAACAATTCCATTATTCCTTTTGCCCCCAAAACCCTTCCCACGTGACCCGGCGTGTAAAAACAAAAAACATTTCCTCAAAATGCCCTTTGATTTAACCACCCACCGTTTATCAATACCATTCCTCGTCGATCATGTCATCTCATCTCTCTTCTGTCCAAGTGAACCGACTCCAGTGTATAATCCCCATTGTAAAACCCTAACCCTAAATCAACCAACTCTAGAGTATAATCCTACTCCTGAAGACAACGACGCGTCATAGTACGTCGTTGTTTGCGTCGGAAATCAATTTCATTGTTGAATTTCATTATAACGTTTATCATTTTATAAGATTTCTTATTATAACAAAACAAAAGAGATCTCCTAGAAACACACGTAGATATCGTTTATCGTCGCTGCTTGCATGGGATCTTTGCCTGTGCTAGGGACGCATTAGCCCCTGGACCACCGATTCACAAATCCAGATTGATCGTTAAAAAGGCTCGGTGTTCTTTGTTTCAACGAGGAAACTTAGAACATAAGTAAATAACCTCAGCAAGGTGAGATTACTACTCTTCTGAAGATCAAAACAACGGGTTGATCTTAAGGAAAGGGGTGATGGCCTGCGGATCTCTCGAGGAGGGGGTGAAGGCCTACAGATTCAAAATAGCAAATTGCATATCCTTTGACCGACTTCTGTTGTTTGAAGTGTATATCATATTAGGACAGGAGGAGAGCCCACCTCGCTAACCGCCAATTCATAAAAGCTGGTTGCGTCATGAACACTCGAATAGGGTTGATGTTTGAAATGACCAAATCGTCTGTCCAACCTGGTAGTGTTGCATCGTTTGAATTGCGAATACCAGGGCAATGCACTCCTTCTCGATCATTGGGTATCAGGATTCAACACTTTCCAAAATCCGACTCAAGTAATATACCACCTGCTCGTGACCATTGTCATCGTCTTGTGCAAGCAGGGCACTCAACGAGTAATTCGTCGCCTTGACATAAATCAGGAATAGTTTCCCTAACTTTAGTACAATGAGGATGGGAGGATTTGACAAATATATCTTGATATCCTCGAATGCCTTCTGACCAACGTCGTCCCAAATGAATGATACACCCTTCTTTGTGAGCTTGGAGAACGGTTGGCATTTTCCTAAGAGGTTCGAGATGAACCGCCGGATGTAAGTCAGTCGTCCTTGTAATCCTCTGAATTCTTTGAGGTTCCTCGGGGGTTATAATTCGTGTATCGCCTTTACTTTATCAGGATCAATATGGATACCCTTTGTGGTGATGACGAATCCAAGAAACTTGCCACTAGACATTCCTAGAAAGGACTTGGTAGGGTTCATCTTCAATTGGTGACTCCACATGAGATCGAACATTGTCCTCAAGTCTTCTATGTGGTCGTCTTTGCTACGGCTTTTCACGACCAAGTCATCAACATAGCACTTAACAGTTTTCCGGAGGTGTTCCTAGAAAATCTTCATCATGGCCCGTTGATATGTAGCGCCCGCATTCTTCAAGCCGAAGGGCATAACCGCGTAGCAGAAGATGCCGAGCGGTGTTCTGAATGTGGTATGATTTTCGTCGTCTGGGTATATTTTGATTTGATTGTAACCAAAAAATCCATCCATGAAGGACATTCTCTCGAATCTGCATGTGTTGTCGATGATGACATCCTTGATTTTGGGCAAGCAGTGTTTAGGTCTCTAAAGTCTATACAGATCTTGATTTTCCTATTCTTTTTAAGGATTAGGACAATGTTTGCTAGTCAGTCGGGATGTTGTACCTCCCTGAAGAAGCCTGAGTCAATTAGCTTTTTGACTTCAGCCTCGATCATCTCTATAATTTACAGATGAAACCGCCTTTGTTGTTGCTTGACAGGTTTAGCATCTGGTTTGATGTTGAGGCGGTGCATCACCACGTTTGGCCCAAGTCCTAGCATATCTTTATAAATCCAGGCAAAGACATCGATGTATTTCGGGCAATCAACTCCTCCTTCTCTTCTGGTGGAAGGCTGTCACTGACGAATATGAGCTTCGGATTTGCTTTGTCGCCCATGTTTACTTGGACCATTTTATCTTTGGTGGGAGGTTCTCTTTGTTCGAATCGATCGCCATATTAGATATTTAGGTGATGGATCCAGGGATCTTCCCAAGTTGACAATTGATTGTCTTCTTCCATTGTGGTGGGATTAACAGTGGCCATATTCGACATCAGGCCTTTGAACATTTCTCCAAGGCTAACGTCAGAGTCCTAACCTGAAGAGTCGGATGAGTATCCGTCTTTATCTGGGTTGGCTAATTGGTCAATGACTTGCCAGCATCATTCATCATCCAATAAAGAGATATAGCCTAGACCCCTTTTATAACCATAATAATTGTTAGGCTTTCCTTTTGACATATAGTCCGGGCGAGGTGCAACTTGAGGACCTCGACCGAAGCAAAGACCTTCTTTGAGCATGAAGTTGTATCCCTATTTCTTCATGAAGTTACGCGCTTGTGGACTATACCTGAATAAATAAAGATCGGGTTTCTCATCATCACTATCTTTCTTTGAGAAGGGATCTGTTGGTCGAGATATTTCCCCTTTACAAAAGATTACCTTCTTTTCACTCCCTGCTTTGGCAAGAAGGACGAGAGTTGTTCCAAATGAGACTTGGACACGCTTCTTTGTCATGCAAGATGATCGAAGCAGCATATGTATGTTAGAGTTATTGTATAACCCCTTCATCACTTCATTAAGAAAAGGTGAGTACTCTAAATCGTCATTCATTGCTTCTTCGGTAAGTTGTCAATTACAACTTCCATCTGACGATTCACCACCATCAAGATTGATTACAAATGGTACAATGTCGCTTATTACAAAACCTCTATCGTAATCAAGCTCAGCCTCGGTATCATCTTATTCTCAGTTGTTCGTGCCGTGGGCCAGTAGTTCAGTATCGAATTCAGCACCGTAAATAAAAGAGTTAGTAAAATAGTTTTCCAATCTCTTAAACGGTTGCTTATCCGCGACCACTGTCTTAACCTCATTATTCGTGTCCACATATTTTAGATATCGATGGAGGATGGAGGGAACTATAACATTACCATGGATCCAAGGTCGACCCAATAGTAAATTATTGGAGGTCTCTGCATCTATCATATAGCAGGTGACTTCTGACCTCAAATCTCAAAGTTGGCACCTCACTCAGATTTCACCTAATGGTCTGGACCTACTAGTATTGAATCTGTAGGTAACAACTCCTGTGGAAGCCAGCTTGCTGGCGGGGATTCCGAGATTATACATCAAGCGGAGTGGCATGATGCTAACCGCGGAAACCGGATCGACTTGGATCCGGTTAACAACGCTGGAGCCGATGTATCCGGTGAAATACAAAGGCCTATCATGCTTTGAGTTCGTTATTTTCATGTCGTCTTTGGTGAAGGTGATGCAAGGGAACTATTTAGCCGTGAGGTTGCAGTGTTGAATTGACGGCTCCGGCTCTTCGGGGCCTGGCTTAATCTAAGTGAGAAACACATCAGAATCGGCCAAAGCTTCTTGCAAAGCCTCCCTGGTGTCTGGAAAGATGCAATAACTCATATAGAGTTATCCTCACTGGGATGTTAGCTAGTTGTCATAACATCGAAGCGGTACGATGCGTTTAAACTTCCCGATTTATCTCTTCTAATCGAATGATTGAAACGAGACTGCTTCGCGTTTTAAACCTCTTGGTGTTGGGGCTCCTTCTACTTTTGCTAGGCTGCAGCTTCCTTCTATTGCTGCAGCTTATTAGCTGGTTTAGGAGGATTGTGACCACCCCTAATTTAGTTAATTGATCGGAAGCCTCCGGGTAATTAAACCGATACTCGTTACCACTTCTGGTGGAGAAGACCCCGTGGTCATCCTCGAAAAGCGGCAAAATTAGGATTTTTTCATCATTCCTCTCTGGAATTGCTGAGGTAGGGCAACACGATTTTTCCTTACCCTTGAACTTCTTTTTGGAAGAAGATCCCGCCTACTGTTCATCTTCGAGCAGATCTGGATGGACCCAAAGAATTTCGCTATTAGGGGCCATATGAGGCACAAGCCCCTTCTGGCGTTGTCCATGATCGCCGTTCACCGTCTTCATCTCCACATTTGATACGGGCTCTGGTTGAAACTATGATAGAGGAAACGAGCCAAAACTTATAGATACGGCATTAGCACCCACCTTCTTTTCCTTGGGCTGCTTGATAGTTATGATGCCGACATCAATCAAGACTTGAATTTTGTCCTTGAGGACGTAACACATCCCGGTGGGATGATGGACCTGCCTATGGAATGCATAATATTTTAGGTTCGTAGTCCTCTTGGCTCCCTCTTGATCAGTGATTGGAGGCAACTTGATTTTGTTGTTCTCCATGAGGTATTTGAAAATAGCAGGAACCTCATCTTTCTTGAAGGAATACTCCTTTGGGAATTTTGGCTATGAAGTTTTTTGTTGCCTTTGAGGTCGCCGCTACCATTGAGACGGCAATTGCTGTAGCGCTTGCTGTTGTGGCTATAGTTGGAATGTCCGATTTACATCTGCTACAGTCGCTGGTACCTTCCCTCTGCCACAAGGCACGGTATTTTGTTTTGGAGCGCCTGTGGCTGGTTGGCCCCTCTCACCTTTCTTCCTTTTGAGGAATCGCTCGGCTTGTTCGCCGCGCACTTTTAACTCTTTCCAAGTTTTGGATGGTGCCACTCCCATAGCTTTCAGTATATCTAATGAGAGATTATTATGACAAGTCTGGAGGATGAATTCTTTCATGACCGGATCTCGATAATTCATTACCTTATTTCGGATGTGTTTGATGAAGTTATCGACCAACTCCTCGTCTTTCTGTTTCTCATCAAAGAGCGTTCTGATCGACACTTCAGTGTCATTGTCGAAGAAGTTGGTAAGAAACAAGCTTTTCATATTGTCCTAGCTGTTGACACTCCCCGGCTTGAGACGGTGGTATCAATCGAAGGTGGCCTCACGAAGGGTCCTAACGAATGACCGGACCATCAGAGGTTCATTACCAGAGATCACGCCCAGGTAAGACTTGAAATAAATCAGGTGTTGAGTAGGTGGCCTCTCTCATCGAATGACGTGAAGTTAATTAGATTGAACTTTATCGGATATGGAATTGACTCACATTCTCTTGCGTATGGGCATGAGATGTCGGTCTTCTTATCCTTTCCCGCTTTCTTTGCTGGGATGTTAGCCAATTGGGTCATAACATCGATGACCGCCTGGTGGTATGGGATCAATATGGTGAATCCAGTCATCATAATGCTACCAATCAAGAAGATAGTAATTCAGGCGTGGATGAAAATCTCAACGCTGATACCCCTCCAGTTGACCAAAATACTAGGGGTCGTCCTACCTAGGATAGTAACGCTGGGGGTGGTCCCGTTGTTCCTCCCCAAAATCACCTAAAGAAAAATACATGCAAGGATGAGAAAATGAAAGACCCGAGGAGCAAGATCAATGCATTGATGTCCGCTCAAGAGGTAAAGAAGACCGATATTCTATGTCCCTACCCAAGGAAGTGGGAGTCAATCCTATATCCGGTGAAGTTTAATCTAATTAACTTCACATCGTTCGATGGGAGAGACTCGCCCACTCAACATTTGATTTACTTCAAGTCCTACCTGGGCGTAATTTCTGGCAAAGAACATTTGATGGTCCGATCATTCATTGGCACCCTTCGCGGGGCCGCCTTCGATTGGTACCGTCATCTTAACTCGGGGAGTATCAACAGCTAGGATAACATGGAAAGCATGTTTCTTACCAACTTCTTCGATAATGACACTGAAGTGTCAATCAGTACATTGTTCGATGAGAAGAAGAAAGATGGAGAGTCGGTCGACAACTTCGTCAAACGCTTCTAGAATAAAGCGATGAACTACCGAGATTCAGTCACAAAAGAGTTCATCCTCCAAACTTGTCACAACAATTTTTCTTTGGACGTGCTTGAAGCCATAGGGGTAGCGCTATCCAAAACCTAGAAAGAGTTGAAGGTACACGGAGAGCAAGCCGAACGCTTTCTCAGAAGGAAAAGGACTGAGAGAGACCAACCAGCTGCAAATCCATCAAAGTAGAACTTTGTCCCTCATGGTAGAGGGAAAGCACCAGCAAAGGTAATGGATGTGAATCAGACATTCCAACTACAGCCTCAGCAGCAAGCACAACCGCAAGTGCCGTAACAATCATCGTCTCAATAGCAATAGAGACCACAAAGGCAACAAAAGATCACGAAACCAAAATTCCCAAAAGAATATTCTTTTAAGGAAGACAAGGTTCCCGGTATATTTAAATACCTTCTAGAGAATAATAAGATCAAGTTGCCTCCAATCACTGACCAGGAGGGAGCCAAGAAGACTACGGATCCGAGATACTGTATATTCCATAGGAAGGTCCATCATCCCACCAAAACTTGTTATGCCCTCAAGGACAAAATTCAAGCCTTGATTGACGTCGGGATCATCACTGCAAAACAACCCAAGGAAAAGAAGGTAGGTGCGAATGCAGTGACTATCAGCTTTGGCTCTGTCCCTTTAACATAGTTTCAACCGGAACCCCTAACAAAGTAGAAATGAAGACCTTTAATAATGATCCTCACGGACAACACCAGAAGGGGCTTGTGCCACATATGGCCCCCAACGACGGAGTTCTTTGGGTCCATCCAGATTGCTCAAAGACGAATAGTGGACGGGGTCCTCATCCAAGAAGAAGTCCAAGGGCAAGGGAAAGTCTCATTGCACCACCCCAGCAATCTCGGAAGAGAATGATGAAGGAATCCTTACCTTCCCACTTTTCGAAGATAAGCATGGAGCCTTCATAATTAGCGAAGAACCGGCCTTTGCTACCAGAGGTGGGAACGAGTATCGGTTCAACTATCCCAAGGCGACTGATCAATTAGCTGAGAAGGGTTTGGTTACAATCACTCCCAAACCTTTCAAGGAATCTCCCCAGTAGCCATCAACCACTAAATAGAAGAAGGCTACAGCTAAACAAAAGGAAAAGGATCCCTAACACCAGGAGGTGTAAAACCTAAAGCAGTCTCAATTCAATCGTTCGATTGGAAGAGACAAACCGGGAAATTCGAACGCTCCATACCATTTTGATGTTATGATCCAATTGCCTAACATCCTAGCAAGAATAACTCTATTCGAGTTATTGCGTCTGTCCAAAGATACCAAGGAGGCTTTAGAAGAAGCTTTGTCTGATTCTGATGTTTTTCTCACTCAGATCAAGCCAACCCCGAAGAGCCGTAGTCGTCAAGTCAGCACTACAACCTCATGGCCAAACAGTTCCCTTGCATCACCTTCACCAAAGAGGATATGCAAATAAGGAATTCAAAGCATGACAGGCCTTTGTACTTCATCGGATAAATTGGCTCCACCGTTGTCAATCGTATGCAAGTTGATCCGGGCTCCGCTGTTAGTATCATGCCACTCCGTTTGATGTATAATCTTAGCATCCCCGCCAACAAGCTGGCGTCCATATGCACTGTTATCTACGGATTCAACACTAGTAGGTCCAGGCCATTAGGTAAAATCCGAGTGAAGTGCTAACTTGGAGAATTGAGGTCCAAAGTCACATGTTATGTGATCGATGCAGAGACCTCCTATAACTTACTATTGGGTCGACCCTGGATCCATAGTAACATTATAGTCCCTTCTACCTCTACAAGTGTCTAAAATATGTAGACACCAATAATAAGGTCAAGACGATGATCGCGGATAAGCAGTCGTTTAAGGGGTTGGAAAATTATTTCACTGACTCCCTTCTTTATGGTGCTGAATACAATACTAAACCATCGGCCCAATGCATGGACAATAGAGAAGAAGCTGATACCGAAGCTTGGCTTGATTACGACAGAGGTTTTTTACTCAACGACATTATACCATTTGTAATCAATTTTGACAGTGGAGAATCATCAGATGATAGTTGTAATTGGCAACTTGTCAAAGTAAAAATAAATGATGTTTAGAGTACTCACATTGTCTCAATGATATAATGAATAGGTTATACGATAACCCCGACTTACATATGCCGTTTCGATCGTCTTGCGTGACAAGGAAGCGTATCCAGGACTCATTCGGAACAACCCTCGTCATTCCTGCCAAGGCGGAGGGTGAAAAGGAGGTAATCTATGGTAAAAGGAAGATATCTCCACTACCAGACCACTTCCTGAGAGAGAATAGTGATGATGAAAAACTCGGTCCTCATTTGTTCAAATACGGCCCAAAAGCGCGTAACCTCATGGAAAAGTGGGGATACAACTTCTCACCCGGAGAGGGTCTTTGCTTTGATCGGGGCCCTCGAGTTCTACGTCGGGCGGCCATGTACCAAAGGGAAAGCTCGTCAATTATTACAGCTATAGAAGAGGCTTGAGCTATGTCTCTTCATCGGATGACGAATGCCGTTAGCAAGTCATCGACCAGTTAGCCAACCCAGATAAAGATGAATACTCATCTGATTCTTCTAGTTGGGACTCCGATGTCAGCCTCGGAGAAATGTTCAAAAGCTTAATATCGAATATGGCTACAACTGATCCTTCAACAATGAAGGATGACGAGCAATTACCAACATAGGAGGATTCTTGGATCCATCACCTGAACATCCAATATGGTGATAGGTTCGAACAGGGGGAACCCCCACCGAGGACCAAGTAGTTCATGTGAACATAGGCGATGAGGCCCATCCAAAGCCCATATTCGTCAGTGATAGCCTTCCACCAGACGAAAAGGAAGAGTTGGTTGCCCTCATCAGGGAGTACATCGACGTCTTTGCTCAGAATTACGAAGATATGCCATGACTTGACCCAAACATAGCGATGCATCACCTTAATATAAAACCAGATGTTAAACTTGTCAAGCAACAACAAAGACGGTTTTGTCCACAAATTATGGAGGCGATCAAAACTGAAGTAAAAAAACTAATCGACTTGGGCTTTATCAGGGAGGAACAACATCCCGACTGGCTAGCAAATATCATCCCAGTCCTTAAAAAGAACAGGAAAATCAGAAACTGCATCGACTTTAGAGACCTGAACACTGCTTACC
>NC_033800.1:62218301-62243171 GCF_001876935.1 Asparagus officinalis | reverse complement strand
GATCATGGATGTTATCATCGACAACACATGCTGATTCGAGAGAATGTCATTCATGGATGGATTTTCGGGTTATAATCAAATCAAGATGTACTCGAACGACGAAAAGCATTCCATGTTTAGAACACCCTTCGGCGTCTTCTACTACACAGCCATGCCCTTCGGCTTGAATAATGCAGGCACCACATACCAACGAGCAATGACAACATTTTCCAGGAATACCTCCGGAAGACCGTCGAGTGCTATGTTGATGACTTGGTCATGAAAAGACGTAGCAAAGGCGACCTCATTAAAGACTTGAATACGATATTCGATCTCAAGCAGAGTCACCAATTGAAGATGAACCTTCCAAGTCCTTCCTGAGAATGTCCAGTGGCAAGTTTCTCGGATTTGTCATTACCATGAAGGGTATCCACATTGATCCCGATAAAGTGAAGGCGGTACATGAATTGCAACCCTCGAGAAATCTTAAAAAACTCAGAGGATTGTAAGGGCGACTGACTTACATCCGGCGGTTCATCTCGAACCTCTCCGAGAAATGCCAACTATTCTCCAAGCTCACGAAGAAGGGCGTGTCGTTTATTTGGGATGATGCTTATCAAAAGGCATTCGAGGATATCAAAGCATATCTGTCAAATCCTCCCATTCTTGTTGCACCAAAGTCAGGAAATTCATTCTTGATTTATGTCAAGGCAACGAACCACTCGTTAAGTGTTTTACTCGCACAAGATGATGATAACGGTTACGAGCATGTAATATATTACCTAAGTCGAACTTTGGTAGGTGCAAAATCTCAATATATGATGATTGAGAAGAAGTGTTTTGCCCTAGTATTCGCAATTCAGAAAATGTGATATTACTTGGTTGGACAGATGATCTATGTCATTTCTAATATCAACCCAGTTCGGGTATTCATGACGCAACCGGCTTTCATAAATTGGCGGTTAGTGAGATGGACCCTGCTCTTGTCCTAATATGACCTGTATTTCAAGCAACAGAAGTCGGTCAAAGGACAAGCAATTTGTGATCTCCTAGAGGTTAACCCTACAAAGGATACAAGCGAATTATATGAAGATTGGTCGTATGATACTCACAAAGTCAACACCACCCCTCATCAGCAGGTGTGGCAATTATACTTCAATGGTGCTTCTCGGGCAACCAATGTAGCTGGCGCTCCTGGATGCTCCAAAATATCCTTAGGAGTTTGAGTTGTCCTAGTTTTCCCAAAGAAATATGTGATGCTTTGAGCCTATTCGTTGATCGAGCCATGCTCCAATAACATGGCCGAATATAACGCGCTACTCAATGGATTCAGTTTTGCCAAAGAGTTGGGGGTCGTGTATCTTGAAGCTTTTGGTGATTCCCAACTGATAGTCAATCAGGTTCGAGGAGAGTACGAAGTTAGGAACTAGGACCTGATCCCGTACCACTAGGCGACTATCAAGATGGAAAACACGATCGAAGCATTCTTTATTGAGTACATTCAGTGTTTTCAAAATGCACATACAGATGCACTGGCAGCATTAGCAGTATCTTTAGCACAACCTCCTGAAATAGAACAATTGGCTACTGTGAGAACTCACCAACTCTTCATACCAGACTACGCCTTGGACATTAAAGAGGCACACTCGACCAGAACCGAACTCGATCATCGAGAATGGTGTTTCCCTATTATTGATTATGTCTTGCACGGTATTTTATCGAAAGACATAAAAGAAAGAGACTCGGTCTGACGAAGAGCACCGAGATTCTATTATAACACGATGACTCAGACACTCTATCATTGTGCATACGACGGTTTGCTACTCTGATCCCTTTCAACCAAAGAAACGGAGGAGGCTCTCAAAGAATCGCATGACAGAACTTGTGGTACGCACCAGCTTAGACCCAAACTCTGTGATTATCTCAGAAGGATGGGATATTATTGGCCAACCATGGTCAAGGATGCAATTGAGTACGCCCAGCGGTGGTACGCATGTCAAATACATGCCAATTACATGCACCAACCTCCGGAGCACTTGCACCCTTCGGTCACATCATGGCCATTCAAAACATGGAGAATGGACATTATTCGTCATATTTTTCCACCATCGGTCAAAGCGATCGTTTCATTCTGGCAATCACTGACTACTTCTCTAAGTGGGCCAAAATAATTCCACTCAAAGAAGTAAAGACAAGTAACATGGTCAAATTCATCAAACACCATATTATTTACCGATACGATGTTCCAAGATGAAATGTGCATGACAACGACCCCCAGTTTGTCAGCAACGCGTTCATTAAATTCTATGAAAAATTTAGAATTCAAAACGTCTCATCGACAGTCTATAATCCCACTGCGAATGGAATGGCTGAAGACTTCAACAAGACTATCATAAAGATTTTTTCAAAGCTCGTGAGAACCAACAAATGAGAGTGGGATGATAAACTCGGTGAAGCTCTATGGGCTTATCACACTACAGTCCACACACCTACCAGAGCGACTCTGTATTCTCTAGTATACGGATGTGAAGTTGTTCTTCCATTGGAGATCCAAATTTCATCTCTTCGCATCGCTCTCACAATGGAGATGGTGATAGAAGAGCAACATCAGAAACGTCTTGAAGAACTCGAGATGTTAGATGAGAAGCACCTAGAAGCTTAACAACAAATTGAGTTTTACCATGCCAGAATCTCCAGGGCCTTTGATAAGAAAGTTCGACAATGGAGTTTTAAGAAAGGAGACTTGGTTCTTGCCGTCCGGCGACCAATGATACATAATTTTGAAGAAGAAGGGCAAATTCCAGCCCAAATGGGAATGACCGTTCGTAGTAAAGACGGTTTACTCGAATGGTGCATATCGTCTGATTACCCGAGATGGTGATAAACTCATGATGCTAATAAATGGGAAGTTCCTAAAAAAATATCATCCCTAATATGTTCGGGATAACCTATTTAACGAGAAGTTCCTGGAGAATGTTATGCATGATATTCTTAAGGATAACCTGAGATCAGCTGATTATTCAAGATGAAGACCAGTCATCTGAATAATTTATTCTTAATCATGATAAAAAAAATAATTAAGAACCTCCCATTTTGGCTATTTAATCATTTCCAAAATGATTAAAACCCTCCCATTGTGACTTTCCGAACACTTTTTCGTCAAGATGAGATTCAATAATTTCATCGGGTCAATCTTCCCTCATGAAGCTCTCACTATGACTCTAAAGTCCTTCAAAGATGAAGCACATCCCATCTGCTTTAACCCAATTAGGAGCAAGCTGCCAAAACCCTTTTCGGTCATCGACATATTCCTGATAACCAGGACTCTCTTGAAGTGAAAGATAACAAAGTTTATACTTTCCTTCATCCAATCCTTGGTTGGTTTCCATCGCCAGGATCAATTTCATCCACTCCCACCATGTCTTTGGAGCGTTCTTTTATCAAGATGAAATTCAATGACTACATCTGGCTAATCTTTCCTTACGAAACTCCTACGGTGTAATTGTGGAGTGCTTAACAATTCACGGTCTTCCACCAAAAAATCCTTCATTGATCAAATTAATTAACGATGGGTCCACCAAAATTCTTCATGGTTAAATTCATTCACACTCCCACTGTGTTCAAGCCTTTAACACTCCCACTATTGAAGTCCTGACACAACATTCAAAATTTTAATATGTTGATCCATGATGATTATCAAACCCCCTTCGTGTTAAGCCCCTGTAACTTAACACCAAAAACCCCCACTAAGTGATTTCTACAAGTCAATATTTCTACTGTTATTTATATCTCCACTCCCACTGTTTCTTGGACAAACCTTCCTATAGTCGGGACGAAAGCCAAAATCCCCTCTCGATTCCTTCCATGAACGAGAGGTCCATTTTCAAATCAAGCGATCAAACCTTCTTACAATTAGGGTCGTCTCAAATCCCACTTTGGTCAAACTTTCCTACAGTTAGGACCAAAATCAAAATTTCCTTTCGATAAACAAAAGGCTTTCATCCATTCATCTTCAGTCAAACCTTTCTATGGTTAGGGCCGAAGTCGGAATCTCATCTCGATAAACGAGAAATTCATCTTCAGACTAGGTTGTCCAGATCTTTTCAATTCTCGGAGTGGAGATCCCACTCTTAGTTTCATCTTCTAGGATTCTCAAATTAGAGATCCCACTTTGAGTTTCTTATTTAGTAGGAGATAAAATATGTAATTCTTCCTCTCCGACATCGGGTTTGTCTTTGCCCCAAGAGAAGACAAGCAGAAGATAGAATATAAAATTCTTCCTCTCTGGCATCAGGTTCGTCTTCATCCTAAGAGAAGACAAGCAGAGAATAGAATATAAAATTCTTCCTCTCCGGTACCGGGTTCATCTTTGCCCCAAGAGAAGACACAATCTTACAACATCCAAAATCCATACCTTTCACGCATGGGGGATTTTATCTCAATCCCTAAATAGAGATAAGTTTGCGCCTAACACGTATTATCGGTTAGTCTTTTTCTATAAAAAAGATACCAGAATCCACGCATAGGGGACTTTATCTCGATCCCTAATTAGAAATAAGTCTACGTCTAACACGCGTTATCGGTTAGTCTTTTCTCATAAAATTAACGAAGTCTATGTATTCAATATCATAGCATCAAGTCTAAAAAAGTTTATTCTTTTAGCACAACATTACATGTGAAATGGACTTAGACAATTCACATACTAGCCCGATTCAAATGGTAATCGGTAAAGACACATAAAATCCATTGAAGGCAGAGAGTTTACCAAAAATCCTATAAGTATTATGATTATATGTTCTAGATAGGATAAAATCCATAATAAAAGAAATATACTAAGCAAAAGACTTTGTTTTTATTAATGGAGTCAAATCAAAATGAAGATACTAGAGTGGCGCTATCAATCCAAATACAATTTACGGTCACAAATCCGAATTTATAACCTAGAGAGCTACTCCGCATAAGTCTGCTCAAGCTTTAGCCTGCAAGTTAGCCCGGACAGAATCTTTAGAGGCATTTAATATCTTTGCAGCTTCACCTCTCAGCTTGGTCAACTTCTCCTTCGCAGGCTTCAGCTTCTGAAGTATCTGTTTTCGAGAGCATTCTACGTCGGCTAATTCACCTTTGAGAACAGCACAAGAATCTTTGGCATATTTCAGGGCCTTTTTGAGATCGGCTATTTTCTCGTGGGTCGAGGCTAAAGAGCTAAGCAATTCATCCCTAGTCTTGTGCTTCCTCGAGAGAATCGCCCTCATCTACGTAACATAACCCTCTTGCGTTTGAAGCTCATTCCCAAGGGACATTCGGGCATCACGCCACTGCTTCAGCTAGGACTCGCGCTCCTAACTCTCAAAATTTGCGCTCTAACATGACTAAATCCACGGTGAGAAGATCAACCAAATCTGGGTATCCTTCCTCTCTAATCATCGTCACCTGACAATCAAGAGACCGCCTGAACTGATCAAAAGAATATCCTCGATGAAGAATCTTATAAATCATTCCACTCACAAAGGAAATGAAATGACCGAGGTCTACATGTAATATGTCCTTGCTTGGATGAGTATCTGACAATAAGGCCATGACAAGCTCATATGGAGAAAACGGAAGCCCTACAAGAAAAGAAGAGGAATAAGAAATTCTGAAATATTAACTAGAATCTCAAGGCAAGTCATAAAGCAGAACTTACTGACGCCAGCGGAGCACCCTCCAGCTTGATACCTTGTGCTTGGCCCTGTCGACCTAACCACGTGAATCACAGAAATAGTGGTGGGTACGACAGTCATTGATGTACCAGCTTCTTCAGCTGGTCCCATGGCTGGGACGCTAGGAGTAACCCCTACAGCGGCAGCTTCTATAACCATCAGATCTGAATGAACAGAATCCTCAGGCTGATCAGAAGCATCGGTGATCGTAGATGTATCAGCTCTAGTGGCTGGTCCTATAATTAAAACTCCCATGTGGTTAAGTAGGAATTAACAAACCAATAAGGGTAGCGTCGGGATAAAACTCACACCTACAGATGAACCAGTCTCCATGGTTGGTCCTGCAGCCTCGCGATGGGATTTCTCCAATAGCATATCGTCGAGCAACATATCGTCAGCTTCGGAGGAGCCAGACGTCGGATCGAACGAGTGTTCACCCAACTCCCCGATGTCTGCGTTATGAAAGGTTTCATCTTTAGTTGAATCCTCCATCGTGATATCTACAGAAATCATGTGTTAAGCAAAAGAAAGAAAATCTGGGATTCATGATGAGTGGAGATTAGGCTCACCGTTGGTACCTACAGCAGGCTCCTTGGTCTCGGCACTTGGGTCCGTTCCATTTATTTTCTCTAAAAGAGTGTGAAGTACATAAATGATTAGGGGAGGCACAGATTCTGAATCATTCAATTCCTGTAATTGCCACCTGAATGGTCTACTACCGGTGTCAGATATACTTAGGCTTAAGATCCTCATAGCTGGATCAAGCTCACCAACATTAGCACCCTCGCCAGCATCGGCACGAGCTGGCTCTTCATCAATAGCCTCGCACATCTGCTGCACGAACCTCGACCCTTTGAAGTGAGCAAAGTCTAGAAAGAGAGAATCATACGAGAGTTCACCTTCTTCACGACCCCCTAAAAATGTAAAAATTGGTTAGGCTCGAAGAATTCACAAGTAAAATGATCAAAGGCTATACAATGAAAAAGCGTTACCTTCTCTGCCGGTAGGAACATTGTCGAATGACCTCGCTCTAAAAGCGTGCGGATTAATGTGTGACTTATGCATTGTTTTCTTCCATTTTGTGGATCGAGCATCCTCGTGAATAGCATGTCTCTCCTGCCTGGACTTGGTACGCGACTCGATCCGTGAAGAAGCCTCAACAGTGGTTCGAGATCTCGTGTGACGGAAGGGATGAGGCTCTTCTTCTTCAACTGGCTCACCTGGAAGAACAACTGTCATTTTGTTAGGATGTGTAAATAATACTTTTTGTCTCGGCTTCTTTGGAGTCGGTGGACGCTCATACAAGTTGGATCGACGAGCTTGAACAGTAATCGCGCGACTCAATAAATCTGAAAAGAATGAAGAATCCGACTAACATGTCTTGAGTTCTTCTTCGCCAATGCCAGCTCCTATGCTTTCGTGGCCAGCTACATCCTCTTCAAAAGTCTCGGCCTCATCAGTGAGAAGGATCTCCTCGTCGTCCTCCGCTGTCTGTTTGCCCCTACCGGAGTGTGGCGTCATAAATGATTCTGGTAGCAACCCAAACTTCTTCTTCTACCTACAGCACCGTAATATGCTTTAGCTTCAAGGACTCGTTGGCAGCGATGAGCCACTTGCAGCAAAAGAATGTAAGCTGTGATTCATACCCTGCCACGGGGAGATTGAAGGTGGCGCCTGTGTAACCCGCCACGCTCCAAAGCCACATTCGGACACCATCTATAAGACTGCCCTTAGTCCTTAGCTCTTGACTCAGATTCCCAATGTATAGGTAGTCGTAACCAAACTGACGAGCTAATCGACATGGTAGGTAAGGCTCTATGTGACAGACTCTATGTGACAGCACTCCTTCACACGAAGGATGAGATATCCGGACCGGATGTTCATCAACCACCAGAAGCAACCCACATCAAGGATAGTATGCCCCGTCCCTAGCCTCTCTTCATTAATCAGCAGATCGTTATAATGGCCAGAGAAGCTAGGGAAGCATTTGAAGAACTCCCAGCATTTGTGGATGTGAAGCTCTCGTCTCGTCTCAAGGAACTGTTTCGCTCCCCATTTGCTATCTTCTAATAGCTACAAGAAGGAAACGAAGGGATCTGTGATGCTCGACGCTGACATTAAATCAAGGTGATGAAGGACAAGCCACACTATCAGATAAGTTTACGAAAGCTCGACCTTGACAGAGAGAATCTTGGTCGATGGCTTACGCCCCACCTGTGTGAAGCTAGAAACTAAGTATCGAAGCCCCATGTATATATCGACAACCATCACCAGAAGTAAGTGTAGGCATCGAAAATTACCGATAGGTCCCCACTCACAGCTCGGTGTTAACGATCGACGATCGAACGACGCTACCCAGTTCACAAGAGCTCAAATGACGCCGGTGAGCACCTGAAGCGAACCGACGGACTACGTGAGCCGACAGAATGTCAGAATTACGGGGATACGGGTTGACCGAAAACCCCGCGATCACCGCAATTGAACCAACACCCGCCATGTCCCGATCACCCCACTGATAAGCCAACCATCGGGGCCTACAGAGCTCGCCGTCACGTTTCCAACGCATCCGAAATCACTCAAATCCGAGTTCGGACGAAAAGTCAACGGCGAGTCAACGGCAGAACAACGGCACAGCCTCGGACTGCGTTGGGACACCCAAATGGGTCTCGGCAGGCACGAAACACCCGAGGGGTGTCTTGGCAAAGCCAAGACACCCCAGGGGTGTCTCGGCCAGGCCGAGACACCCCCAAGGTGTCTCGGCCAGGCCGAGACACCCTAGGGTGTCTCGGCTTGGCCGAGACACCCAAGGGGTGTCTCGGCCTGGCCCGAGACACCCCAAGGGTGTCTCGGCTCAAGGCCGAGACACCCCAGGGGTGTCTCGGCCTGGCCGAGACACCCCAAGGGGTGTCTCGGCCAAGGCCGAGACACCCCCCCTAGGGGGTGTCTCAAAACAGCCCCCCCCCTCTCTTGTTTCCTATAAATAGGCCCTCTAGGCCTCCTTTGTGGAGGGCTCCTGATTTTGGATCGATTCAAGGCTGAATTATCTTAGCCAAGGATCGTTCTGCAAGAGTGCGGCGAAGCCCTGCCGGAGTGAGGAGTCAGAGTCTGCAGGAGAGCGGCGAAGCCCTGCCGGATCGAGGAGTGAGAGGTCTTCATCAACAACCCTTCGTTCACCCCCTTCTGTCCTTGGTATTTCCCTTCGCAGGCGATACCGAGAAGAGCTACTATCTCGTTTAACCGAGATATACGCTTTACACTTCTAGATCTCACGCGGATCGACGAAGTTCTGCTTCTATATCCCACGCGGATAGACGAAGCTCTGCCGGATTTTCCCGGAAGGATCTTGAAGAGTCGGCGGTCCACGGATATCAACATCCCCGTCACAGGCAAAAGACCCACGCAAGCAAGAGATGACAAACAGATCTTGCGTTTGTTTGAAAAGAGTTGTATCTATTTTGTTTTCATTGTGTACCGGTCTTATAAAAAGGCTATCTCTTTATTTCATTGTAACGATTGAAGTTGTAATGAATGCAGCAATGAATACAGCAACTTTTTCCGCAAACAGTAAGGAAAGGTCCTTCCTATAAGCAAGCTATACGGTGGGGAAGAGAACCTCTATCTGTAAGGCATCGAAGAACTGGTACGGTACGACGCACTTCTTCAGCCAAATGACAATATATCCTACAAGAAGAGTTATGAGCCGAATCCACTTCTGTGCATGCCATAGGAACGTCCAAAGCTTAGTCCCCGCTGGAAACTTGCCCTTGGTAGTAGGAATAGTATATGATTGAGCGCCAATCTTACCAATCAGGTTATTGATCTCTGGGGGAGTCAAAAGATCTAACTTGCAGGCCGCCTCACCGGAACCATCCTCTAGATGCTTGAACAAGTAGTCAGCGAATTTCTTCAAGATTAGTTGTGGAGATTTCTTCTTCGCCGGGACACCTACACCGGTTAAAGCCGTCTGATAATGACACGTAAGATCCCACAACGTGTCGTAAATGTCGGGAGAGGCTTTCTTCAGTTGATTTGGCTATCGACCAGGAGGAAAGTACTCTTGATATGGATGATCGCCCATCGGATGTCCAGAAACCTTCTGCATCTCATGAAGAGCTAACCCTAACTCTCCGTGATGAGCCAAAAAGGTGTTGGTACTGGGATTATAAAGCACCAACAAAGCCAGAAAATGGTACGAGCTGATCTGTAATCCATACATGATGGCACATATCAGTGTATATAGTCCACTATTCTTCAGCTCCTCACCCCAGCGCCCAATAATGTAACTCGTCATATGGGTCTACCACTTCTTCGCTGATGAGTGCACCCAGCCATAGCACCTATATCCTGGCATAGGGAGTTTCCTCCCAAGTCTGGCAACCCAATTCCTCACCATGTTGGCAATTGTCGGCAACTCATTCGGTGATACTGTATCTTGTCCTAGAATATCGGGACGGAGTCTACGTATATGACCTCTATCACTAGAGCCTGGGGTCTTCTGATGAGTAATGAACCCACAGTGGACTCTCTCATGATCATCTGTCAGACGCTAAGACATCACCCGCTTCATGGCATGCTTCCTTAAACGTGTAAGTGTATATTGGCGAGGGATCGTGGGAAGATATAGCAAACTCCTGCCATCTTCGTTCAACCAATGTTCGTCCTCAGGAGTCAACATGGTCGGGTCTTCAACATGATCGTCAAACATGTAATCAAGCTTCTTCAAAGCCTGAGTGGAGCTCGGATCCTTAGTAAGCGGGGTGTCGGTAATCAGCCATCATAGTGTACGATGATCTCCATCTCGCACGAGCTGAGGAACTTCCTTGGGTCCATTTGGATTAAATTGAGGAACAACGGTGATGAGCGGTATATCATCAGCAGAAGTATAAGTCTCACTACTACCACCACTTGCCACATGAGACGAGAACACATCCGAGGTGAATTCAACTAAAGAAATAAAACACAGTCAGGAAAATATTTCTAAGGCAATACAAGAAGTTGAACTCATCTTACGAATCCGCGAGATAGAGTCACTACCATATAAATTGGCGAGACGATTTCAACTGCTTCACACATAAGGGACAATGTACATTGTCGCGTAAATAACGTGATAATATACCCCATCCTACAGAGTGCAATACAGCGTGAAAATCGCCCCTTTTGCCTTAGGATGTGTTTTGATGAAACAAAAACACATCTTTTAAAAATGTCAATCCTCGAAGAAGAGGATATCAGCTCTTCCCGAATGCCTCACAAAGGAGACAAATGAGGATGCCATATTAGAATATTAATTTTGAATTTACAAAAGGGATAAAAGCTTACCCCTGAATGATGAAGCTGCAGGAGCCGTTCCCTCAACAGGTTGAGAGGCCGATCGACTCCTCTGAATACGTGGTCACCTCGAAGACATTGCTAATCTGCAATGAAAACCAACAATTCAGAAAAAAATTTCAAATGCGAGATATCGAATCAACTCAAAAGCCCATAATTAAAAAGGGAAATTACAAATTTTATTCGAAATCCTATGAAACAAAATAGGATTTTTCGGTTAAAATCTAATTAAACCTATGGGATGCATACATATAAGCAACAGGTTTGATTCTTATCCAAAGCCCCTCACAATCAATTTTGGCCAAAATATCCAAGATCCTCAAAGCTCTATTTTAGCCATAACCCAAGTTCAATTTCGATCATCATCCCCAATTCAAAAATTCGGCCTAATCTCTCATCTCTCGCACTCAATTTTGGCCAAACATCAAAAACCCAAAAGCCCAAGTTTCGGCCATGGCTTTAAACCTAAAAAAATCAAAGCTCATGAGTTCAAAAAATGGTATCCCTCATGAGATTAAAGTTTTAATCTTTGCATACAAACTCATAAACTCTTGAATTAAAACCCATGAGCATTTGAATCAAAATCAAATACACAACAAATAGGCTATGGAGAGGAGCTTACCCAAGAGAAGAAGAAGCTTCAACCTAATGCCAAGAACCAAAGAAGAAGAAGAGCCCAAGTCTTGAACTCAAGAACCCACCAAAAACCCTAGATCTTGAGGAGGATTTTCGGCCAAGAAAATAAAAGGGAAAAGATGAGGGGTTAAAGGGTTTGAAAGGCAAGGAGTTGGGAAAATTTAGAGTTCTCAAAGAGAGAAGAGTTGGGCTTGGAGAAGAATTTGAAAAAAAAGAAGAAGGAAGAAGGAGAGGGGAGAAGATGAAAACGGTTTTGGGGGAGAATTTGAAAGATCCATTGGACAAAAGACTCCCACTCTCTCTCCCTCTATCCCTTTCATGTGTCCCCTCTCTTTCCTTCTCACATGCCCATGTACGAAACACTAACAAGTGTTTCGCACTTAGGGGAGGGTACCGGGCGTTTATGTAGTGTATTTTCGTCTGTTTTTACTGTTTTCTCCTGTTTCGATGTTTCTGAGGCCTGTATATATACTCCGATGAGTATATGAGTATAAACTACATCTCTTTGAACCTTAAACGGGTATACGAGGTTAAACTGGTTCTTAAAAACTCTGAGGAGTATATGAGTATAAACTGATTCTCCACGCTCCAATGTCTAAATAGCTTAAACTACATAGACTTTAGTTAACGTATGAGTATAAATTATGTTCACGCTGGTCAACGCATTGCAATGAAGGTCAACACCGATCCACGTGATGGTAATTTCGCTAAAATAAGGCTCGGAAAAATTCTAGGTCAAAGGGTAATTCCGGGGAGTTCAAATGCAATTCAGATATAAACTCCCGATGAAGATGATCATTTCAACATCGATTTAACAACATGAGTTAATTCAAATATCAACACACCAGTTTCAGTTCAAGATTTTGATAAAGATCTAGCGATAAACATAGTATCGAAAGAATTTCAGACTATTTGACAAAATACTGAATAGACTGAAAGCTAAAGAAGTCAACGAATTAAAGGTTAGGCCTACTATATCCAAAGTATTCCAGTTGCTATAAAAGAATGATGCTGAAATACTTTGGAAGGGGTATCTGCAGGCGTTAAAAATTACTTATAGGTTCCCGCACGTAACTCAAGATGAAGAAAAGACAATGAATATCGATATCCGAGTCAAAGAGGATTATTTGATGCTAAGGGAAAGTAAAGAAATGCGTGAAGTGATAAAGCAATGAAGCAACAACGAGATTTAGAATGTATTATTTGAGAAGAAAATGGATGCACGAGTATGAAGAACTAAAATTTGGACCATGATGTAATCCGAATTCGAAAGCTCAAAAGACAAAAGTCATAGGTATCTTTGCCAGCTTTCCAACACAATTTGAATCACCTTATTCCGAGGTCGGGCAAAAGAATTAAAGCTAAAATATCGAAGGCAGTGCAAACTATTTTGCACATGCAAAACACATGTGCGAAACACACCAAAGTGTTTCGCACATGTGCGAAATAAACAGGACTATTTCGCATAGATCATCCTCTCAGGATGCGTTTTTGATGGTTTTTGATTAGTTTTTTGACTATTTTGGAGCCTCCCTAACTATCTTGGGGTTATCCTTGAACGTGGAAAAGCTGTTATTAACCGAAGATATCAAATCATAGATTCCTATCCAAAAATACAGCATCCGAAGCCTATAAATACACTCCTAGGGCCCCTATACAGGGGAATCTAGAATTTGGAGCTTGGAGATGAGTTGTTGACCCTGTGAGAGGAGAGCTACGAATTTCAGATCTAAAGGTGAGATTTTGATGAGTTCTTCATCATAAAGAGGAGGAGTTTGATAGATCTACAACACCTGCATTAATTTCCTTAAGATCATATTGTCGTTGTGATCTTGAGAAGAGTACCTATCTCACCTTATTGAGATATTTACTTTAGTTCTTGCTTCTTTTGTGAAATGAGATCAACCGGATCTGATACTCAGCGGTTCACGGATCAAGTAGTCCCCAGTACAGGCAAAGACCCCGTATAAGCAGCGATCGATAAATGATCCTACGTGTGTTTCTAGGAAGTCTTCATCTATTTTCATTCGTGCAAGAAAAGTCTTATAAAAAGGCTCTTTCTTTCGAATCTTGTAAACCGATAAACGATTGTAATGGATTCCATAATAAAAAAGATTTCTGACGCTAACAGGTTGCTTATTTATTGTTAAGTTTATACATTAGTTGTTAAGGTTACAGATTGGTTGTTAAGGTTACGGGTTGGTTGTTAATATTACGGATTTATTGTTAAGGATACAAGTTAATTGTTAAGGTTACGGATTTATTATTATGGTTGCTTATTTGTTGTTAAGGTTAAAGGGTGGTTGTTAAGATTCTATTTCTCGCATGTGCAATTGTGATACTATAAACTTACTGGCATCAAAAAGCTAGTAGTAGGAAGTATGTCACGGCCTCTCCTCACAAATTAGGTGAAACTGGAAGATGTTGCGGGATTCTTGAGATTGGCCACTATTGTAGCTAAAGCAAGGCAAGCTACTATAAAGCTTCCACATTTCCAGGGCCAAGTTCGAAGTCTTAAGGGAGGTTTGCGGGGGAAGGAGGAGGAGAAGGAGAAAGAGAAGAAGAAAAAAGAAGAGAAGAAGAAAAAAGAAGAGAAGAAGAAAGAGAGAGAGAGAGGGAGAAGGATAAGAAACCGGCTACTAGAGACACCGGTATGGCATGTGGCTCAAGACAACCTCTTCCCAAAAAGAAAAGGGGGACAAAAGATGATAGTATTCTTGAAGGATGGGTAAGCATTATAGTAATTGTGATTATAAATGTCTTGTTAATGGTGTCTATTGGTTTTTAATTATTCTTTTTTAATAATACGCTATTTGTCCATTGCATAGATTATGCCACATAATATTGATGAAGCGGTCGAGTAGCACAATAAGGCAGTTGATCATATGGAATTACCTCAGCAAGTGAGCTATTGGAAGAGTATTGCGATAATAAATTAAAAATTATGTCACGACAATGAGAAAAAATTTAAATATCTGATTGCTGCCGACCGACTAGAGATAACTTCTCTATATGTAAAAGTGGCTTCTCATAACTTCTCTATATGTAAAAGTGGCTTCTCTGTCTGCACAAGTGAGTAGGCTGAGAGAGGAGCTAAGCGATGCCTGATGCAGAAGCCTCACTGTATATAATAATAATAGGGTGACAAGAGAGGTGTCCAGCCCAACGATGGAGATGCAAACTTGTACATGTTAGATCCTTTTTTCACTACTTGTGAATTATATTGCTTAGTTGTTAAGGTTACAGATTAGTTGTTAAGGTTAGAGATTGGTTTTTAGGCTTACGAATTGGTTGTTAAAGTTAGGGATTTGTTGTTTAGATTATAGATTGATTGTTAAGATTACTGGCTGGTTGTTAAGTCAATGGATTGATTTTTAAGTATACGGATTTGTTGTTAAGTTTACAGATTGGTTGTTAAGTGTATGGATTGATTGTTAAGTATATGAATTAGTTATTAATGTTAGATAGCGGTTGTTAAGTTTTTTTCATAATTATATTTTGAATGTTCTTTTTTTAATCAGGCACTCCACATATCACGGGTGGCATTGACATTAAGAGGGAAATCCCTCAACCTGACTTTACTGACATTAATAAGGAAAATGAAGGTGATGCGGCATAAACATGTACCAAAAAATATTGCAAGTGCACAACCGTGTCAAGTTATAGTATAAAGATATTAATCCCATGAGGAAGGTGTTTTGTAGGAGAAAATATAAAATCGGTTATTATGTTTTGTATGTGACAAATAGGAGTGATGAGTGAATGTGATTGTGAAGAGATTAAGAAGGTGATAGTGTGTAAATAGGCACAAAATGTAAGTGAGAGTGGATGTGACAATAAATGAATGATTTCCACAAGGAGAGATGAATAAAATCAAGAATCAAAAAGGAAAATCAAGAATAAAAATAAAATTCAAGAAAGTAAAGATGGCAGATTCAATTAAAGATATGGGTAATCTAGAATTGAATCTACTTCTTAGAAAATGATGATTCCCTAGAGGGTTTTAGCCTAAAGGCGAATCAAAGAAAATAAAAATAAACAAAAAGAAAAACTAAACCCAAGAGGGTTTTAGCCTCAAGGTGAATAGTACAAGAAATTAAAATCTAACTACAAAATAAAGTACAAAATCTAAACTACAAAATAAATTACAAGAATTAAATGTAAGAAAATAAATTTACTTTATAAGCATGAAATAAATCTAATCTATAAGCATGAAATAAATCAAAGACAATAGGGTTCTAGCCTCTTGGCTATTTAAACAAAAAAATAAAATCTAATTACAAGCATGAAAATAAATCTAAACTAATAAGCAATAAAAAAGAAATAAGAAAAACAAACCTTCAAATTAATCTCCATCTTCATCTTCATCTTCATCATCCAACAAAGAGAAGAAAAAAAATTAAAGTGGTGAAAAAATTCTTTTATTAATTGTAACAAAAAGTTATAAATTTGGAAGGCCTTCTCAATTAAGAGTAGCTCTCCTCTCTAAAAGGAGTTATAAAAATTTTCACACCTCTAACCCCTCACTCTTAACCCTCATTTATAGTAAACATCAGTGAATGAGAGCGCTTAGATCAAACTTGAGCCCCAAGAATGTAATTTCGGTCGTTGATGAAATCTGGATGACTTCGCATCGATACAGGCATCGATGCCCACATCGATGCTGGCATCGATGCTCCAATAAAAATTCCAACTTCACGGTTGGCTTTGTCTCATCGAAATAGGTGATTTTCATATATTATATGTTAAATTCCGCTTTCCGGATTGGAAGATATCGTCGTTTCTTTGCGGCCAACTATGTTGAATACATTTTTTTTCATATTTAATTTTTTTATTTTCTCCGGCTTCTACAGGCTACTCAGTTTGATTCTGGGCTTGGGCTTTTTGACTCTTGCTTGTGTTCTTCATTTAATTCATGAGTTTTTATTGAGGTAAGAGATCTTTAGCTTTATTCTTCACTAACCTGCAATTAAAGATAAAAACAATTATTAATGGCATATTTATTCATATAAAATAGATAATGAGGGTATAAAATTATAATAAAATATGATTATCAGAAGGCCCTCTACCAAGGGAAGTCCCTCCAACAAAGGATTTCCCTCCAGCTGATACAACTGACATTGATACAAAGAGGGAAGGTCCTCACCTAGAGGAAGTCCCTCCACCATAAGCTGACATATTTTTTGAGGATGAAGAAGCTCCTCTTATTATCAAAATGAATAAGAAAAAGAGGGAACCGACAGGAGATGTGTCCAGCCCAGTGATGGAGCTGTAAACTTGTACATGTTTGATATTTTTTTCATTACTTGTGAATTATATTGCATAGTTGTTAAAATTACAAATTGATTGTTATGGTTAGAGATTGGTTGTTAGGGTTACAGATTGATTGTCAAAGTTAGTATTTTTTTTAGATTAGAGATTGATAGTTAAGCTTAGAGATTGATCGATAAGTATAGGAATTGATTGTTAAGTATACGGATTTGTTGTTAAGTTTACGAATTGGTTGTTAAGTTTATCGATTGATTGCTAAGTATATGGATTAGTTGTTAAGGTAAGATAGTGGTTGTTCATTTTTCATAATTATATTTTGAATGTTCTTTTTTTTAATCGAGCAATCCACACATCGTGGCTGGCATTAACATTGAGAGGGAAGTCCCTCAACCTGACATTATTGACATTAATAAGGAGAGCGAATGTCCTCTACTAAGGGAAGTCCCTCCACCAGAAGCTAACATATTTTTTTAGGATAAAGAAGTTTCTCTTATTATCAAAATAAATAAGAGAAAGAGTGATACAAAGGTGTCCGCACCCCTTAAAAAAAGTAGAGCAAAAAAAAGGATAAAGCCTTTCAAACATATAGTTACCCCTTACACTGAGGGGAAGAAGAGGAAAGAAAAATAAATTTTGGAAGAAAATGAAATTATAAAAGTAGGGGAAATGGAGATAGAGCAGGTGGGGGAAAAGAGAATAGAATTGTCACCTGTTGGACTACATGGTGATCCCCACTCAACCTGGAAAACCCTCAAGAGTTCCCCTATGAACAAGGAAGAAGAAAAGTATAGGGATGACTTAAACATGGGGATTCCCTTTCCTAAAGGCTTCATCATTAAGTTTCATGATAAGCACCCAACATATTTTCATAATTATAAGGTGTCGGCAGATGTTGTTGCCCTACTGACGGAAGAGGAGAATAAAGTTCTCAACCATTTTTGTATTTGTAAGTGCATTAAGTAAGTATTTAGCTCATATTACAATTTTATAGCTTTGATTTTAAGGTTATCAACTAGTTGTTAGGGTTACAGCTTGGTTGCTAAAGTTACTGATTGGTTGTTAAGGTTATGGTTTGGTTGTTAAGATTTCTGATTTGTTGCTAAGTTTAGGATTTGGTTGTTAAGGTTACGGGTTTGTTGTTAAGGGTACGATTTGGTTGTTAAGGTTATGGGTTTGTTGTTATGGTAAGGCTTTGGTTGTGAAGCTTAGGTATTGGTTGTTAAGGTTATGTATTTGTTGCTAAGTATATTAATTGTTTCATTCTTATTGCAGTTTTATTAAAGTGTACAAATGTATATGGTCGTTTATTGACCAATTTGAGCTTCTTTGTATTCTACGTGACGGTTGACTTGATGATTCTGTAAGATAAAATTTATTCTTAATAATTATTATTTATCATCTTTTATATTACTATTATTTATTTCTTGTTTGGCATCTTATAGGTTACTGAGGCGCTAATCGATACAATACGCGAATGGTAGAACATGCCTCAGAATGAATCATGTCAGAAAAATACAGGATGTTCTCTGTTTTCTTTTCAGTAAGTATATATATCTAGGGCATATTGTAGGCGTACAAAATTGCTTATAGGTCCCTTAGCATAGCTCGACACAAACCGACGAACCAACGAGGTGACGAAGTTGACGAATCGCACGCAAGCAACGGAATACATCCATTCATGTGTGGAATCAAGTCAAGGGTTCGAAGAATCAACGAGTCATCCAAACAAGAGCGGACTCGGATGAATCACAACCGAATCAAGATCGGTTTCGGACTCGAACTCAGAAGTGGATTTACTGCCAAAACAGGAATCGGATTTACTGCCAAAACAGGAATCGGATTTACTGCGAAAACAGGAATCGGATTTACTGCCAAATCAGAGTCTAAGTCAACCGAAAAATGGATACAACGGACAAAACGACAAAACAGAAATGCCTAAGGGGGGCTCGGCCAAAGCCGAGCCACCCGTGGGTGGCTCGGCCCAGTGCCGGCCACCCATGGGTGGCCGACCCAGATCTGTGCGCGGGCACAGTTCAGAGAGCCTATAAATAGGCTCCCCTTTGTTCATTTGAAAAGGTTGGAACTTTGAGAGCCGAAACTCTGTCGAACTGAAGATCGAGCTTGGAGTTTTGAAGACTTGAGGACTTGAAGATTCAGATCTGATTCTCGGCGAGCGTCCACGTCACAAAAGGCAGGAGTTCAAGATAGGTAAAGATCAGATCTGAGATCTACACGAAATCACACTCCGGATCAAAGCTTGGCCTTTGATCCCGAGAATTAAGGGCGATTATTTCCGGATCTAAAAAAGACCGGATCTTTTGTAACCAAAAATCCATTACTTGAGATAACAATGAATTCAATGAAGGCAATTTTCACCGCGAACAATCTGGCGACCACAGTGGGAGCCACCGATCTCGCTGCCGAGATCGTCACGTCGCAGCCGCAGATTCCAATCCCGGTCGAGGAGGAGGTCGAGTATGAATTCGACCAGGCCAAGTTCGAGGAGTACCTTTCATCCTCGTCCGGATCTACCTCCCCCCGCAAGTCCAAGAAGTTCTCCTCCAGGAGAAAAGCTCGTTGGTTTGAAGAAGTTCAGAATACCAACGATGCTCTCACCCCAACTGATGCCAAAGTTGCGTCAGGTGAAGTTCCACCGACCTCCAACGAGGTCAAACCTATTCTTGTCAACGCTTCTACTGTTGAGGGTGTTGTGGCTCTCTCAAAGAGAGCCCGCCAGAGGCGACGTCAACGCCTTGCGCGGCAATTCTCCAAAGCGATGGAGTCCACGGATGGGGTCCGCTACAACGTGGATCTGAAGAATAGGAGAGGCAAACAGCCTCAATAACTGAAGAATGACGGTTCCTCCAAGCCGCCGACGAACGAATGGATCCGGGTCAAACGGAACCGTTCGACACTCGAAGAGCGGATTCACAAACGCCGCGCATTACTTGCACAAGCAAGAATCCTCGTGCAGAAGGCCGAGGAGTTGAAGAAAGAAAGAGTGGCTAAGAAGCCGCCATCAACCCGCCAAGTTTGGAGGCCGAAGCAGCCTCCAACCAAAGTTCAACCACCGGCGAAACAACCCATATCGCCGATAATTCCAACCAAAGTTCAACCACCGGCGAAACAACCCATATCGCCGATAATTCCAGCAACTACTCCGGGAGATCATGCAGAATCGTTCCAAAGGAAGAAGCCAGTCTTGGAGCGTCTCGGTCCACTTTCCGACGAGAGATGCAAAGCTCCAGTTCAAGAGCGTCTGGGCCCAATAAAGAAACCCCGGACGACGCAACATGCTGGGGGTCGTCGTTACCCTTAACATGACAAAGAGACCAGGGCAGTTACGCGCACCAACTTGCGCATTGAAGTCCGGGAGCCCGCCGAGAACTCACGCCCAAAAAGGCATGTATCGAGGCGCGTGACTTTCGAAAGCCCTAAGAAGGTAATTCCCCCTCAGAAGGAAACACTATCGTCTGATGACGATAATGTTATACCTGAGAAGTCGTGCCAACACATGATAGGTTACTCCGATCGTCAAGCAGACGAGTTGTACTATCGTGCTGGGGGTACGAATAAAACCAGGAAAAGGAGTCCCCGAGAACAGGAAACTCAGTGCCATTGTTCCAAACTCATTTGGGCAGTATTGTCTGAATGCAGCTGCATCAAGGCGGTCCCCGAACGAGTTTTGGTTTTCGAGAGGCTCAGTACTGAAACGCCGAAACCAAGGCCTAGGCGTTTCCGACGAAGAAGAACGGTGGTTGAAGATGGAGAATTTCCGAGGGTCACCACCAACATGACCAGCAGAGGGACGTCGGCGCGGGACAATCTCGAATCGATTCTGAAAGCATCCCAGCCTAGAACCCGTCTGCAGTCCGGAACCATCAAGCGAGCAACTTACGGTAGGGTTCGAACAAGACTCCCTTCAGAAGATGAAGAATATGATGCCGGCTCCGCGGTCGCATCAGATAATACAGTATCCAGCGAGGGACAACCCCGCGAGGCACTTATGATAAGTGCGGAGCAAGTGGCCAAAATGCTTGAAGACGCCTTAGCTAAGCAACAAGAAACCTTCAGGTTCGAAATGCAGATGGCCATGCAAAACATGAGAGAAATGCATGACCAACAAATCCAGGCATTGACGAACCAGCAAGGCGAGCCAAGTCGTCGTAACCCGGTGAATCTGGAAGACGAAGACACTAATGAGACGCATAATAATCCTCCCGTCAATGCAGGGGGTGGTAACGAGAATGCTAGCGAAAACACGGGTGAAAACTTGAAGATTAAAAATCTCGAGAGCAAAATCAACACATTAATTTCCGCTCAAGAGATGAAGAAAACAGGCATTCCTTGTCCATACCCAAGAGAGTGGGAATCAATTCCATATCCGGCGAAGTTCAACCTAATTAACTTCACGCCGTTTAATGGGATGGGTTCACCCACTCAAAATATTTGATTTATTTCAAATCACACTTGGGGGTAATCTCCGGCAATGAGCCTCTGATGGTGCGGTCATTCGTTGGCACTCTTCGCGGAGCCGCCTTCGATTGGTATCGCCGCCTCAAGCCAGGAAGCATAAATAGCTGGGATGACATGGAGATAAAATTCCTCTCCAACTTCTTCGACGACGACACAGAGATATTCATTGGGTCGTTGCTGGATGAGAAACAGAAAGACGGGGAATTGGTTGACACCTTCGTCAAGAGGTTCCGAAACAAGGCGATGAACTGTCGGGACCCGATCACCGAGGAATTCATCCTCCAGATTTGCCACAACAACCTCGCCCTGGACGTGTTGGAAGCAATGGGGACAGCACCGTCCAAGACATGGAAGGATCTAAAGGTCCTCCTCAAGAGGAAGAAGGCAGAAAGAGGCCAACAGGCGACGAATGCTCCAAAGCAGAATTTCGTCCCACGGGGGAAAGGTAAGGTACATGCTAATGCAGTTGATGCTAATCAAACTTTCCAATTGCAACCTCAGCAACAGCCACAGCAACAAGCACCACAACAATCTCGAGGGCAATGGCAACAACGGCCTCAGAAGCAGAAATCTGCGGAGCCGAGGTTTCCTAAAGTGTACTCCTTCAAGGATGACGAAGTTCCCGGCATCTTCAAATACCTGCTGGAGAACAACAAGATCCAGCTGCCGGCGATCGTGGATCAAGAAGGAGCAAACAAGGTGACGGATCCGAAGTATTGCGCATACCATAGAGCGGTCCATCACCCTACCAAGTCATGCTATCACCTCAAGGACAAGATCCAGGCGCTAATTGATGTAGGCGTCATAACCCCAAAGCCGTCCAAGAATGTTGGAGCAAACGCGGTTTCAATCAGTTTTGGATCAGTGCCCACGGCGTGGTTTGAACCAAAACGCATCACCAAAGTGGGAATGAAGACAGTAAACGACGACCCGCATGGACAGCGCCAAAAAGGACTTGTGCCACACACAGCCCCAAACGGCGAAATCCTATGGGTTCATCCTGATCTCATTGAAGACGAACAGAAGAAATCCAAAGGTAAAGGAAAGTCTTGCTGCGGAGTCTCTGCTATCCCAGGAGAAGATGACGAAAGAATCCTAGCTTTCCCGCTCTCTGAAGAAGAACAAGAAGTTTTTGCGACCCGAAGCGGAAATGAGTATCACTACAATTATCCACCACCTAGTGAGCAGGGGGTGAATAAACGGGGACCAGCCAAAACTCTCACGGAGATGGGGGTGATTACAAGTCCTACACCGGGCGAAGAGGCTCGACGACAGCCGGTGAATAAATCGAAAGAGAAGAATCCCCAGGAAGTTCAGAATCCGAAGCAGTCTCGTTTCAGTCGCTCGATTGGAAAAGACAAACCGGAAAGCTCGAAGACTCCGCAAGTCTTCGATATAATGGCTCAACTAGCCAATATTCCCGCACGGATAACGCTGTATGAATTGCTGCGGCTGTCCAAGGAAACTAGGGAGGCTTTGCAAGAAGCATTGGCCAATTCAGAGGTGTTCCTGACTCAAGTCAAGCCGGTGCCTGAAGAACCAGAACCGTTGAGTCAACAGTGCAACATAGCGACTAAAAACCTTCCCTGCATTACCTTCACCAAAGAGGACATGCAGACGAAGAATTCAAACCACGATCGACCGCTATACTTCATCGGGTACATCGGCTCCAACAAAGTCAAACGAATCCAAGTGGATCCGGGTTCTGCTGTGAGGATTATGCCGCTTCGCTTGATGCACCACAGGCACTGTTATCTACGGGTTCAATACCAGCGGGTCAAGACCTTTAGGTAAAATCCGGATAAAGTGTCAAATGGGAGATTTGAAGACAGAAGTCACATGTTATGTGATTGATGCTAAGACGTCGTATAACTTACTATTGGGTCGACCTTGGATCCATAGTAACGTTATAATCCCCTCAACTCTCCATCAGTGTTTGAAATATGTCGACGCTGATAATAGGATTAGAACGGTGGTCGCGGATAAGCAACCATTTAAAGGGTGTGAGAATTATTTCACTGATTCTCTCCTTTATGGTAACGAATCCGAAACTGAATCATCGGCCCAATGCACGGACAGCGGAGAAGAAGCTGATACCGAAGCCGGATTTGATTACAATGGCGGTTATGTTCTAAATGACATTGTACCCTTTGTAATCAACATTGACGATGATCAAACGTCAGAGGGCAGTTGTAACTGGCAACTTGCCACTAATGAAATAAATAATGATTTAGAGTACTCCCTGTCTCTTGATGATGTGATAACAGAATTGTATGATAATCCTGATTTGTATATGCCGCTTCGGTCGTCCTATGTAACAAAGGAACGCCTCCAGCATTCTTTCGGAACAACCATGATCATCTCGAACAAGATAAGAGGTGCAAAAGAAGTAATTTACGGTAAAGGAAAAAGCTCTCCATTACCAGATCATTTCCTAAGTGAAGATGAAGATGATGACAAACCTGGTCGGCATTTATCTAAGTATAGTCCGGAAGCGCGCAAGCTCATGGAAAAGCAGGGATAAGTCTGCGCCTAACACGCGCTGTCGGTTTAGTCTTTTTCCGTAGAAAAAGACACCAGAGTTCAATTCTGGGGTATTCTATCCTGAAACCTAAGCAAGGATAAGTCTGCGCTTAACCCACGCTGCGGGTTAGTTCTTAACCGTCAAAAAGAACACTCGTTCACATATTCAACATTGTGGCAGGTTGTTATTAATAACACCAAAATCCATGCCTTACACGCATGGGGAATTTCATCCTGAATCCTAAGAAAGGATATGCCGACGCCTAACACGCGTCGCCGGTTTAGTCTTTCTCCGATTGAAAAAGACACCAGAATACCAGTCTGGGGTATTTTTATCCTTCGATTCTGGGGTATTTTATCCCGAAGCCTAAGTAGGGATAAGTCAGCGTCTAATACACGTTACCGGGTAGCCTATTCCCGTAACAAGGGCAAAGTCTATGTATTCGACATCATAGCATCAAGTCTAAGGGATTTCATTCCTTTAGCACAACGTTACATGCGGAACGGATTTAGACAATCCGCATGCTAGCCCGACTCAAACGGTAGTCGGTAAAGGCTAATCAAATCCGTTGATGGCTGAGGGTTTGCCAAAAATCCTAAAAGTATTATGGTCAATCATTTCAAACGGAATGAGGAATCATAATAAAGATAAAGATAAAAGAAACCAGTTCCACTAAAAGGATCAAAAGTCAAGATATTCAGCAAATGAAATCATACATCAAGAACATGACCAAAAATCTGCTGATTGAGCTTAGACAGCTTTTCATCATAAGCTTGCCTAAGCTCAGCTCTGATGGAATCCTCTGTGGTAGCTAAAGTCCTCGCAGCAACCTCCTCCGTCTCGACCAGCTTCTGCTTTAGGGATGTCAACTCACCAGATAAAACAGTATGGGCTTGTTGATCCTGTACCTTCGTCATCTGAAGAATACCAAAAGTCTCCTCTTTTTCACGGAGTGCT
>NC_033800.1:62179536-62217301 GCF_001876935.1 Asparagus officinalis | reverse complement strand
TATATATATATATATATTTCAAATTTTAAATTTGTTATCATCAAAAGGGGAGATTTTTAGTACATAGTCTATACAATAGCTCTTACTTGAGTAATAACAAACTCTCATTTAGTACTAATATTTATTCAATATGATATAGTAAAGGTAAATACATGCGTAAGATGTGTATGGGGCAAAATGACATAAAAATAGCATAAATGCTAATTCTAGCCATCACAACGTCGATGGGTGTCAGGACCCATCGACGGGTACAATGTCATCGATGGTCTACAGAAACAAATTGTAAAATTTTGGAGATAGGATTTTAACTCATCGATGGTTCACAGGAACCTATCAATGGTGCTCAAGAACCCATCAATGGTCGTAAGCGACCATCGATGGTTTCGTTGACTGATTATAGATTTGATGATTTAACCACAAGCGTTCATTATTACTTTTGATCTCTAACTTCTACCACTTTTAGGATATCTCTTTCTGGCTGATTTAAGACTCTATGTGATTAAAAGAGATAAATAGAGAAGAGAGTTCTAGGCTTTTGATAAGAGCTTTAGGGTTTTACAAAGAGAAGCTATTTGATTGAAGTTTTTATCCTCAAAGCCTCAAACAACTCTTTTTATCATGCTCAACGTCTTCAGATCATCTCAGTGAGGAGAGTTACCCTTAATTTCATCATTTACATCGTTCTTCATCAAGCTTTACATTGATCCATTGAAGGATGATTCGTTAATTGAAAAGGGTTGTAAGATCTCTCTTTTTTTCCTATGCTTAAATTGTGTTTGTTGGTTTGTTTCAAGCTCGTTTTTATGGTGTACTCAAGTCGGTATTAATTGAGGGTAGGGACTAGTTAGGGCGGGGTGCTACTCATTATGGAGAGTTAGATTAGACAACTATTGTTGGGTAGATTCCAGTGTGCAGTCTTTATAAGCTTACTAAATCGGCTTGTGATTCAGAAAAACTCTTCGTCTAGTGAGGAAACCTCTTCCTGAGAAGAAAGAGTGGATGTAGAATTGTTATCCGAATTACTATAAAATCTTGTGTGTCCTTAGTTATTTTTTTCTTTTGTTTTATCTATTTTGCTACTTATTCTGTGTATTTAGCTAAAAAATGATAACAACCTTATTCAACCCCCCCCCCCCCCNNCCCCTCGTCCTCTCACAAATTTCTATAAGTGCAGATTTTTTAGCTACCCAACTCAATAACCAGAAGTAAATTCATGGAAGAAAGCAACCCCTCATCAATCCTCAACATACGCATCCAAACATGAATACATATTGATGGTGTGATCACTTAACCATCATCAGAACAACAATGTTTTAAATAAACATCCTATAAGTTTTAACCTAGACGATAGTCCTAAAACCTTTATAGAAGCAACGCCATCTAGAGATGCTTCATTTTGTAAAGAAGCTGTCAATGATGAAATGGATTTTATAATGGGTAATAGTACTTGGATTTTAGTAGACTTGCCTCAAGGATCAAAGACATTGGGATGTAAATGTGTTTTTAGAAGAAAATGTCATTATGATGGTTCTATTCAAGCTTTTAAGGCTAGATTAGTAGCCAAATGGCTTAGACAAAAAAGAAGGTATAGATTATTTTGATGCATATGCACCTACTACATGTTGGCCTTCTTGTTTTGATGATGATTTACAAACAATTTACTACTAATGTTGTTTGTCTAGTGTTTGTGTATTCCTATGTATTGTAGACAAACAACGTTATTGGAGGATGGATGGAATAAAGCTTCAACGATGATATCCAATGGAGGTTGGCGGAATTGTAGAGTGAAGCAACGTACAATTCAAGTTAAAGATCAAGTTCAAGCTTCATCCGCAAGTGTACCAAGTCAAGCCTATTGAAGATCAAGATCAAGCTTTGGTATATTTAGTTTAGGTTTATGTGTGTTATATACTCTAAGCTCAATATCTATACACACACACTTATTGGTTTCTTCGTATATATATATAGTTATATATATATATATACATAAGTTTCGGTTTCTATGTATATATATAGTTATATATATACATACATAGTTTTTGAGTTTTCATGTTTATAAATATGAAACCATATATTTCATATTTACTATTGTGTTTTTGAAATAATTGCATAGAATATGTAATTTTGTGAAAATATTGTCTTATTAGTTTATAGACTTCAATATCAGTTTATACATGTTACTAAGTCTATATAAATATTTCACAAAGTTTCAAAAGTTGGTTTATGTCAAAACATCAAAATTCAAGTATCTCATATTTTCATGTTTTGGACTATTTTGTAAAATGATGATATTTTTTATTTGGGAAGTCCTTTTTTGAAACCAGTCGTTGTAACATGTTTATTATTATGTCTACAATCATTCTCCAAAGTTTTACATTTTTTAGAATTTGTTTGATATTTTTAAATAGTGTTTTAAATTCAGAAAAACAGCTTTCAGAATCAGTTTTCTGTTATATCAGTTTTCGGTCGACCGCACCGGTCGACCGCTCATTTGTTCTTTCGTCAGCTGGGCAGCAAAGAGTTTGTCGGTCGACAGGTGTGGTCGACCGAGAGCTCGAAATTTCCATCGGTCGACCGCACCGGTCGACCGCACCGGTCGACCGCACCGGTCGACCGACGAACCGATAGAATTTTCGTCCCCCCGCCAATATGACCGTTGTTTTCCCAACGGCTATTTCCTGAGCTGTTTTGCTGGGGCTGTTTCTGTCTTTTGTTTGGGTTTTGGCTGAGTTTTTGAGAGGGTATAAATACCCTATTGCTGCTCTCTTTCATGTTAAGCAAAGAAGTTTTTAAACAAGGGTTTGAAAAAGGGTTTAAGCTTGTTTTAAGCTTGTTTAAGGGTTTGGTTTAAGCTGTTTTGGTTTTCACAAGTAGAGGAAATTATCTTCTTGTTTTGGGCTCATATCTCCATCTCTCCATCTTGATCTAGAGAAGTTTTCCTAAACTCAACTCTAGCTTTACATTTACATACTTGTTTGATTATCATTGTTCTTAAGCTAGATTTTATATTTGAGTTTAGTTTGATTTTGATTTCACTCATTGTTACACACACCCACTTTGAGCTTATTGTATTTGCATACATAGTATATTAGGGTTGTGAGAGATTGTAACATTGAGTTGTGCTTAAATTGAGTTCTCATCCATTTAGAGAACAAATTTATATTTGTTACATTGTGAGATTGTAAGGTTTTCGGTGAGCTAGAAAACCGAGAGTGTGTTGTGAAGTTTTCGGTGAACTAGAAAACCGAATGTGAGGAGTGAACGTTGATCGGTGAGCGTTAAAAACCGATACTGTGAGGTGTAAATGTTTTTCGGGTGAACGTAGAAAACCCGGTTGTGATAGTGGATTTCTCCCCGGGAGTGGGGAGCGGAGACGTAGGACGGAAGGTCCGAACTCCGTGATCATATTGCTTGTTTGAGTGTGCTTATTAGCATAAGACCCTAATCCCCCCCCCCCCCTCCCCCACCCTCTAGGGTCTAACATTACACGCATAACATCTATTGGAATTCTTATTGCTTTGGCATCTATACTTAAATTGTTTGCGCATCATTTGGATGTCAAAATTGCATTTTTAAATGGAGATTTAAATGAGGAGGTTTACGTGGAACAACCAAAAGGTTTTATTCTTTTAGAAAATGAAAGAAAAACATGTAAACTAATTAAATCTCTTTTTGGTCTTAAACAAGCACCAAAACAGTGGCATGAAAAGTTTGATTCTGTTATTTTGTCTTATGGTTTCAAACATAATAGTGCTTATAAGTGTATTTATTCTAATTTTATTGATATATATGGTGTACTTGTTTACTAGTATGTCAATGACATGTTAATATTTGGCACTAACATGATTGGCGTAAATGAGACAAAGGAATATTTATCTTCTATGTTTAAAATGAAAGATTTACGAGAAGCGGATACTATTTAGGGATTAAAGTTAGAAAACATAGTGGATTTTTTTTAAGCCAATTACATTATATTGAAAAGTATTGAATAAATTTAATCATCTTGGTTTCAAAGAAGTTAACACTCCATTTGATCCCAGTATCAAATTGACCGCCAATTCTGGTAGAGCTGTAGTACATCTTGAATATGCTAGTGTAATTGATTATTTAATGTATGTTATGCATTGTATTAGACTAGATATTACATTTTCTATATGAAAATTAAGTAGATACACTAGTACTCCAAGTGTAGAACATTGGAAAAGCATTTCCAGGATTTTTAGATATCTAAAGAAAACCAAAGTCTTTGTTTGTTCTATAATGATTATCTTGCTGTGTTAGAGGGATACAGGATGCAAGTTAGATGACAAGTATAGGAGACAACCAATCCACTTTTGGAATGATTTTTACACTTGGTGGAGGAGCAATTACTTAGGCTAGCAAGAAACAAATATGTATCTCACACTTCACCATGGAATCTGAATTCATTGTTTTAGCAGCAACTGGTAAAGAAGCTAAATGGATTAGGAACTTATTGCTAGATATTAAGTTATAGCCTAGTCCAATGTCACCTATTTCTATCCATTGTGATAGTCAAGCCACTTTTGTCAAGGGCTTAAAAGTGTACATATAATGGTAAGTCTAGACACATAAGTCTAAGACATGAATATGTGAGACAATTGATACACATTAGTATCATAACAATTGTCTATGTTAAGACAAATAAAAACTGGTTGATCCATTTACAAATTCTCTAGCAAGAAAGGTAGTAAAGATGACATCAAGTGAAATGGGGTTGAAACTTTGTATTTAAGATCACCAGGAATGGTAACCCGACCATTTACTAGAATTGAACTGGTTAAAAGGTTTAAATGGGTAATAACAAGTTTCTGAAAGTGCTTGATTGATATTGACACATTAAGACCTAAAAGATAGTGTCAATATCGTCCATTACGGAATAAGAGGATGAGTTTGTGATCTTAATAAAAGTCTAATACATTAATGTTGTGTGTTTAAAGTAATGGAGAACACATTATAAACGTTTCACCTATCTAAACTTAGAAGTGGTGTCGCTTCTTAAAAGAACTAAAGGTTTGCTCTTTAGAAAGTTCATGAACCAGGAATAAGCACATGGCCGTAACAGTGCTAAAAAATTAATTCTCATTGAAACAAGATATTAGTATATGTATGACATTTTCTGGTTCTATCACAAAGAGTAATTAGTTTAATGCTAAGGCAACTAAGGACTTTGATAGAACTTTGAAATGTCTGTACTAAGTAAATGTTTAAATCGAAAGATACCTCTACATATGTATATTTATCTCATTTTGTACATATTACATATTATTTTTAAAATAAATAATATTTTTAAAATTTATTTTTCCAAACAAAGTGGGGGATTGTTAGTATTTGTTTGTAAAAGTAAGATAGTCCCACATCGGATATTGGAACATATTTTAGAGGTTTAAAAATATTTAATCATTACTCGGCTTTGATAGATGAGTCAAAACATAAGACTTCTAAACCCGCGTGCACATATCACGAATAATGGTTGTTTTTTACTATAAGAAAATGTCTGTTTTGTTGTGCGCAACGGAAATTTTGCCAGCACCTCCGGTGCGCAAGGTGCACAACAAGAGATTAGATCGTAAGAATTCCTGTCTCACCAAGGAAACGATTAGATCGTAAGAATTCCTGTCTCACCAAGGAAACAAGAATCTGAAGCAGATATCTCAACAAAGTGAGATATCGGCTCTTCCTCTCATCAGTTCTAGGACTGACCTATCGAGGGATCCTACAAGCTATTACAAATCACGGTAAGAACATAAATTTTTACGTGGTTCGAAAAATAGCCTACGTCCACGGGGCAAGGAGGGGGAGATCTACTATTAGAGGGAGAGAATACAACTAGGGTTTACAATCACTCAATCTAAACCCTCACACAAATTCTCAAATCCCTCATACAAATACTCTCTCAAAGGGAAACCCACTGCAGCCAAAAAGTATCTATTTCTCCTATTGTACGCAGTCCAAGACCCTGCCAAAAAGCCTTGCACGCTGCCTTGCACCTCTGTGTTCTTCACCTGCAGCTGCAAAAGAATAACAAACAAAGCCGCGCAGCTAAATCTCCTCTCACCAATTAACTCCTTGCACCGAACCCTAGGGACTCTTTGCTATTATTTATAGCAATTGTAACCGGGTCTTTGGGTGGGCCATCATGCAAACCGCTGGACAATCCTCTTCAAACCGCTGGACAATCCTCTTCACGCGGTTTCCAAATTTCCTCCCACGCCTTCATTCACGTGTTCACACTTGGAGTTCGTTCTAAACAAAACGTGGGTGGTCCCCACATGTTGTTTCATCTCTTCACACACGCAGTTTCTCAATTCTCCAGCTCGGTGAAGTTTTCCCAAAACTGAGCCGACACCAACCAAACCAAATATCTCACTTGTTACGTCCAGTACGAAGTGAAACAATTCACGACAACGGACTCAATCCATAACAAGTCAAGAACTCAAATAAGAATGCAAACACTCTCCAAACGTCGGTATCTACTCACCAAATCGATCTCACCCTATCAAACTCAACTAACCCAAACCGACTGCATCTGAAAGACTGCCTACGTATCCTATTGCCCAAGGAATCAAGCCGAACGTAGTTCAACCAAATGGTCGCTAACGACCTCAATCCAATAGAAGAGTTTGCAACCCTTCTCCAACATCACGATCAAGTCTGTGGCTGATAGCACCTCTAATGGCCCTAAACTGAAACAATCCAAACACCTCCACCTGAGATGAACCAACGACCATGTCTAGAATACATCTATCAGCTGCACTCGAATCAATCAACCTATCATTTGCATCCAAAACAACATAATTCCCAATTTGTGTCACATCGGCTGGAATCCCAAATGATACAGTATGATCTGGAGTCTCCACCCAACGTGGAGTAGCATCACTCTCCACCTGCTACGATGTCCTAATGATCTGATCACCACTCTCCACCTGCCGAGAGTTAAACGTGACATACCTACTCAGAACAAAGTCAGAAGCCAATACCTGATAATTAAACACGCCTCTGAATCCTAAATGTGCTATCGGATCAAATCTCACATCCACGATGTGACCAAGTGTTGGGTAGCCAAACATCCGACGCAACCCAAAATCTGAAGCAGCTCCACCAGATCCAAAATCTCTACATGCAGCAGTTGGCAACCTATACATAAGATAGCCCAAACATGTCGTAGCCCGCACACCAATGCCAATGCTCGATATCAAACGCCGATCCTCCTCCAGAAAAGAACAGCTCCCCAAATCTGCTATCTCATCACGTCGCCTCAAAGTTTTCACACCAATGAAGTGTCTCCAATTACCATGAGCTCAGTACAAATGTAGAAATAGGTCCCTCTTGTACCTCCCTCTAACATCAGACTGAAGTACCTTCACCTTTCTGCCAATACACTTCCTCCATTTGTTGCGGGCTTCTAGGACTTCACACCAACGGGACTTGGTTATAACCCACTAATGCCTAGAACAATCCCTAACTGTGAAAACCACATATCTATTACCTCCCAATAATGCTCCCTTGGAAGGCCCCTGAATGCCTGAATAAACACCCCTCAGAAGAACCCTCGAATGATGGATAGAAGTGCCAAACTCCACCTCGGTCTTCTTGCTCATACCAATGGATTCACAGGACTTCAAACTACAGGTCAAAGCACTCCTTAACAACCTATGCACGGCATTAGCAATCAAATAGCCTAGCATCAAACAACGTCACAGTCTAGCCGAATCTGATGAAGTCGTCATCTCCCTATCAATCGTCGTGCTTCCGAGCAAATAATACAAATTGCTCCTTCTGACGTCCTTCATCACAATCATGGACCCCAATATGACCTTCAAACGTGCATCCACCAAGGTCACTTTATAGCCAGATGCCACCAAAGCTCCTAGTGAAATGATGTTCTTCGACAACTACGGAACGAACCTCACTTCATCCAACTCCTGAATCACTCCGTCATACATCCGAATACGAACGGTACCAATACCACCAATAGAGCATGCATGTCTATTACCCATGAGCACACCATCCTCTCTTTTCAACTTCTGAAAGCTGGAGAACCAATCCCTCCTAGGGCAAACGTGGTATAAAGCAGTCGAATCCAACATCCACTCTGTAGAGTTGGCAACACAAACTGACGGTAGTGCAGACAATGAATAGCCCGAAGAATCCGAATCTGAATTGTCGCCACTAGTCTTGACAACATTCACCTCTGAAGCTTGTACAGCTTTCCCCTTATTCTTCTCAGGTCAATCTAACTTTGGGCATTCAGCTTTCTAATGTTCATCCTCTTTACAAAAAGCACACTGATTCCTACGAATCCCACGATGTGCACCTCTAGACTATGACCTCCTGCTTCGGTTTGAACCACGACCTTGAACTACTAATGCATCTCCCGATGCCTTCTCGGAGGACTCATCAACACTCTTCCTCAACTCATAATTCACCAATGCTGAGGTCACCTCCTTGTAGCTAACAATAGTTCTTCCATTAATCATAGTGAGAACAAAGGTACCATAATCATCCTCGGGCAACGAACACAAAAGTAGCATCGCCTTGTCTTCATCCTTAACCATGATATCCACATTGGCCATGTCTGAAAGTAGCTTTGTGAAGTTGTTAACATGCTCCCTAATGAAAACTCCCCTCTTCATCTTGAACTGGTAAAACCTCTTCTTCAAGTGAAGCCGATTCTCAATGCTCTTAGTAAGATACTTTTCATTGAGTGTTTCCCACATCTTCTTCGCCGACGTCTCGTTCATCACGTCATAAATAAGATCCGGCGTCAAGCATGACCGAATAACTCCACACGCCCTACTATTCATCTTCTTCCAAACCTTAGCTTCCATCTCGGCAGGTTTCTCTTGTAACTCAAGAGTCTCCTCCAAATTCTGAGCGTCCAAGGCGTCCATCACCTGACACCTCCACAATCCGAAGTTTATCTTACCGTCGAACTTCAGAACATCAATCTTTATGTTATTGATGCTCAAACTATGTATCGTCTTCGTAGGAGACGATCCCGATGTGCTTGTTTCACCCATGTTGTCGATCTAATCTTTAAATAGGAATCCTTCAGCGAATCTTTCAAACAAGCTCCCAAGTCCAACCCGGAGCTCTGATACCACTTGTTGTGCGCAGCGAAAATTTCGGCAGCACCTCCGGTGCGCAAGGTGCACAACAAGAGATTAGATCGTAAGAATTCCTGTCTCACCAAGGAAACAAGAATCTGAAGCGGATATGTCAACAAAGTGAGATATCGGCTCTTCCTCTCATCAGTTCTAGGACTGACCTGTCGAGGGATCCTACAAGCTATTACAAATCACGGTAAGAACACAAATTTTTACGTGGTTCGGCAAATAGCCTACGTCCACGGGACAAGGAGGGGGGAGATCTACTATTAGAGGGAGAGAATACAACTAGAATTTACAATCACTTAATCTAAACCCTCACACAAACTCTCAAATCCCTCATACAAATACTCTCTCAAAGGGAAACCCACTGCAGCCAAAAAGTATCTATTTCTCCTATTGCACGCAGTCCAAGACCCTGCCAAAAAGCCTTGCACGCTGCCTTGCTCCTCTGTGTTCTTCACCTGCAGCCGCAAAAGAACAACAAACAAAGCCGCGCAGCCAAATCTCCTCTCACCAATTAACTCCCTGCACCGAACACTAGGGACTCTTTGCTATTATTTATAGCAATTGTAACCGGGTCTTTGGGTGGGCCATCATGCAAACCGCTGGACAATCCTCTTCACGCTGTTTCCAAATTTCCTCCCACGCCTTCATTCACGTGTTCACACTTGGAGTTCGTTCCAAACAAAAAGTGGGTGGTCTCCACATGATTGTTTCATCTCTTCACACACGCGGTTTCACATGTTTTTCTAAGGAGTGATTTGAAAAGATGTGACTATTGGAAACACTTTTCAAGCCCGTAAATAGTCTATGATTTCAGACATCTAAACTTGCTCCTTTCTCAAAACTTTTCTCTCAAAAAATATGTAATCTTACAAACTTGTTTCATAGAGAATTCGTGAAAAATTTCATATTTGTTTGCTGGAATTTTCAATTTTCTGTTGTGTCCTGAAAAGAAAGTTTACATTAACCTGAAGCAACTTTGGATTCGAAATGAGGCAAATATTTCTTTAAGAAAAATGTTTGGAGACACAGAAATTCTCTCTCCTTGGTTATTTTTTCTAACACTTAGATATTTTTTCCGTCTTTGATAGGGTCTGCCGAGGTCGAATGCTCCTTAGGGCGTTGAAAATAGGAACAAAAGACTTTGATGGCCTCGCCAGTCTCTGGATCACCCGTAAGAGGAACGCGCTATTGAAGAGACTATCCAATCCATCCACGAGTTGTCGCGTACAAAAGCAGCATAACCTGAAAAGACAACGCAAAGAAAACCGAAATTCCTTAATCTTAATACTGATCATGTTTGATCGTTAATTTATGACAAAATTAAGATGGTGCTGATGTAGAACACAAGATAATGTTTGGAGAGAGAAGTATTATAATAATTTCTTCGCCCCGGGAGAAAATGAAAGTTCCCAAAAGATTTCGGGGTCACGTACGGACCAACTCCCCCGAAGACAATAAATTCGTCGTTAACTTTGGATTATATTAACAAAGCTAACAGTTACCGATTATTATTCTTAAAGTGGAAACATATATAAATGCATACTATATCGGTGTTTGTCGTGGACGCTACCTAATTGATTCGTTCCTTTCGCCTTGTGATCGATAATGTTTTTTTTCCTTTAAAAGTAACTAGAGTCTAATGATTAGGTCATGTTTTATGTGAACTTGGTGGTATGCGACCTTATTTTTCTGACCTTGCTAAAAATGCTGATGAACTTTGAAACAACAAAGAATAAAGAGTAGATTAGATTAGATAGTGAATAGATATCCATAATTCTCAGACCAATGTTTTCATATTGTAAAATAGACGTAAAGAGAAACTAAGATGAAAAATCTAGGATCTGTGAAAAATCTTTTTGATGAGATTGAGAGTAGGTTTCTTAAAGGGTTCTTCAAGAACGCAAGAAAGATTGTATCTTGTAATATCTTATAAAAGAAGATGAAACTCTCTTCATGAACGCAAGTGATTATCGACCCACATAAATTTTATGTCCATGCTGTTTGTGGTGGCATGGTTTGCTTGTTCTCTTTAGTCTGAATGCATGTTTTTCGAAGTTTCCACATGGTCGGATGATTGATCGCCCGACAAAGATGGAGGAGATATATATGGATGTTTTGATAATGCTTCCCCGGGCACATTTCCACAATGAACAGCAACAGTATCCGTTACCTGTAAGTGCTCCAAATTTATTGATAATAGAATCTGAATAATAGCACATAGGTGTACCACTTCAGATCTATCTGTGTCCTAAATTTATATTATCATATCGAGGCTTGTTTGCTGTGATCATATTTATCGATCTCTTGCTACGCAATCTATCATGGAAATTAATATTTCATGTTTCTCATCATCTAAATGTTTCCTCTTATAAGCACAGATCATTTTGTGTGTATATCTATACTACTATCTATACTACTAAGTTAAAAAATCTATGCGGGTAAAAAAAATTCGAATGAAAAAAGGAAAATGTCCTTCATTTCACAAAAGACGTGAGGGCAATTTTATAATTCTACATGAATATTAAATGTTTTACACTTTCTTTTGCACAATTAATTGAAAACACTCAGCACGTTCCCTCTCTAACAAAACACAGCTAAAATTTTACAAATAAACATTTTTAAGGATACTAGGTGGAATACACGTGCAATGCACGTGGTCAAATATTATAATTATTGATTTTTAGTTTATGTATTTACTATAACATAGTTGCAAAAAAGTTTATGATTATCATAATATATTAAAAAGTTTTAGATATTTCAATAAATAAAATCTTGTTGGTTTCAACACTTTACCTTACACAAAATTAGTGAGGTTTAAAGTCTTAAAATATTAATGATCTAAGAGCAATTTAATGATTTAAAATTATCGTTTTAAAATATTAATGATGTAAGCACCAATATCTAAAAAATATTATTATTAATAAAAAAATAAATCTTGAATTTGTCAATGTAAAATGATAGGTTTATCTGGTCATAGAGGATTTTGTTTAATTATAAAGAAATCACTCGCGCCTATTGTCTACTTCCACTTTCTATTATCTAGTGACCGAGTATTATAGATATTCAAAAACTTTTTTATAGAATTTTTAAAGTTAGAATGTGCAAATTCAATCAAGAAAGAAAATATAAATTATGTGATCAATTCTAAAATCTGATATTATAATCTTCATACATCTTCTCAACTAATTAATTAATTTATCAAAATGATTACTCTCTAATTTTAGAAAACTATAAAATATAATTTGAGAATGATTTAAACACATTTTGTACACATATGTATTGTATTTTAACAAAATAATATAGATCTATCTAATACTGAATAATATCCAAAAATTTAAGCTAAAGAGTTAAAAGAATCTAATAACACTCATATCCAAGCTGTATGCTTCATAAAGGTGAGACATATAAAATGAACAACTTAATTTATTTTGTTAAATAATTTATTACGAATCATAAAAGATAAGGAGAACCATAAGGATCACATAGTCATCCCAAATAAAAATTAAATTTCTCTCAGCAGATTTTGTAGCAAAAGATTTTCAGAGATACTGATAGACTTGCTATAAAATCCACTCTTATAAGATTGATATCACATGTATCTTAAATTATGCTTTGTTTAAGGGTTAATTTTTGAAAACTTCCCCTCAACTATGGGGGAAATGTTAACCCCTCTCAACTACTTAAAATGAGTAAATGTTTGTTCGTCAAATTTGGGGTGTTATAGTTAATCTATCTGAACTTCAAAATTAACCCCTCAAAACCAATATCATTGAGTCAAATTTATTATGTGATAAGTACTTGATTTGGAAAGTCCAAAATTCCCTCAACCATAAAAGAATTAGCTTGGTTTTTTGCTACATGAAAGAAAAAGTAAAGATTTATAGGTAAAAAGAATTGTAAATTGGTCGCAATCCTTTTATTATTGGTTGAGAGTTTCTTTTTACTAAAATGACTTTCTTTAATAGGGCATTTTGACAAAATCACTTATTTAAGTCTTTTACATTAATGGGGTTTATTAAGAGATGTGTAAAGGACCAGGAGAGTTTTTATAAGACACGCTAAGTCGAAGGGTGTTTTCTAAAATCGCACCAAAGTTGAGAGGGGTTATCTACAACACCTCTATATTTAGGAGGCTCTGTCAAATTAAATTAGTTGAGTGGTTTTTTTGAGGCATTCCCCATACTTGAGAGAGTTTTTAAAGAATTGATTATTCTTTTAAATTTAGCTCAAATATTTTATAATTCTATATTAGTATCTAAATTATAAACAATTTTAAAATTTTAAGAGAATAATGTAGAATTATTGGAGATTTAAAATCAATAAAATAATATCTAAATTACCTTTAAATATTACTCTTATAGGCAATATATGAAATGTTGGCCGATATATTGCTCTATCGACTGATATCAAAGGTTAAATATTTTATCTTAATAATATTTATGGATTTATATTTTTTTAGGGGGGGGGGGGGTTATATTGGCTGGTATAATAAAATCGAGTCATTTTTACTTTGATTGTGGGCTTGGTATTAGGTCGTGTTTGGAAACCAAAACTAAAGCACAAGTCACAAAAGCCACAATTCATATCACAAATCTCTCCACTCTCAGCTCTCTCAAATCTCAAGCATATATCTTGACGTAAATTCTTATGTTGAAAATTCATCAATATCTGAGATTATAGATTATAATATTGTATTATGTATGAGCATTATCTTATATGACACCCAGATATTTTTTACATAACCCCGATTATTGCAATCCAATATCATGGATTTTATTTGTCTAGCATTTATATGATGCCTAATACTTTGTAGTAGTTATTCGAAAGCCTCTTCTAAAGTTTTCTAAGCAAAGTATATAAATTCAGAAATAATTCAAAATCTTAAGATTATTCAAAATATGATGCTTTAATTTTCTCACATTTCCTCTAGTATATAAATATAAGCTAACCCTCTGGCCTCATATTATATGATGAATATTATTTATCAAATGGATCACATACTATTGCTTGTGGTTAACAAAGGCTTTAAATATTTATTGGCTTAATTAAATTAAATACATTTCAGTTTATAAAAGTTTTAATTACATACCTCCACTTGTATCTTTCTGCACCTAACTATCCTAATTTTTTTAATATTGCATGTATGTACCTTCTATACACAAGAATACTATTTGTAATTTTCCTATATGAATATAATGATATAATTTTAGGATAATTCTATATTTTCTACTCTTTCCATTAATAATTTATTAACATGCAATTGTCTATTAATATATTATTAGACATTACTAATAATTAATATGAGAGTTTTACAATAACATTGAAAGTTTTAGGGACCAAGACAAACTTGAAGTGGCATATAATATGATTAATTAATAATAATAATTAATTTAGTTTAGTTAGGGTTAAAATATAATATTTAAAAAATAGGGATAATATAGTTCATATAAAGTTTTTTCTACAACTTCCTCTTTTAAAGGGAGTATGATTCTAAGCGAAGTATATAATTTTATTTATAATTCAAAATCTTGAGAATTATTCAAAATATGATGCTTAAAAATTTTCCACATCTTCTGTACTATATAAATATAAGCTAATTCTCTGACCTCATATTATATGATGTATACTATTTATCAAATGGATCACATACTATTGCTTGTGTTTAACAAAGTATTCAAATCTTTATAGGCTTAATTAAACATAAATAGCTTACAACTTACGAAAGTTACACTCATATATCTCCACTTATATCTTAATGCACTTAAATATCCTAATATTTTATAAAATTGCATGTTTTTACTTATGTACACAAGAATACTCTTTATAAATTTTTTATGTGAGTGCCAAGATATAATTTTAGGACAATTATATATTTTATACTCATTCCAAAATAATTTATTAGCTTACAATTGTCTATCAATATAGTATTATGCATTATTAATAATTAATATGAGAGTTTTACAATAACATTAGAAGTTTTAAGGCCAAGTTAGATAAAATTGAATTGACACGTAATATGATTAATTAATAATGATAATTAATTTAGTTAATTTATGATTAGAATATAATATCAAAAAAATAGGGACAATATAGTCCATGAAAAGTTTTTTCACGACTCCCTTTTTTAAAGGGAGAATGATCTAAGTCAATTAAGTTTTTATGCAACTTAAACATTTTAACTACAAATTAAAAAACAAAATAATATAATATGAACAATTATTACATGCACGAATCTCAAATTTTCAAAGGAAAATTTTGTATATCATATTTAAGTTTAAGATTTCTCCTATCAGAATATAGGTTTTGTTGGCTATGTTGTTCTTGAAAAGGCAAATTTGCCTTTGTGAATAATCACACGTTAGAAAATGAGATGAAAAGGAAGGTGTTTATATTGGTTCACCCCTTATTGGGCTTTGAATAGTGTTTTGGGTTTTGTGGGCTTTGCATAACACGCGCGCGCACGTCACGACGTGACTCGCGTCACGCCGCACGCCGCACGCGCACGCATTCCTTTTACTTCTCCGAATTTTATTTTTACACGTTTTGACTCGTTCGTAACGGATGCAGAGATGACGTGGGGAGTTACGCGGATCCTATGTAACGTGTGCGGATTTGGAACAACGGCTCTTTGGCCTCCAGCTCCTATATATACAGGGGTTCTCCTCCTCGGAAGATACACAGTAACTCTTCTATCCTCTCTTCCTCTGTTAATATTTTTACAAAGTTTTACATTTTTCTTTGGGCAACGTTCTTCATCTGAGATTAAGCTCTGCTACTCTCGCCCGAGTACGGAGCCCGACTACGCCAGAGCAATAGGCGTGTCCTCAATCTTCTAGGGTAGTAAAATCACGACTACTCCCATTCAGGCCTGATTTTATGACCTTTTATTTTTGGATTTTATACTAATATTCTCTTCTTTGAAAGCAATCTAGAAGATTGAGGTTTAATTGCTGTTAATTGTTAATTCAGAAAAAAAAATTATTATTGTTCATCCGAAACTCTCTGTTACTGTTCATAAAAAACTGTTTGTTGCATTTGTTTTAATTTCTTATTTGTTTGTTAACTAATAATTTAATTTAGTTGCTGCTGTTTATTTAAAATATAATTTAAAAATAGTTTTAGGTACTGTTCATTACTGTTCACCACGAAAATCATTTTTTGTTGTTCATTTATTATTTCTATTCATTCAAATAACTACTACAAATACTCATTTGTTTATTTATTAGTTTCTGTTAAAAAAAGTTACTCTTCACAAAATAAAATTTATTTAACAGTTCATTTTTTACATTTTTTAAATTTTACTGTTCACATAAAAAGAAATATATAATATTGCTCTAATTAGTTAATTACTTTTGTTTGTTAGTTGTTTTACTGTTCACATAAAAAGAAATATATAATATTGCTCTAATTAGTTAATTACTTTTGTTTGTTAGTTGCCTTTTAACTAGAAATTAATTAAATATATAATATTGCTCTAATTAGTTAATTACTTTTGTTTGTTAGTTGCCTTTTAACTAGAAATTAATTAAAAATCATTTATTATCTAATTTTTTGTTGCATTAGAATTTTAATATTCTTTTCATTTGTTAATCAAAGTCATACTCCTTAGTATCTAGTAGTATTGACAAAAACCATTCTTTCTATCAGATTCCAAATACCTAGACTAGTAAACTCAAATTGGACTTATGACTAACTCTGATATTCCAAAAGTGTCAAACGTGAGAAGTTCACCGGTGTTAACTATAAATAGTGGGCTAATCAGATGAGATACTGCCTCACCACCTTAGGTCTTCTATCTGCTATAGAAACTCCTGAGTCTTCATCCAGTGGATCTCAACCCTCCAACTCTCATGTTTATGGTCCTCAACCTGAACCCTCTCCTTCCACTTCTAGTTCTGGTGCTAGCTCCTTTTCTAGCTCTATAAAACCAGAAGAAATCAACTATCATTGTTGCCATAGGATTCTTAGTGCACTTGCAGACAACCTCTATGACATATATTATGAGTTCAAAAGTGCTAAAGACCTATGGAATGCTCTTGAAACAGAATATGGCTATGATGATGCTGGAATTCTGCATTTCACTTCATCCTCCTTCAATAAGTTCATGATGGTTGATGACAAACCCATTAATGAACAAATTCATGAATTCTAAGATTTTCTCCGTCACCTCCAATCAAAGGGAAACACTTTTACTGATGACTATAAAGTTTTATGTCTGATTGATAAACTCCCTCCATCCTGGTCTAGATTTGCTGGAGATATCCGGCACAAGCAAGGAGATCTAACCTTAACTAAAGCCCTCAAGGCTATTCGTATTGAAGACCAGTATAGGCAAAATTCCAAAACCAATGTCGAATCAAAAGCTAAAGTGAACTTGGTAGATAATAAGCCTAAATCTAAGAATTTCAAACCTAAAGAGAAGAAATTCAAGAAAAATCAGTAATCTTTTAACAAGTCTTTTTCCAAATCTAATCCCAACTCTTCCAGCCATAAGTCTAATGGAAAGTTTTGCTATATCTGTGGTAGAACCAACCACCTGGCTCCCAACTATTTTTTTGGAAGAAGGAACCGATCAAACATGCTCCTAAAGAAAATGGATCCAACAAAGTTAATATGATTGAAGAGAATCCAACTTCCTTCAGGTTAGCCACTTCAGCTTATCTTATTAATTCCCTTACTTCTTCCACTAACTGATACTTGGATTCCGGAGCTAATATTCATGTTTGTAATAATCGTTCTTAGTTTTTAATTTATGAGGAATCATGTGGAGGAAGCATAAGCTTAGCAGATAACTCCACCAAACAAATAATGGAAGTGGATGTATATAGCTCACCATGACCTCTGGGAAAGCTCTGAATTTACAAAGCGTTCATCATGTTCCTTCTCTTCGTTGCAAATTGATCAGTGAATCTCTTCTTCTTAGAGATGGCTTTAGGATTGTAAAGGAATCAAACAAGTTTGTGATTACCAAGAACAATGTATTCATTGGAAAATGTTTTATCTATAATGGTCTTTTCAAACTCAATGTAATCAATTCCAATTCTAATAAAATTCTTGAGTCTTCTGTTGCACAAATTGTTGAGTCTTGTGATGTTTGGCATGGAAGACTCTGACATGTCAATTTTCAAACCTTGCAGAGAATGATTAAATTGAACCTTATTCTCAAATCTTCTCTTGATCCATCATCTAAGTGTGAAATTTGTGTTTAAGGAAAACACACTAAAAACCCTTCAAGTCTATAACTAGAAACTCCGAACCTCTCGAATTAATTCATAGTGATGTGTGTGACTCGAACCGAGTTCTCATCCAAGGGGGTAGGAGATATTTTATGATATTTATAGATTATCACTCCAGATATTGTTACACATATCTTCTCAGAACTAAAGATGAAGTCTTATATATGTTTAAAGTGTATAAAGCTGAATCTGAGAACCAACTTGACAGAAAGATTAAGATTCTAAGATCTGATCGTGAGGGGGAGTATACCTCAAATAATATGATTGAATATTGCTAAAAACATGGTATTATTTATGAGGTTACTGCTCCCTATACACCACAGTCTAACAAGGACATGGTAAATTGTATGTTACTCAGTTTAGGAGCACCTGAAAATCTCTGGGGTAAAGCTCTTCTTTCTGCTTGCTTCATTCTTAATAGGATTGCCCACAAAAACTTCTAATACAACTCCTTATGAATATCGGAAGGGGAGATCTCCTAGGTTGAACTTCTTTCGGGTTTGGGGTTGCTTGGCTAAGGTAGTTATTCCCGAACCTAAAAAGAGAAAAATTAGTTCCAAGACTATTGATGTTGCTTTTATTGGATATGCACTAGATAGCAATGTTAACAGATGTTTAGTTATTAACTCTAAAATCAGTGACATATCCAACAACACAATTATTAAAGCTAGTGATACAATCTATTTTGAAAACGTCTTTCCTTTCAAATCCAAAATCTCATAAAATCCTAGTTTATCTCTTCCTTCTGATCTACCATCTTCTAGTTCTTCTCAGCCTCTTGATATTGAACCTCGAAGAAGTAAAACCATCTTCTAGTTCTTCTCAGCCTCTTGATATTGAACCTCGAAGAAGTAAAAGAGGTAGAATTCAAAAAGACTTTGGAGAAGACTTATCAGCCTCTTGATATTGAACCTCGAAGAAGTAAAAGAGGTAGAATTCAAAAAGACTTTGGAGAAGACTTATTTACCTTTCTTGTTGAAGGTGATCCAAGCTCGTTCAAAGAAGCAATGGATTCACCTGAATCTCTTTTATGAAAAGAAGCCATTGATAATAAGATTAAATCTATCATGGAAAACCATACTTGGATACTCATCGACTTACCTCCAGGCTGTAAACCTGTTGGTTATAAGTGGATATTCAAGAAGAAACTTAGAGCTGATGGTTTCATAGATAAATTTAAAGCTAGATTAGTAGCTAAAGGTTATACTCAACAAAAAAGCATTGATTATTTTGATACCTATTCTCCTGTAGCCTGAATCACAACTATCCGAGTATTATTAGTCTTTGCTGCTATCCATAAGCTGATCATACATCAGATGAATATTAAGACTGTTTCCTGAATGATGATCTAGATAAATAAATCTATATGCACCAACCTGAAGGCTTCCTTGCCAAGGGTCAAGAAAACAAAGTCTGCAAACTTGTTAAATCTTTGTATGGTCTAAAACAAGCTCCTAAATAATGACACCAGAAATTTGACAAAGTTATTACATAATATGGTTTCACTTTGAATGAACATGATAAGTATGTTTACACTAAAGTGATGAACAATGATTATGTCATCATTTGTCTCTATGTTGATGATATCCTTATCTTTGGAACAACTTTTGAATTAATTTTAAAGATTAAGGATTATCTTTCCAAGAACTTTGACATGAAAGAGTTAGGTCTTGTGGATATGATACTTGGAATGAAAATCACTAGAGATATTAGAGGAATATCTTTGAGTCTTTCTCACAGTATTGAGAAAATACTGATCAAATTTAACTTTCATAACTCTAAACTTGCCTCCACACCTTATGATTCTTCTATATCCTTGAAGAAGAATGAAGGTGAACCTGTCTCCCAACTAAAGTATTCTCAGCTGATTGGATCTCTCCTATACATATCCAACCGAACCAAACCCAATATAGCTTATGTGGTAGGGAGACTCGGCCGGTATACCAGCAACCTTAGCAAAGACCACCGGTCTGCCTTAGAGAGAGTATTCAAATACTTGAAAGGCACAGTTGACTATTGCTTGACTTACACTGGGTACCCTGATGCTATAGAAGGGTATAGTGACGCCAACTAGGTTACAGATTCTAACAATATAAATTCTACATCTGGATATGTATTCCTTTTTTGTGGTGTTGCTGTATCTTAAAAATCATGTAAGCAAATACTAATTGCTAGGAGCACCATGGAATCTGAATTGATTGCTCTTGATACCACTTGCACAGAAGCAGAATGGTTAAAAGATCTACTATCTGAACTTCCTTTGGTCCCTAAACCTTCTCCTCCTATTTTTATTCATTCTGATTCTAGATCTACCATAAAGCTTCTAAAAAAAGTACATGTAAATAAAAAACTTAACAGACATGTTCAAATAAGATATAAATATGTACAACGCCTGCTAGGCAAAGTTGTGATCTTGGACTTTATAAAGTCTGAGAAGAATGTTGTTGACCCTTTGACTAAGGGATTATCCAGGAGTGTGGTTCTGGATTCAGCGAGGGAGATGAGGTTAAGCCCATAGATGAGGTCACTGACAGTGGTAACCTAATCTTTATTTGGAGACGTAGTCCCAATGTGGGTTCAATGTGGTAGTAACAAGCTGGACTAGTGACTCTCATGTGGAGCATCGACCTAGATATATTTATATATCATTATAGTAGCATCTGCTACTTCCCCTTCTCTATGGTGATAATGCTCTTATGATACAGCTGGTTAAGCTGAGTTTTACTCCTAATAAGTCTAACGCGTGTATTACGGAGGGTATGATATCTAATTGTAGTACCCTTGGAGGACTTACCTACGTGAGAGGAACCGTGATGGTCGCGGTTGGGGAGGTTGGGCTAACCCTTAGAAACTCTCATGAGTCAGTTTATTATGAGCATGACCTTTAACACTCAATCCACTTTACTCAATAGATGAAGACGTATTGTGTATGTTTTCGTCAATACCTAGTTCAAGGGGCCTAATTCAAAGCCTAGTCCATTATGTCCCTCAGCTGGCGATGAACTCACTAAAAAATGTTCAAAGCCGAAAGTTACCTCTTCCGAATTCACGATACGATAGGTTGCCCAATTTATATTTGTTTTATGATTTGTTGATTTATTTATTTATTTATTGAGTTTTCAGTCAATATTGTCTTTTGGGGGGATTGTTGGTTATGTTATTCATGAAAATGCAATTTTACCTTTATGAATAGTCCCACATTTGAAAATGAGATGAATAGTAATGGGTTTATATTAGTTCACCCCATATTGGGCTTTAAATAATATTTTGGGCTTTGTGGGCTTTGCATAACACACGCGCGCGCGCGCACGCCACGCCGCGCTGCACCGCACGCGCACACATTCCTCTCTTCCTCTGTTAATATTTTTGCAAACTTTTACTTTTCTCTTTGGGCAACGTTCTTCATCTGAGCTTAAGCTCTACTACTCTCACCCGAGTACGGAGGACGGCCGAACCGGGGGTTTTATCACTAGGGGAGAGAGGATCGACTGTGTCAGGACGATAGGCAGGTTCTTAATTTTCTAGGGAAGTGAAATCACGACTGCTCCCATTCAGGCCTGATTTTCTAGCCTTTTATTTTTTTTGATTTTATACTAATATTCTCTTCTTTGACAGCAGTTTTCACGATCGAGTATAATGACAAATAAGAAGTGTTAAAATATATATCCAATTACAATATAAATCTTTGAAAATTAAAAATGTTAAAAAAATGACCAACCCAAAGTATAAATTAAAGACTATAACTTAGTTTAAATTAAAAAAATACTTTATAACAATTTATTTAGAAAAACAAGTTTCAATATTTAGCTCATGCACATGCACGTGCAAAGCTGCTAGTCATACTCTCTTTAAAAGTACGAGTTCGGGAAAATCTTTTGGTAGACAAAAAATGCTTTTAAAATTCAAATTAATCCATTAAGTAAGAGTAAGTTGATTAATTGATGAATTCTTATTGGATATATATAGTATGAAGATAAGAATATAGTTTAAATTGAAATGTAAACCTAAATAAAATTATTAAATACCAAATTTACAAATGTATATAAGATGAATGGCGTATATACAAAAACCAAACAAATTAGTGAGACAAATAATATCTGCCCCAGAGGTGGAACCCCAGAACAATACAGACCTACAAATATACATAATGTGGATGGGGTATTTGCAAAATCCACCAAACAAATTAAAAAGATAGAATCATTCTAAAAATTATAAAAAAAATTAAAACAAACGCCTGCGATATAAGGACACAAGGTGGCGATCTCTCACCAACCAAAATTCAAGTAGTTTACGGTATTGCATAATTAGTTTTAAAGTTTAATAATACTATTATTATTTAAATAAAACTCTATTTACAATTGTTATTCTCTCATGCAACATCGCATACCAATGTTTATAAGCCAAAAAACTACAACAATTTCCGTAGCACTTTCATCTCCTTCTACATATATTTGCCTTTGTTATTTTCTTCCTATTAGATTAGATTAGATTATTTTAAAGCAATTAATTTTATTGTAAATTTGATCTTTTTCATATCAATAATTTTCACAGCACTTTTATCTATTTTCTTCTTATTAGATTGGATTAGATTATTTTAAAGCAAGTAATTATATTATATGTTTGGACTTTTTTAGATCAGAAATTGTAACAATTTTTATATTTCAAAGCAATTACTTATATTGTATATTTGATCTTTTCAGATCACAAAGTTTAATTATATTATTATTATTTAAATATATATTGTTTGTATAAAAATCAAAGAGAATCTCACTCGTATCTTAGATCTCAATGCCAATTGTAATATTTAAACATGTGTGTTAGTTAAAATAAATTTTATGTATGGGATTAACTTATATAATTATACTTTAACCGGATTAGATAATTTAATTATTTTTAACACCCAAACTCTTCCACATAACCAAAAGAAGTAGCAATGCTATATATATATATATATATATATATATATAGAACCACAAATATCTTGAAAATGAACGAAGAAAACTACATAAACAAAAATCATATTAATAACCCACATGCACCCACTGTTTTTAAAACCATCATTCTCCATCTCCATCTATTATATATCCACATACCAAATTAAACTGCTGGAGTTTCCCCTCACCAACTATGTTATTGGTCAACCCTTCTTTTTCCTTTGTAATTAAATTGTATAACATTCATTACGATGACAACTCACATGGGTCCTCTACCTGCCTTGAACGGCCAACAAAAATAATAATGTACTAAGACTTATAATTAGTTAATAATGAGATCTCATCATTATAAACAAACTAAGTAAAGATTAACAATTCTTAAGGATGTAGTATTTTTCCTTATCTTTCACTGCAAACTTGTTAGTTGTTTATTCTTGACCTCAAGAGATTTTTAAAATTAATCATCTATTTCATAAATTTTTTAAAAATGTTTAAATAAAATTTATGGCAAATGTAACAATCAATGTTTATAGATTTTAACTTAAAATGAATCTGACTTATTTTATAGTAAGAAAACAAACAAAAAAATAATTTTGATATTTATCCACTTACACAACAGCTAGTAAATATAAACGCCAAACTTGTATCTTGACTTGTGTATGAACTTAGCCCCTTTTCATGTTTCTTGATAATTGACGAGTCAACAAACAAACCTTCTCCCTGCCCTTCTGCCTCTATATTTGAGTAACACAACTCTTGTCGCCGTTCCCTCGCACTAATGCTAGTATTAAGTGATGAATGAATCCAAGTTAATTATATGGTTGCATTAATTAAAACGAGCAGAGGGGGGGGGGGGCGGGGCGCGGGGGGAACAAACCACAGGCAAGAAACAAAAGAAAGGAAAGCCACAAATATAACCAGTTAATACTGATGACGTTGTACTATTGTAGAAACTGCGATTAGAGTAGTCAAATTATGAAGAACGATAGTCTTTTTGGTGTCAGAGATTCTCTGTTTTCTGCTCATAATGTTGGTTTGGCCCCCGTCCATCCAAAAATTTCACTGTTATAAACATATACATACATATATAAGAGGACAATTAATCTGCAGCAAAACCCCACCGAATACTACTAATAATTACTGGAACCCCAACCATCAAAGCCATAAGTGGTGTGGGGTTGAGCTTCTCTTCACTTTCCTTTGCTCACAAATTAAAATGATTTGGATGAGTGAACTGAGTGGCCAACTGATATTAGCTCAATAGTAACTGACCATCATTATATATATAGTTATATACATATATCCAGCTGCCTATTTAGTTAGATTCTCTCTGCTTTGCTACTTGGAAACATCATCAAGGACTTCACTAGCTACTAGTGTGTGCGTACCTTCCCTACTTAAAATTTCATAATAGATTATTCAAGCACACTCCTTAGTTATCGAAATATCTTTATGGATACACTTATTTTGAGGACAAATTTTTAAAACAACTCGTTTAGAAACTTAATCTCAAAAAACAATCTATTTAAAAATTATTTACCAAATTCGATCTAGTTAGCCAGTTAGCTGAAACATGGTCGAATTTGGTAAATATTTTTCAAATAGGTCGTTTTTTTTAGAATAAGTTTCGGAATTGGGCTAAATTAAAAATTTATCCTTATATTAAACAAATACATATAATTTAAGACTTAATTGATTAATAAATATCATAGTTAAATATAATACATTAAATTATAATATATTAATTATATAATATAATATGTCATATTATATTAATAGTATTAAAAATACTTTTAATAAAAATATAACGATTATAAATAGTATAGTGTGTTCTATAAACTAATATAATATATGATAATGTATTTAATTACATTATATTATAATATCTTAAACTATATATTAAACAAATTGCATTAATTAATTTAAATTTAGTTGATAAATAAATATTATATTTTAAATAAAGTGTCACGTCATCAATTATTCTACCTGAACTGTCTTAAATCTTAATCCATTTTTACATTGTCGTTTATCCCACTCCAATTCTACCGATGGGTTAAAATTATTCAAATGTATATGATAACTGCCCACACTTGACTTCAAATTGTCCCGATGAATAAACCCTGCAGGCGCTCAAAAATATCATAATGGATACACTCATAATCCCTGTTCTCTCAACAACAACAAAAAAAAAAGTAAAAGTTACTTCTATGGTAATTGTGTGACCAAGCTCCAACGCCAGTGTTAATTGGCTTGAGCTTGACAAGAACATTTCCGACGCCAGCTCATGTCCTGCATTCAAAGAAGACAACAAAAAGATTCTCATCGCGAGAAAATGTAGGGCTTCAAAGTGCTATACATGCGTTATGGCACACAAGGTTGAAAATCGAGTGGCAAGTCACATGAACGGATCAGTACGTAAGGGAAATGAGGGTTGCTACTTTTGAGTTAAAATGTATGTGTGTGTGTGCCTCCAATGAATAGACATGCATCTAGGCATGGCCCCTTCTGAAGTTCCTGGTTACAAACAAACAAACAAAAAACAAGACAAGAATAAATAGTCTTTCAATGCCAAGATGGAGGCAGAAGTCAGAGGTAGATCAAGAATAAGAGCATGTAATTAAACTCTGGATATATATTGTTTTTTTTTAAGAGGAAAATCTTTGAAAATAATGGATAAAATGGTACTGATGATAACACAACTCACATTCAAATGTGCATATCAACTGTTCAACTGGAGTGCTATTCTTCCCCCTGTTGGGGAAAAACCTTGTGCCGAGATCCAATACCAAATCGCCGAGAGAGAAAGCCAAACACACCAAATCAATAGCACAAACAATCAACACCAGTTTTAACGTGGTTCGGCGAGGTGCCTACGTCCACGGGGCAAGGAAGTGGCAGTTTTCACTATTAGAAATCAAGGAGATACAACTAGGGTTACAAATCTCACATAAAACCCTCTCAAATCACTCTTGATCTCTCCCAAATGCTCTAACAATAGAAGCCCAAGAAATCCCCCACAATGGCTGCTAAAACCCTCTTGCCTTAACCCTAGAACCGTGACTTTGGGTATTTATAGAAAACCCAAACGAAACGGGTCTGCAAACAAAACCAGCCCAAAACCGCTGCGGCAGTCGACCGCAAAACCGATTGCCACGGTCGACCGCACCAAATCCAGAACATGCCCCAAAGTCCAGAGAAAACCGCGGTCGACCGCCAAAGATGCAGACACATAGAGAGGTCTGTGCACGATCGCGGTCGACCGCCAACCTGTCGACTGCCATATGCCTGATCTCTGCTATTTCTACAAATCTCCACCTCGGCGAAGATTCTACCAAACTGAGCCGACACCAACCAAATCAATTGTCTCACTTGTTGCATCCAGTACGCCATGGCAACGGACTCATGACAACGGACCCCAACCACAACACGTCGAGACCCAAACGGGAGTGCGAACACTCACCCCAAACTAACTGTGTCTACTCACCAAATCTGCTGCATCAAAACTGACTATCTATGTATCCTCTCCAAGGAATCAAGCCTTCACGTAGTTCACCCAATGGCCTCCAAAGGCCCTCAATCCGCCCTCAATCCAAAAGAAGAGTTCTCAACTCTTCACCAATACCAACATCCAAAGTGTGACTGATAGCATCACTAACAGTCCCATACTGAAACGATCCAAAACACCTCCACCTGAGGTCAACCAATGATTGTATCCAAGTTATATTCACCAGCTGCACATGGATCTATCAACTCGTCATCCGCATCCAAATCCAAATGACTCCCACGCTGTGCCACCTCAGTTGGAATCCCAAATAATGTAGAATGATTTGGAGTATGTGGAATAAGCTCCACCCAATGTGGAGTAGCATTACCCTCCACCTGCTGTGATATCCCACTAATCTGATCAATACTCTCTACCTACCGAGAGTCCAAAATGACATACCTGCTCAGACCAAACTCAGAAACCCTTAACTGATAGCCAAAAGAGCCTCTGAATCCCAAATGTGCAATCGGATCCAATCTCACATCCACGATGTGGCCACGTGCTGGGTAGCCAAATATCCGACGCCAACCAAAATCTAAAGCAGCTCCACCAGATCTAACAATATCTAACACAACAGTCGGCAACCTCATAAGATGGCCTAAACTTGTCGAAGCCTAAATACCAAATCCACTGCTAGACAACCAACGTCGATCCTCCTCCAGAAAAGAACAACCCACTAAATCTGACATCTCATCTCGTCGCCCCACTGTCTCCTCTCCTATGAAGTGTCTCCAACTGCCATGAGCTCGGCATCAATGCAAGAAAGAACCCCTACTAGAACTAGTACGACGGGTAACCTTTCTACCCATACACCTCCTCTAACTGTTGCGGACTACTAGGACTTCATACCAACGGTACTTGGTTGCAACCCATAAATACCTAGTACAATCCCCAACATAGGAAATACAATACTGATTACCTCCCAATGATGCCTCCTTGGAAGGCCCCTAATGCCTAACTAAACACCTCCTAAAAAACCCTTCGATCGGTGGATAGAAGTGCCAAACTCCACCACGGTCTTCTCGCTCATCCCAATGTGCTCAAAGGACTTCAATCTATAGGTCATAGCACTCATCAACAATCTATGCACGGCATAACCAATCAAATATCCCAGCAACAAACAACGCCGCAGTCTAACCAAAGAAGTCGTCAGCGCTCTATCAATCACCGTGCTCCCAAGCAGATAATATAAGTTACTCCTCCTAACGCCCTTCATCATAATCATGGACCCCAATGTGACCTTCAAGTGAGAATCTGCCAAGGTCACCCTATAGCCTGCTGCCTCCAATACCCCAAGTGAAATGATGTTCTTCCTCAGTTGAGGAATGAACCTCACATCAACCAACTCCCGAATCATCCCGTCACTCATCCGAATCCGAACGGTACCAATACCACCAATAAGGCATCTGTGATCATTACCCATAAGTACAGTATCCCCTCTTTCTAATTCCTGAAAGCTAGAAAACTAATCCCTCCTAGGATATATATGGTAAGGAGCACCTGAATCCAACATCCACTCGGTGGAGTCAGCCACACCAACTGAGGGAAGAGCTGGGCATGAATAGCCCAAAGAATCTGAATCTGAAATGTCGTCACTAGCATTGGCAACATTCAACTCTGAAGCTTGAATAGCTTTCCCCTTATTCTTCCCGGCTTGTAATTTTGGGCATTCGGCTTTCCAATGTCCATCCTCTTTACAAAAGGTATACTGATTCCTACAAACTGTAGGATGTCCCCCTCTAGACTACGACCTCCTACCACGGTTTGAACTTCTAGCTCTTACAATCAATGCCCCCGCTACCGGCTCAATGGAAGCCTCATTGTCCTTCTTTCGAAGTTGATAATTCACAAGAGTCGCGGTGACCTCACTATACGAAAGAGATGTCTTCCCATTAATAAGAGTGAGGACAAATGTCTCATATTCCTCGTCGGGCAAAGAACTCAATAACAATAATACTTTGTCCTCATCTTCAACTATAACATCTACATTCATCAAATCTGTAAGTAGCTTCGTGTGATCACTAATGGATGTCCCCTTCTTCAATTGGAAGCGATAAAGGCTCCTCTTCAAATGCAAACGATTTTTGATGCTTTTCGTCAAATATTTGCCCTCTAGGACCTCCCAAATCTTCTTTGCCGAAGTCTCATTCATCACATCATATTTTAGATCTTGAGTAAGACAAGACCTAAAAATCTTCTTTGCCGAAGTCTCATTCATCACATCATATTTTAGATCTTGAGTAAGACAAGACCTAATCATACCACACATCGTTCTGTTTATTTTCTTCCAAACCTTATCATCAATGTCGTTCGGTTTTTCGTCCAACTCTAACGTATCTTCCAAATTTTGCGCATTTAGCGCATCCAAGACTTCGCATCTCCAAAGTTCAAAATTATTTGTGCCATCGAACTTCTCCACATCTATCTTCATAGAATAGAAATTCAAACTTTTAACGGTCTTCACACTAGAAGAACACTCCCCACTTTTATCTTTCTCGGCCATATATCTCAAAGCACCTAATAACAATTGCGGAACAAACAAGAAATAGATCCAAGATTGACCAAAGATAGAATTTTTACCACAAAGATTCCACCTTTATCACCAACCAAAGCTCTAAATGAACTTCCCAACTGATCTACACCTCCAAAAAGCCCAAGCGTTGCCCGGAGCTCTGATACCACTTGTTGGGAAAAAACCCCGTGCCGAGATCCAATACCAAATCGCCGAGAGAGAAAGCCAAACACACCAAATCAATAGCACAAACAATCAACACCAGTTTTAACGTGGTTCGGCGAGATGCCTACGTCCACGGGGCAAGGGGAGTTTTCACTATTAGAAATCAAGGGGATACAACTAGGATTACAAATCTCACATAAAACCCTCTCAAATCACTCTTGATCTCTCCCAAATGCTCTAACAATAGAAGCCCAAGAAATCCTCCACAATGGCTGCTAAAACCCTCTTGCCTTAACCCTAGAACCGTGACTTTGGGTATTTATAGAAAACCCAAACGAAACGGGTCTGCAAACAGAACCAGGCCAAACCGTCTGTGGCAGTCCGAACGTCGTGGCAATGCGACTGCGATGCCATCGCGGTCGACTGCCACGGTCGACCGCACCAATTCCAGAACAGGCCCCAAAGTCCAGAGAATACCGCGGTCGACCGCCAAAGATGCAGACGCACAGAGAGGTCTGTGCACCGACGCGGTCGACGCCAAACTGTCGACTGCCATATACTTGATCTCTGCCATTTCTACCCCCCCCCCCCCCACCCCCCCCACCATCAAAAATAACATATGTTCCCTTGTGTTTATCAAGATTGCTATTTTCTAAAACCAACATCATCATGCATAAAAACTAAAAAACAAAAACTTCATGAGACATACTATTTTATCAACATCATCATTTTAACGGTAGATTGCATTTATAGGGACAAAACTAAAACTTGACTTCCATGCTTCGAATAAGCACGATTTTGCGATTTAGGATGAGAGAAGTTATAGCAAATAGTTCAATGCTGTGAGAATACTGAACAACGAAATAAAATGAACTAAGAAAATGAGAGAATATATTGTTCACATTAGCATGTCTTGCAACACACTAGAATATAAAATAATGCGAAAATGATTATGTTTGGCTTAATATATCCGTGTCGTGCGTGATACCAAAAGGGATAGATGAAATATCTAAGGGCATCTCCAACAGCTTCTCTAAAATTTTCTCCAAAATGAGGAAGCAAAAGTCATATTCTTCAAATTATTTTTACACCAACTCCAACAGCTTCCCCATTTTGAAGAATCCATTTTTTCCTCCAAAAATTTAGAGAATGTTGCAGATTTGGGGAAGCTTCCCCATTTTTTCTCCTCCATCCCTATTTTGGGGAATGAGATGGGGAATCTGTTGGACCAAAAACCTAACTAAATTCTCCAAAAGTGGTAAATAAGGAAGCTGTTGGAGATGCTCTAATGAGCAATTCATCCTAACTATTCACCCATAGCTTTTTCAAAAGAGGTATTAAGAAAGGGGGATAAATGCCACTCTTTTACGTAATTGAAATTTAAGTTCCATGTTCATCTTTGTTAAACCTAAGAAAGTAATTTACTTCTATAAAATAATTGAACTACATGTTGTGCGACGTGGAAGCTTGAAACCACACGAATAAGAACGAGATAAATCACAACTAATAAGCCAAACACAATATCACAGCAAAACAAACGAATTTTACGTGGTTCAGCAAGTTGCCTACGTCCACGGGATAATGAGGGGGGAGTTCTTACTATTAGAAATCAAGAGAATAAAAATAGGGATACAAATCTCTCAAATAAACCCTAAAACAAAACCTCTAGATCTCTCACAAATCTCCCACAATTAGATGTAATAATCCCCTCTCAAAGACTAATCAAAAAGTCATTGTTTAACCCTAATTAATTAGGATTAAGATTATATATCAACTCAAAAAAGAACCGGGTCAAAACCTATAACCCAACTTAGAACCGCTAAGTGGTTGACCGCACCCTCACGATAGAAAGCAAAAACGCCTATAGGGTCCTCACGGTCGACCGTTGCGGTCGACCGACTCTCATCTCGAGACCAAAATTAATTACAGGGTCCGTGCGGTCGACCGCCTCACATCCAGAAATCCTCTTGAACTTCGTGCATGTTTTCGGTCGACCGCAGCGGACTCATGTCGACCGGCCAACTCTCTGGCAGTTTTTCTGTCTGTTTCCTAAACTGTTCTTGGCCATGTTCGCCAATCCTTCACTACATTGTGCGTGTTAAGACTTAGAAATTTTATAATTTCTTAATTGCAAAAGCAATGATTCAAAGAATGTGCTAGATTTGAATTTTTTTAAACAGGAGAGGGAGAGAAAACAAGGATCAGGAGCTCCGACCATGTCATATTCGTGAGGGAAAAAATTGTGAGAGTGAGTTCTGTCCCCGGTGCCATTGCCATGTATCTCTTTAACCTACAAATTCAACACCATATCTAAATTATTGTGTGCTATCATCTGCTGCACGCTCCACTTCTCATCATCATTATCTATCTATCTATGTGTAAACTTATATTCTTTCCGAGCTCAGTTTTCACTATTATACAAATTTCTTTCCTACCAGAGCTTCTCCAACGGGGAGGCTGAGAAACGCAGCAACCCCAAAGAATATTCTCCTGAATATTCTTTTTTAGAGGGGTAACTCCAACCATTCCCCTCTATATGAAACTCCATTTATATTTTTTAAATGATTATTTATAAGATACTTGAAATGATTTTGAAAATATAAAAAACATAAAATATTAAAAATTTTATATGAATTAATATAAAATATAAACTATATTATAAATTAATACTAAAATTTTCTAATATATTTTCATTTTTAATTATTTAGTTTTTGGAATTTTATATTTTAATTAATATTATTCAATATTAGTCTTATTTTGAAGGTATCGACAAGACATTTCCAACTGTAAAATTTTTATTTAAAATAATTAGTGGAAATAAACTTATGTTGATTTTAAATTACTAATTACTAATCAAAAAGGATATAGAATTAATAAGTAATTGTTTATAAAGCATTAAAAGGGAAAATGGGTATTTAGAAAAATTTACAACCACCTGCAAAATTTGGGGAGAGGCTGCATATTTGCAGCCTCATTCCCTTCGGCTGCAAAATGCAGCCGGAGATGGAGGCTGGTTGGAGGGCTTCGCGGCTGCAAAATCCAGTTTTGCAGCCCCATTGGAGCTGCTCTTAAGCGTGTAGATCAAGTCGCAACCTCTTTTTTCGTCCTAAAATTATTGTTTGGATTTGAGTCTTTGACCATTGCTACTTAATTAATAAGGGTTTTTGCTTTTAGGCTCATTTGTTTACTCCCATTTATCTTTAAACCCAAGTACTATTATTTGTATCTTTAAGCCCAATTCACCTTTTGTATTAATATGCTTCCCCTCTAAGAACTACCTTTCTTTCTTTCTTTCTTTTTTTGCAGTTAACACTTCCTAGACAACGTCAAATTACTCTTAAAAACTCAACTTCAAAGGCTTGTGAATTGTTTGTTTAATGCTTAGGCCTTATTAAGATACAACCCATGTATTTTAAACTTAATTTTTTATTTTTTTAAAGCTCATGATATCTTAAAAAAAACTCGTAACTAAAATTTGAAAGTAGGGAGAAGGGTTAGAGGGTTGTGAAGGGAATGGAAGGTGGACAAGGAGAATTGGAAGAAGTGGGGCAGGAATAGGAGGAGGATAGCAACAAACAAGAGAAGCATTGATGACACGATAATTGCGGTTACCGGATCTAGCGTGAGAGCCTCTGACAGCCCTCGTCTTTACCTCCTCCCTCTCTCTCTCTCTCTCTCTCTCTCTCTCTCTCTCTTCTCTCTCTTCATTTACTATTCCTTCTCTCCCTCTCTCTACCCCCCTTCTGTTCTTACTTGCATTATTATTCTCACCCAAACTCAAATTCACCCACTGTCTCCCCCGCCCTACACAACACACAACATCGTAGTTGTTGGTGTCACGCGCAATTTCAGACCCAGAGACAGAGTCAAGGCCCTCAGAGTTGACAAAAAACATCTCACCACCACTGAAACCAAAAGCCACATCCTCGTCCTTATTTTTTACCCCCTAATCAATACTAATAACTTTTTTAAACTCATTCCCCCTACTCCTCTTTATGGAGGATTCCAATTGTTTTCCCATAAGCTAAAATACCAAATTAGTATATTTATACGAACGCTTTTACCAGTTTGGTATTTTTAAAAACTCCGGCGATGACAAAGCATTAAAGTTCGTCCTTTTTGTTAATAAGGTATTTTTCTCAAAACTCCGGTGAGAAATTTTGCATTTAACCCCCTTATCTCCCAAAATTATTAAATTTGTGCCCTCTCTCCTCCTCCTCCTCCTCCTCCTCCTCCTCCTTCTCCCCCCATTCCCCTCTCCCTCTAGAGCACCATCGTCCTCCTCCTCCTCTCCTCCGTCCCCATCTCCCTCCTCTGGGTCAACCTTGAGGGGTTTCCTTCTTCTAACCTTGCTGAGCTTTTAAAGGTGCACCATTAGCAGTCTTGCTTAATTTAGCAATGGTCGACGACGAAGTACTAGCATTAGAAAAATTCAAGTTTGCAAATTAAATTAGATACTAGGACAGCATTTATGATTCCAATATAAGATTCAAAATGAATAATCAGCAGCATATATCCCAGCCAGCCTACAAGGCAAAACTTGACCAGGTAATTTATGTGAATTAAACGAGTAGCGTTTGGAAATAGGAACTTCTAGCTGGAATGGTTTAAACCATAGTTCAACTACCACAAAACCCCAATATACAGTATATGGAAACCAGAATGACCACCAGAATAAGCTGCAGGAGAGAATAACTTTGTCCAATCTATGTTTTCAAGTATAAAAGGTTAAGTGCCCCGAGCGATTAGATAAGTCAGCATGCAACGGAGAAGATGGGGGAGAGATTCCTCCCGATTTTTGATTATTTGTGCCATCTCGATCTGCCTCCAAACTCAGTGATATACTCAATTTTGGAAGACTTGGATTTACTCTGGTAACAATGTCTGCATATTCACCACGGTCATATCCACCATGGTCATATCTCTTTAGGCGAGCAGGCGAATGAGAACGTGACTTGATCTGGATCTGCCACAAGGAGTAAATCCAGGAGAGAGAAAGTTAGCACTAAGAGGGGTACAAAGGTAATTCCCTCCCTCTCCTCCTCCTCCTCCTCCTCCTCCTCCTCTCTCATTCCCCTCTCCCCCCTCTCCTCCTCCTCCTCCTCTCCCGTTGATTACATGAACTGGTTTATGATTCTAGGGTTTCTAATAAGAAGCTAGGTTTTGCAAGCCTTGCATCACAAACAACATCCTGTGAGGAGGATGAGGAGGAGGAGGAGAGAGAGGGAGGGGGTGAGGGGGCCGAGGTTGACCCAGAGGAGGGAGATGGGGACAGAGGAGAGGAGGAGGAGGACGATGGTGCGTTGGAGGGAGAGGGGAATGGGAGAGGAGGAGAAGGAGAGAGAGATGACACAAATTTAATAATTTTGGGAGATAAGGAGGTTAAATGCAAAATTTCTCGCCGGATTTTTTAAAAATACTAAACTGGTAAAAACGTTCGTATAAATATACCAATTTGATATTTTAGCCTTTTCCCATATGATACTACCGCAATATTTATTATTAATAAGTTGGATAATATTGCTAATAATTTGGACAGTAAAAGTACTTTGAGACCAACTCTCACTTCTCCTAAAATAGACAAAATTATCAATGTGGATGTTAACAATTCGGCTAAACTATCCAAATTAATATCAAAACATCCAAATATAAATCTAAATATACATAAAACTCGTAAGACTTCACATAAAATTAAGTATGCTCTCCAGAAATACATATGCCATGACATAAGGACATTTTTAGTGGACGTGTATACACGCATGTGCGAGTGTAAAGTTAAGGTTAGCATCTCCTTCTACCGAAATTTTAATCCTTCAAAAATACTCAATAATTATCTATATTTTTATCCAAATATTAGGGGAAACGATTTCTTGCTTACTCCCTAAACTTGGTCATTGTTAAAACTCAGCCATACCATCAGGGGCGGACCCATGCCTGTTCAAACTGGTTCAGTTGAACCACCTCATATTTATAAGTTTTCTATATATTCGTACATCATTTGATAAACCTCAAATTTTGGACGAACACCAGAAGAACACTGCGAACATCACCAGAGATCTAAAATCGGCCAAACCAGCTGCGCCACTATACCGCGGCTGCCTACGTACCCTTCACCAGGATCAAGCTGACCGTAGTTCTATAATTGTTCTCCATGTAGTCTCCACCTCACCCCATCACTACCCCGAAGGGCCATGCCCTCTTGGGCAAATCAACACGGGCTGATATGAACCCATGCCTGTTCAAACTGGTTCAGTTGAACCACCTCATATTTATAAGTTTTCTATATATATTATACACATATGTTAGTAAACATAAGTGACTTATAGCTCAACGGTACTAGTGTTGCTATGTTCTAAGAGGTCACAGGTTCGAAACTCCCAAAACTTTCTTAGTTTGCTATTACCAACCAAGTTCTCTACTTTATTTTCTTTCTTTTTTTACCTCCACCTTATTTTTTGCTTCTTTTTCTTTCAATGTATCCATTTATGAAGATAAGCCAAATAATTGTTTTTATATATCTACTTTTCTCCTATTTTCTTTATTTTTGCTTCTCTAAAAATAGTTTTTTGCTTTCTTACTAATTTTTTTTTTACGTCTCCAATAGTAGTACTTGAAAAAATAAAATTTGAACAACCACATGATAGGGCGTGGATCCGCCACTGCATACCATAGTTATGTTTTGTCAGAAAATGACGAGGAATCTAATTAATTTCAAACAACTAATATTATTCGATAGACTTGTAAGGGGTCATATACAATTTGGAGATAGTATTCTGTTAACCAAAACGTGAAGGACTAGCTGCAACAAGAAACCCAAAAGTGAAAAATGCCTTCGAAACTAAAGTATAGTTGCGTTGTGTTTCACGATACTCGTGCATTTTAAAGCCAAAAACAAGGACAGATGGCAAGTTAATCAAGGGTTTATGAGGGCGTTAGTGCAAATAGTTGCACTTATGACGGGACAGAACTCAAGCGTGAAAATTCTAGTATTTAGTTAAGTAATGAAAATTCAATAAGGGGGAGGTGAAAATCAAAAAAAAAAAAAGCAAAATAATGTATAAATAAAGGGTGCTTAAAGAGGGAGAGGTTAGGAGCTGGGTTTTTTGGCCTTTTTTAGAACCGTCTCTTTACTTGCTCCCTTCTTCTTCTCTTCCTTCTACAAAGCCTAAAGAAAGGGAAGAAGAAACTCTCTCTCTCTCTAGGGAAGAAAGAAAGCAGAGAACTTTACCCTTGGTTGTTTTACTTGCTTGGGATTGCTTTTTCTTTGTTCTTTCTTTCTTCTTCTTCTTCTTCACTTCTTTAGCCTCTTAGTCTTCTGAAGCACTCTGTTCATCTTACTTCTTCTGAGACCCATTTCACTTCTTCTTCCTCTTCTCAGCTGAAGGTATGAGTAAACAAGAGGATCTCAATTTCCTCAAGATACAGGTACTTTTATCCTTTTGTCCCTATGTTTTCCTCTTCCTTCTTATTTTTTTTCCCTTTTTTTTGTATGACGTCAAATTTCCTCTTTCATTCTATCACATTTTGCTTTTGGCCATGTTTTCTGTTCTACAGGTAATGTTTACATAGTTGTTATGCCGTTCCCCACCAAAAAGATGCATTTTTTCCATTCTTTTTTCTTCTTGGCTGTAAATTTCTCCCGTTTTTTTAGCCTTTTTCTTATACGTTTCCTGTTGGGTTTTCCTCTCTTACCTCCATTTGCAGAGCTGTGTACTTAAAGTTAACATTCACTGTGAAGGATGCAAGCAGAAGGTGAAGAAACTGCTTCACAAAATTGAAGGTATGTGTAGCTAATAATTCTGTTACCTCCTACACTTGGCTTCCTTTTTTTGGGGTATAAAGTTAGAAATTTTAGGCTTTTTCTTCTTCAACATGCAACTGATGAAATATCTGCTTATGAGTTCTTAATTTTGTTGTACGATTGATAATTTCAGGGGTTTATACGACCAGTATAGATTCAGAACAGGGGAAGGTGACTGTTACAGGCAATGTGGATCCTGCTACCCTCATCAAAAAGCTTGCCAAGTCTGGCAAACACGCAGAGATCCTGGCTCCTAAAGGGCCCAACAACAACAACAACAACAACCAGTTCCAAAATCAAAAGCAGCAGCAAGCAGCTGCCAAAGGTGGAAAAGGGCAACAACAGAAGGATAACAATGGGAAGCCCCAAAGTCAAAAGGGAGGCGGAGGCGGAGGTGGAGGTGGAGGGAAGGAACAGAAGGGACAGTTACCTTCAC
>NC_033800.1:62179014-62179526 GCF_001876935.1 Asparagus officinalis | reverse complement strand
TCCAGCAGCAGCAGCAGCAGCTCCAACAGCTGCAGCAGATGAAAGGGTTCAAAGATTTGAAGCTGCCCAATTTGAAAGATTTGCAATTTCCTTTCCAAAAAGACCCCAAATCCGTCAAGTTTGCCCTGCCTCCTGAAGAAGAAGAAGGGAGCGATTTCGACGATTTTGATGACTACGACGACGACGACGAGGACGACTTTGATGACATGGACGGGCTTGATGCCGATTTTGATGATGATCTCAAGAACTTGAAGATCAGCAAGCCCATGAATGGGAATGGGACGAAAGGTGGTGTTGGTGGTGGCGGAAACGCTAAGAAAGTGGAGATTCCTGTGCAGCAGCAGCAGCAGCAGCAGATCAAAGGAGGTGCCGATTTTGATGATGATCTCAAGAACTTGAAGATCAGCAAGCCCATGAATGGGAATGGGACGAAAGGTGGTGTTGGTGGTGGCGGAAACGCTAAGAAAGTGGAGATTCCTGTGCAGCAGCAGCAGCAGCAGCAGATCAAAGGA
>NC_033800.1:62148270-62176385 GCF_001876935.1 Asparagus officinalis | reverse complement strand
CATGTACATGGCCCCGCCGCCGCCTCAAAGTGAGCCTTATACACACTTTTTCAGTGATGAGAACACAAATAGCTGCTCGATAATGTGAGCTTGTGTGTTGTTTGTTCTGGTCAAGCAAAAGAAGAGCAGAGCAGAAGATAACCGGGGAGAGATGGCAATTAGACTAATATTTGGTCCTACTTCTAGTTTGAAAACCTTCTTGATGATGAGTTTTTGTTTATTGGTTTGATGTTGAAGGTTAGTGAAGATCATGTACATGGCCCCGCCGCCGCCTCAAAGTGAGCCTTATACACACTTTTTCAGTGATGAGAACACAAATAGCTGCTCGATAATGTGAGCTTGTGTGTTGTTTGTTCTGGTCAAGCAAAAGAAGAGCAGAGCAGAAGATAACCGGGGAGAGATGGCAATTAGACTAATATTTGGTCCTACTTCTAGTTTGAAAACCTTCTTGATGATGAGTTTTTGTTTATTGGTTTGATGTTGAAGGTTAGTGAAGATATAGATCTAGATAATCTCTATATAGGGGACTTTTATGTCAGTTCAAAGCTTTTAGCATTAGGGGAGTTTAAGTTGGTTCTCTTATGTCTCTCTTGAGATCTGAAAGGTGAAAGGTGGAAGGAGTATGTTAAATGGGGAAGAGCAAACTTGCTAATTTCATCTAGCTGTGTCATGGAAATGTGTCAATATGTGTTTACAACTTGGGGGAAACAATAATAATAATAATAGTAATAATGGCGGAAATTGCATAATTGTGAGTTTAAATTAGTGCTGCTGCTGTTTTGAGATGTTGTTTCCATTGATGGCGTGCTCTCTCTCTTTCAAATTTTGTTGCTGGGTGTGGCCTCTATGCTCATTATCCTACACGCATGTGAGAGTGTGGCCTTGTTTAGGTTCTTGAAGATGTTCCCATGTGTCTGTGTAGAGTTTAATGTTTGCATGTGAAGTGCTTTGATTGCGCAAAAGCCTCAAATGGAGCAGAATTTGCCAGCTTCATTTCAATTTACAAGCACGATGAGGTAGCTGTGATGAATAGTTTTCTTTGAGTGAGCGCCGCTCCCTTTTGGTCCAGTACAGTTTCTTGCAAACTTCCAAAAAATTGATGAGAATAGGTTATTATGGCTAAAAATGAAAGATGAAAACATGCGCTGAAGCCTTTATGACTATGTAGTTTTGAATAATGGCTGTAGTTCGATTTTGAATCCGGATGGCTTCCGCTGTCCAATTGCTCTCCATCACATTAAACCAGATCTTTACATGTGAAAGGCATAGTACATCAATTTATCATTTATGATGTTGGGCGCAGAGTCACGCCCACCGCCGCGGAAGCGATATGTCCTGAGAGAGAGCCCTGGCTTTTGTTGTCACAAAAGCACAAGTCAACCTCGATATCTGTGTTTCGCGAAGGAAACCCAGACTCAGTAGCGAAATATCTCAGCGAAGTGAGATATCCACTCTTCCTCTCATCAGCGCAAGACCGAATTTTGAGGGATCCTACAAGCAATAGCCAACAACCTAGAAAACAGTAAATACACGAGATTTACGTGGTTCGGCAAACTTGCCTACGTCCACGGGAGGGGGTGAGGGGAGATTCCACTATAAGGAGAACACCGACGACTTGTACAATCCACAAGCTCGTCTCAAAGAAAAAATAGATCTGATTTTTACCCAAAAGAAATAAACCTCTCTTTTGTAGAATCTCTCTTGTTTTCTCTCCTCTCAAGATCTCTCTCTCTCTCTCTCTCTCTCTCTCTCTCTTTTTCTTCCTCTGCACAGCCGCCAAAAGAAAGCCTCTACCTTTGTAAGCCGCTGTTCCTTGCTGCAATTTAACCCCCTGCACTTTAGTCGCAATTTCCTCACGTCGCTGCAGCCGAGAAAAGAACTTCCCCACACATGAAACCCTAGGGACCAATAGCTATTTATAATAGCTTGTGGGCTGTTGAAGAAACCCGCTGGATTCAGACTTGGGATTGGCCAGGGACTCCACTCCTTATCTCCTCACATGGTTTTTACCCACTAGCTTTTACCCGTTCACAAATCTTAAGATGCCAGGCTATATCTAACGATGTGGCCCTTACCCATTCACGTGCTTGCAACCGTGTTCACATATGATTAAACCAGAAATTTAGGAGATACATGACCGGAGGTTACGGCCTGTTTGGTTGCCCACAAAAATAAGAAAAGTTTATTGTAGGAGATCATTTCCAATATTACTTTTTCCTTTCTCACTCGAAGAAACAGAGTAAAGTACTCAAAAGAGTGGTCGGCCAAATTGGCAAGCTATCTATGAGTAGTATTTCATGATCACAGGTTCAACTCTCCTAAAAATTACATACATGTATTTAACTTCATGGAATATCAGAGGCCATGCATTGTAGGATGCTCCTTAGCCACGCCCGGAGGTTTGATACCCATGGTCTTAAGGATCGTGAAGAAGTACACTCGCATCGTGAAGAAGTACACTCGCCGGAAAAAAAAAAAGAGTAAAAGTGACATCCTTTTATCAATGATACGATCCATATTCAAGGAAATATGTTTCATGATTATTTTGAGGAAAGGGAAGGAAACTCATGTTTGATGATCTTCTTCCCCCAGTTTCTTTTTCCTGTGATTTCTAACAAACCAACCAAACATGCCCTTAATGGCATGTTTGGATGGAGGGTAGAGAGGGGGAAGGGAAGGGAAATTTCATTTTAACCTTGTTTGGGAGTTTCATTTTGTAGGGTAGAGGAGGGGAATGGAGGGAAAATTTGGCCCAAATTCTTACACCCCAAATTGGGGTGTAATGGAAGGGAAGGGAAGGAAGGGGAAAAATTCCCCTTCCTTCCCCTTCCTTCCCTTCCCTAAGTAAACTCCCAAACACACCATAAATGTTGAACTTCTCTTTGTATAGTGGAATGGGACATGCGATAACAAAATCCAAAGGACAAAGCTTCTAATGGGCCGGTATGGAAACGCTTACGATACATCTACAGGCACATGTGTCATATCAGTCCTTTTAAGTTCCTCCCATACATTAGCAAATCATCCTGATGAAAAGCTTGTTTATCAAATTAAGATCAGATCGCGAAAACAATTTCTTCTCTAAATTAGTAATTACCGGTTGGACATTCTTGCTTCGAGCACTACCACTGCCCTCTCATATCTTAATGAGTGAGTGGTGTTAGGGGCACACCCCCTACCACACCACCAACCGCACTCCCCTCTCTCATCGTTACAGTAAATCGGACCTTACATGAAATTTTAAAAATTTTTAAAATTCAATGTGAGGCCCGGTTTACTGTAGCGACGGGAGAGAAGATGTGGTTGGTGGTGTGTTAGTAGGTGTACCCCTAACATTATTTTATCTTAATTACTATGAGATTGGGGAGGGTATCAGGAAAATTTGACATTCTAGTCCTAACAATTAATACCTATAGATAGACATTTGCATAGGCTGGTGCTAGGTATTATTGGTCATCACTCATAATTCCATGCAAAGTGTAAGATGGTGTAATGAAGTCCTAAAAAACAAACATGGACAGTGAGGAATCACGTGGGTCATCTCCGTCACTCTAGCCTCTTCTCTTTTCTCCTCTCTTGGGATTGGAGACTTTTGAAAGCAATGCTCCTATATTCTGAACTGTTCGGGCTTTGTCATTTGTATTATATAAGCTCGTATTAAGTCCGTAGGATGCCGGCAGTATTTATTTATCGAGATTGTTAAAGTAAGAGAGAGAGAGAATCTTGGGTAAATTTCCCTTGAATTGAATATTGAGTGTGCACATATATTTATACAAGTAGAGGAGTGTGAGGTTTGTTCTCCCAAGCAATGTGGGACTAAAACCCACTACAATACACTATTATCAACAGAGATATATTTATCGTTAAATTGATAATATGGTTTATACATATATAACTATTTATAAAAAAATTAATAATATTTTATAATAGAGCTATAAAAGATTATATTCGTAAAATGTCTGATGTTATGGTGCTCCTACTCATAAAAATACAATGTATTTGCAAGTAACGAACACATGTATATCCGTAATTAATGCCCCAATTAAATTGATGGCTCAAGTCCAACAGAGGGTCCGACTTTGTCTACTAGACGAATCGATATTTCTTCATGTCGACTCCAAAGCGGTACTAGTCGAACCCCTTGTCGAAGATGACTCACCAGAGGTTCACTCGACCATTCGTCCAATACCTCGCAAGACCGACTTGAAAGGCGTTGTTTCTCGGTAAAGGTAAAGGACTTCTTCGAGCTCATCCTCGCTGACAGCATATCAAGATCGCATTAAGTACAGATCAGGTGCATCATACCTCTAATCCCTGATAGTCTTCATGACTCATCGGATCACGTAGGCTCTGCCACGCTGCCGATTACTTCATATTTAATGCCGAAGTGACTTTTCTCCAGTCGCCAGCAGACACCTATATAGCAGGAGCTGCCACAACTGCCAGCTCGCACTTCGCCACCGCTCTACTTTACTCGCCAAAGTGACTTATCTACCCCTTATGCACATGATATAAATACAGCTACTATTCGAACTGGCAATTAGTTCACAATTTGGATTTTCTTACGCATATATTGCACAATTATAAGAACACGTAGTTCTTCTTTTACCCCACTCAAGTCATCAACTAACTTGATCGCTGGAGGTACAACGGGGGAACCAATCCCCGCCCTCTCACAAATTTCTACACATACAGGTTGTCCAGTAACCCCACTCAAGAGCCAGATATAAAGTCACTGGAGAAAGCGGCCCTCCTTTTAACATTAAGCGGTTGTCCAATAACCCCACTCAAGAGCCAGATATAAAGTCACCGGAGAAATCGGCCTCCCTTTTAACATTAAGCAAAACTCGTCCATATACTGACACTTTCGACTGTGTGATCACTAGTACATCAATATCTGGTAAATGTTAAATTTATTATTTGTAAGAACAAAAAAATATATAAATACTTTTAAATGTTAAAAATATTACTTTAGTTTCAGCTTGAACATGAGATAAAGGGCAAAGCACATCGAGCTCGTTTAAGCTTTAAAAATTACAGTGTATATGAACAATATTTATGAGTAAAAAAATTTTACAATGCAAACAGTATGGCTAAAGATGAAGACTTTATTATAGGATGAACAGTAAATTTAATATTTTACTTTTATTTTATAAGAAGATATAGTAGCCTAATAATAATAGTTATTATGTCTTTATTTATCTCTTAAACTATTCAACTTATTGCTTCACATCTTCTGAATTATTTTTTCTTATTTTATCCTCTAAATTATTAAATTTATCTTTTTATTTCCTAAATTATTTTTAGTCTCACATTATCAAGTTATTATTTCTTCTTTATTAATTATAAATATTATAAATAAATAAACTGATAATTTAGGGGATAATTTGGGACAACGATGATAGTTTTGTTGGGCTTGCAACAACGACAACTGGTATCAGAACTTCATTCGGAAGATTTGTGTGAGAGATGGCAAAAGAAAGCAAATCGAAGATCGAGAAGTTTGACGGATTGGACTTCGCCTACTGAAAGTCACAGATGGAGGACTATTTGTATCAGAAGGATCTTTACCGTCCGTTGATGGGCAAAGCTAAGGGAAAGAAGAAGGAGGAGGCCGACGAGGACTGGAAAATACTAGATCGGAAAGCCCTAGGATAGATTCAGTTATCGCTTGCCAAATCAGTCACCCATAACATATTAAAGGAGAAGACGATGATGAGACTTATGGAAGCCCTCGCAAAGATGTACGAGCAACCGTCAGTTGCAAACAAGGTGCATCTCGTCAAAACGCTCTTCAACCTCAAGATGGCAGAAGGATACTCCTTCACGTTGCATCTCATCTAGTTCAACATGATCGTTAATCAACTCATCTCCGTCGACATCATGTTTTATGACGAAGTGCAGGCCCTATTGATACTATCGCAGTTGCTGGATAGTTGGGCAAATTACGTGACCGCAATCAGCAACTCGGCAGGGAAGGAGAGATTGAAGCTGAGCGAGGTTGTTAGCATGATTCTATGCGAGGAGGTTAGAAGAAAATTGTCTGAATTGGAAGGTTCAGGTTCAGCCCTAAATCTCGAGCAGAAAGGCCAAAGCGGTAATAAGGGTAACTAAAACAGAAATTTGTCGAAGTCGAAGAAGAAGAGGTCGAACTCGAAGGTGAGGCCTATTAAAGGGAGATGTTGGAACTGTGGTCAGGAGGGCCATATGTATTCAATCTGTAAAGCGCCAAAAAAAGATGCGAATGAACATGAGGCTCATATCGTGCAAGATGCTTTGATCCTTGTTATGGACAGCGACACTGATTTTTGGGTTATTTAATCAGGAGCCTCATTCTACGCTACTGTTAATAGGAAGCTTTTTCAGAACTATATAACAGGAGACTTTAGGAAAGTGTACCTAGAGGACAACGAGCTTTGCAGTATTGTTGGAAGAAGAGATGTGCAAATTCAGATGAAGGGCTATAAGTGGTATCTGAAGAACGTCAGACATGTACCGAAGCTGAAGAGGAATCTTATTTCAGTCGGCCAACTTGAAGCAGAAAGGTATGTTTTAACATTCATCGGGGATTCGTGGAAGATCTTTAATGGTACTATGGTGGTTACCCAAGGTAAAAAAATAGGAACTCTTTACCTTACTTCACATGCGAGTGACACTGTTATAATTGCAGCTGGCAAGAAAAGTGTAGATTTGTGGCACAATAGGCTGGGACACATGAGTGAGAATGATATGAATATTCTACACTCATAGGAAAAGCTAACCGGCGTCGATTCAGTGAAAGTTGGTATTTGCGAATATTGCATCTATGGGAAGCAGAAGAGGGTTAGGTTTCAGAAGAGTGGAACACCACCTAAAGCTCAGAAGTTAGAGCTTGTTCATACAGATGTTTGGAGCCCAGCTAGCGTGCCTTTTCTTGGCGGTTCAGTTCAGCATACTATGTCATATTTATTGACGATCACTCGAGGAATATGTGGGTATACTTCATGAATCACAAGTCAGAGGTGTTTGGGATCTTCAAGAAGTGGAAATCCATGGTAGGGAATGAGACAGATCTGAAGGTGAAGTGTTTGAAATCGGATAATGATGGAGAATATAAGCTGGAGGAGTTCAAGAGGTTCTATGCTCTAAATGGGATTCGTTTAGAGATGACTACTCCAGGGACACCACAACAAAATGGCGTTATAGAAAGGATGAACAGAACATTGACAGAGTGTGCGGGGAGCATGCGACTACATGCAGACCTACCTAAGATGTTTTGGACAGACGCGGTGCATACAACAACTTATTTGATTAATCATGGGCCATCTGTTTCATTAGATTTTGGGATTCCAAAAGAGGTTTGGAGTGTTAAGAAGTTCAATCTCTCTCACTTGAGAGTCTATGGTTAAGTGGCATATGTTCATATCAGTGACCATGTCATTGACAAGCTAGAAGCTACGTCACAGAAATGTACATTCATTGGATACAGTATTGATGAGTCCGGATATCGTCTGTGGGATGATAAGAACAGGAAGATCATCAGGAATAGAGATGTTATATTTAATGAAGAGCTGATGTACAATGACAGGGATAATATCAAGGATAGCCAAAGTAGTGGGAGCAGCAATAATGATGCAGGTGGATCCGAGTACATAGATTTAAAGAAACTTCCAAATGAACTTTCAGATGGGGAGGACAGTGCAGTTCTAACCGAAGAACAACGGAGACTCAAGGTGTAGAGACTACTATCCAGGACGAGGTGCTTAGGAGGTCATCCAGGGTACCTAAACTGAATCTCAGATATCTTTCGTCGCTAGATTATTTACTTTTGACAGATAGCGGTGAACCAGAGTGCTATAAAGAGGCAATGCAAGTTGGTGAATCTCAGCAGTTGGAGCAGACAATGCAAGAAGAGATGGATTCTCTTCACTCGAATGAGATATGAGAGTTAGCCCAACTATCTGCACAGAAAAAAGTCTTACAGAACAAGTGGACCAATCGGGTCAAGCAAGAGAGTGATGAAAGGAAAATGTATAAGACCAGATTAGTTGTGAAATGATTCCAACAACGGGAAAGAGGGGATTATATGGAGATATTTTCTCCCGTTGTGAAGCTTACAACTATCAGAGTGGTGTTATGCTTAGAAAATCTCTACCTTGAACAGTTGGATGTGAAGATTGTCTTTCTTCATGGTGACTTGGATGAAGAAATCTACATGAAGCAACATGTTGGTTTTATAGATGAATGAAAGAAAAAAAATATGTGTAGGCTCAAGAAGAGTTTGTACGGTTTGAAACAAGCTCCAAGGCAATGGTACAAGAAGTTTGATAACTTCATGCATATCAATGACTATGAAAGATACAATTCAGACCATTGTCGCTACTTTAAGAGGTTCGAGTCTAGCTATATTATATTATTGTTATATGTAGATGACATGTTGGTTACAGGACCGTGTTTAGAGGAGATAAACAAATTAAAGAAGCAATTAGCGAAGGAGTTTGCTATGATGGATCTGGGTAGAGCAAAGCAAATTCTTAGGATGCGAATCAGTCGAGATGAAACTGAAGGGACGCTAAAGTTGAGTCAAGCTGAATATATTGAGAAGAAACTTCAAAGATTCAATATGCAGAATGCTAAGCCTGTTGACACGCCCCTTGGAAGTCAGTTCAAGTTATATGAGGAGCAATCGTTCAAGACGAATGCAGAGAAGGAGCACACAAGCAGAGTGACATATTCATCAGCCATTTGTAGTCTTATGTACGCGATGGTTTGCACGAGGCCGGATATCGCTCATGCAGTGGGAATTGTAAGTAGGTTTGCAAGCAATCTAATGAAGCAACATTGAGAGGCTGTGAAGTGGATATTGCGATACTTGAGAGATATTTCGGATATGCCACTATGTTTTGGGAGAAATGAGTTGGTACTGCAGGAACACGTGGATGCGGATTTCGTCGGTGATCATAATACGAGGTGAAGTACCACGAAGTATGTTTATACATTAGGGTCGACAGCAGTAAGGTGGGTCTCACATTTACAGAAGATAGTAACATTATCCACGACTGAGGCAAAGTATGTCGCAGTGACTAAAGCCAGCAATGAGATAATTTGATTGACCGGGTGCCTGAAAGAGTTGGGTTTGAAGCGGGAGAACAGAGTTCTTTATTGTGATAGCCAGAGTGCTATACACATTGCCAAGAATCCAGTATATTATGCCAGAATGAAGCACATCGACGTACGTTACCACTTCATACGCTCACTGATAGAGGCCGGGAAGTTACAATTGGAGAAGATTTTGGGGAGTTAAAATCCTGCAAATATGTTGACAAAAGCAGTGACCATCGAGAAACTAGAGTTGTGCGTAACTTCAGTTGGTCTTCATGTGTAGGAGATTAAGACAGAGCCACACTAGGAGGACAGGTGGGATCACCAAGATTGATTGAAGAACGAAATTCTCCGGGGAGGAGAAGATGCTTGTGAAGATAGCGGAGTTCGGGAGAGCTCGGTGATGATGGTTTAGTCTTCAAGTGGGAGATTGTTGGTTTTGAATGTGTGAAGACTGAAACCTGAAAACAATTCAACAGCAAGAAAAGCCATTGTTCAGTCGACCGAAGAAAAGATTAGTCGACTGACGAAACCCTCTGCAATTGGAAAAATTTTCTGCTCGGTCGACCGACACTTACCAGTCGACCGATAGGAGCTCATCAGTCGAGCTCATCAGTCGAGCGATAGGAGCTCATCAGTCGACCGATAACGTGCACAAGTAGTGCATAAGAAGAAATTGTTCTCATCAGTTGACTGAAGCATAGTATCAGTCGACTGATGTCGGGTTTTCTAGTTTCCTGGTTCGGGTTAGAAACTGTTTTGGGCTGGGATTATATATAAGCCTTAAACGTTTTTAGGGTTTGTAGCACATGAAAAGGAGTGTCTTGTTGCACGCAGCGGAAATTTCGGCAGCACTTCGGCAGCACAACAAGAGTTAGGTCGCAATAAGAATTCTTGTTTCTCAAAGGGAACAAGAATCTGAAGCCTAATATCCCATCAAAGTGGGATATTTGCTCTTCCTCTCGTCAGCTCTAGGACTGCGCGTCGAGGGAACCTAAAAAGCTATTACAAATCACACAAAAGCGATACAACCAATTTTTACGTGGTTCGGCAAATTGCCTACGTCCACGGGGCAAGGAGGGGAAGATCTACTAATAGAGAAAGAGAGAATACAAATAGGGTTTACACAAGAATCTCACAAATAAAACCCTCACACAAAACTCTCAAATCTCTCACAAAGCTCTCTCAAAGGGATGCACAAAACCCTAAAAGGGACTGCTCAAGACCTCAACACAGCTGCTGTTCTTCCCCTCTGGTTTCTTCACTTGCAGCCGCAAAAGAGAGAAAAAAACAAGCCAAACTCCTGCAGCCGCACAAAGAAAACAACCCTCTTGCGCACGCTGCCCTAGGAAACAAAATAATATATATAGGCTTTGGTAAGTCGGGTGGGCCTGGTCTTTGGGTGTTCACGCGGCTTCGGCTGCTTTGTTCACGCGGAAACCACAAACCAAACCACACATGGGTGGGTCCCATGTCCCCCATGTCACATGTCTTTGAGTGAGTTTTCTTAACGCTTTGAGATCAGAGATCTTAGAAAGAGAGTGGCTGTTTGCAGTCATTGTAATCTTTAGTTAATCAAGAATTTTTTTGGTGTGGCTTCCGAAGACGTAGGCACGTTTGCTGAACATCGTTAAATTTGTTGTTCTCTCTTCGTTTACTCTTTTCTATAAGTTTTTATATTTGCTATGATTTCTTACTTGTTATGCTTTCGATACAAGATCTAGAAGGGCACAGGATGCCGTTGTTGCAACCCAAACAAGTTCAGGACATAAAATAGCTCAGGTAGTACGTATAAATGAATTACTAGTTAAGGGGATTAGATGGCAGTAAAAATTGTTGAGTGTATCAAAGGACAAGACAAATAGTTTAGGAGACAGACAGGGGCTCAAACCAATAAAAATAACTATTACTATAGATCGCTAGCTTGTCGTAGCTCACTCCCTCATGAAAACCTCAGCAGCAACCAACCATCACATCCATTTGCACCCTTTTTCTTTTGTTTTCTCTCTCTCCCCAAGAAAGAGAGAGTGATGAAGATGCTGTAATATTTCTTGGGGAGTGAGCAACGACGACTGAGAGCAAGAGAGGGGAATGAATGATGACCGCACTCCTCTTTCATACTCCTCACTTTTTTCCTTTTCTTTTTGTTGTTTCTTCATTTCTCTTTCTATTCCTCCATTAAACTATTATAAGAGGGCAACTCCCCAAAACCTGTGATCAAACTCTGTACTGGGCCGGAAATGGAATGGGATGATAACGACTTAGGTATTCATTTAAGCTGGACTTCAATAATTGTTATAATCTAATAACTTATTACTAAATCAAATTAATAAGAATAGTAATAAGTGTGTACAAGATGTTCATTCAAGCTGGGCTTTGTCAGTTTTATTTTATTTTTTATGTGTAGGCGTAAAAGAATAGCATAACTTTTAGAAAAAAATGTGTCAAGACCCCAAAATGAGAAAGTTCATGTGACCTGTCTCCTTGTATTTTGGCCCATGTGATTCAGCCCTAAAAAAGTACCAATTAATATTTCAAGACCCCTCCACGTTAACAGTATAAAAAAAGATTGTATTTTGAAAAAAAAAACCGAAATTACCCCTCCACTTATCTTCCCCAGACGTCTGGTCCACAAAATACATGGAAAGTCACGCCCATTAATGCGATCTGATGGAAAAAAATAGAGGGAAATTTCCCACCCTTTTTTGAACTCTATCATGAGCAATAACTCATGTTAGTTCTAAGTTATTTAATGTTAGTTCTAACTTATTTTATGTTAGTTCTAACTTAGTTCTATTTCATGTTAGAGCTAATGTTAAGTAGAACTAATATAAATACTTTAGGCTATTTGGTCTAGTGGTAAACCTTATTTCATATTAGTTCTAACTTATTTTATGTTAGTTCTAACTTAGTTCTAATTCATGTTAGAGCTAACTTTAAGTAGAACTAATATGTTTATACCATGTTATAGTGGCTATGTTAGTTCTAGTTGAGCTCATGTTAGTTCTGGTGGTTCTCGTGTTAGTTCTAGCTGATTTCATGTTAGTTCTACTTCCAGCTAGTGTTGGTTTTAATATAAGCGTTAGTTCTAGTGGCTATATTAGTTCTAGTTGAGCTCCTGTTAGAACTAACACGATACATGTTAGAATTGATACTAGAGAAGTTAGAACTAACGCATCATCAAGTAGAACTAATATGGCGTTTAGACTTAACAATTACGCTAGAACTAACGGCTTAAATAAATTAAAACTAACACGATACCAATTAGAACTAACACTAGAGAAGCTAGAACTAACACATCATTAAGTAGAACTAATATGGCGTTTAGACCCAACAATTATGTAGAACTAACGACTTAAATAAATTACAACTAACACGATATCTGTTAGAACTAACACTAGAAAAGGTAGAACTAACACGACATAAATTAGAACTAACATCGCGTTTAGACCCAACACTTACGTTAGAACTAACACATTAAATAAATTAGAACTAACACGATACCAAATAGAACTAACACTAGAGAAGCTAGAACTAACACATCATCAAATAGAACTAACATGGTGTTTAGACCAACAAGTACGCTAGAAATAACGCATTACATAAATTAGAGCTAACACGATACCAGTTAGAACTAACACTGGAGAAGGTAGAACTAATATAGCATAAATTAGAACTAACATGACGTTTAGACCCAACACTTACGCTAGGAATATCACATTAAATAAATTAGAACTAACATGATACCTGTTAGAACTGACACTGGAGAAGCTAGAACTAACACATCATCAAGTAGAACTAACATGGCGTTTAGAACCAATAATTACGCTAGAACTAACGACTTAAATAAATTAGAACTAACACGATATCTGTTAGAACTAACACTAGAGAAGCTAGAACTAATATGTCATAAATTGGAACTAACATGACGTTTAGACCCAACATTTACGCTAGAACTAACACATAAATAAATTAGAACTAACACGAGCTGGCAAAAATTAGAACTAACATGAGCTGGTAAAAATTAGAACTAACATGAGTTGCGATAGAACAAACATGAGCTAACTCTAGTTATTTATGCCATTTTTTAAATTCTATCATGAGCTAACTCATGTTAGTTCTAACTTATTTCAAGTTAGTTCTAACTTATTTCATGTTAGTTCTAATGGCAAGTAAGAGCTAACTTTGAGTGGAACTAACATTAATACTTTGTCTACTTGGTCTAGTGGTAAAGCTTGGTAATTTGAAGAGGAGGTCAAGAGTTCAAACCCCTACACCTACAATATATATTTAAAAGTCTTTGATTGGGCCTTGGGGCTCTTGGGCTCTTTGTTAGTTCTAACTAATTTTATGTTGGTTCCAACTTGCTCTTTGTTAGTTCTAACTCATTTAAAGTTAGTTCTAATTTGCTCTTTGTTAGTTTTAACTTGCTATTTGTTAGTTCTAACTCACTTAAAGTTAGTTCTAACTTGCTCTTTGTTAGTTCTAACTCACTTCATGTTAGTTCTAGTTCTAATTCATGTTAGTTCTAACTTGTTCTTTATCTAACACACTGCATGTTAGTTCTAGTTCTAATTCATGTTAGTTCTAACCCACTGCATGTTAGTTCTAGTTCTAATTCATGTTAGTTTTAGGCTCTTGTGCTCTTTGTTAGTTCTAACTCATTTTATGTTGATTGTAACTCACTTCATATTAGTTCTAGTTCTAATTCATGTAGTTACTTTCACCAACATAAAATCTATAGACAATTGGGAGTACACAAGCTCATACCTGATATAGTTACTTTCACCATCCTTCTCAAGGGAATGGCTGTGCAAGGAATGTTGAAGGAAGCAGCAATAATTTTTTTTCAAATACTAAAGAGGGGAATTATGCCAGATGCCGTAGCATACTGCAGTTTGGTCGATTGCTTGTGCAAGCATGGTAATCTAATTGCTGGGTTTAAACTTTATAGAATGATGCTTTAAAATGATGTTCATCCTGATATTGTTGTTTATAATGTTCTCATAAAGAAGGTAGAACGGACAGAACTAACATGACAGCGAACAGAACTAACGTAGGAGATAACAGAACTACCATGAAAGTGGGTAGAACTAACGTAAGAGATGATAGAACTAACATTAAAGCTGGTAGAACTAACATTTCATTCCTTAGAACTAACAGTCCAATACTTAGAACTAACAGTCTAGTCTTTAGAACTAACAGTTCAGCCCTTAGAACTAACATTCCAGCCCTTAGAACTAACATGACAGCCCTTAGAACTAACATTCATAGTTCTAATTTTCCTTGTCTCCCCTTTCAAATTCACAGGTTCTTAGATTCTTTAGTCGACTTTTAATCACATTGTCATCAATTTTTAGCTAAATGTCGATATGCCTGAAGATTCAATGTGAGCTTTTAAAAATTTCTGTTGTTAATCTCTTATACAGAACTCTGTCAATCACCAAATCACACAAGAAAAAGGCATTAAAGGAAAACCTAAACCGTTGTTCAAGAATCCAAGGAGATCCCATTTCAATTAAATGAAAGAAAAAAACTACAAAAACCCAATATCGATTCCCTTCATAAATTACAAGAAAACAAGAGCACTATCTTGGTTAAGACGTTAATTTGGGTAAAGATATTCCGTAACTTAGAAAGGGGAGAACAACGATGCATCGGACCAAAGCTTCGGGCTCCGTCAGCTCGCGGGTCCCACCGGACCATGTTCCGTGTTTGTCGTTGAACCCACGTTCACGAGCTGTTTCCAAGATGACTCCCCGACCTCCGACTCCATGACCACCGTCCTCGCCTTCGCCTTCCACGACCTCCCCAGGGTCTGATCATTTTCAGTGGCCATGACGGAAGTGAGAGAGAAAGAGAAGTTGAGAGAGAGAGGAGAGAGAGAGAGAGAGAGAGAGAGAGAGAGAGAGAGAGAGATGGGATGGGGTTAAAGGGATGGTCGCAGTTACCAAGCTCAATCAAATCAAAGGGTAAATTTATAACTTTTGTTGGGCTTTTCTCAGGGTCCGATACTTTGGGGCCTTAACACAAATACTGTGTGTATTTGGGACTTATACACATGAGTCAGAATATAAAGGGACGGGTCACATGAACTTTCTAATTTTGGGGTTTGGACACATTTTCCTTAACTTTTATGTAGAGTTATCAATATTCTAAATAATGAATGGTTATAATATAGATACTTGTTATGTATGCATTTTTGAGTATTCATGATATTAGATATGTCATCTTTGTAAATTCAATTCAGATTTCAAAACAACCAGTACATGTTTAAGTGAGTGGTTTAAACTTTAAAGAGAATAGTTATTGAATGAGTGATGTAAAAGTTGGGGATTGAGGTTGGGATGCTCACTCGGAGAAGGTAATTTTGTTTATAGCTCCATTTCCGGGGAGCTTTTTCCCTGCCAAACACCGCCGTCAAGCATAATCACTCTCCATATTGGAACAATGAGCCTGATAATTTTATCTGTGAAAAAGAGAGCATCGCTTGTTCAATCAATATTTTAATTGTCAAAGGAAACAGAGGTGCTCATATGCAAATATAGTCCTGTACAAGGAAAGAATAGAAGTGATAGCTTAAAATGTGAGGGTCCGCACCAAAAACTTCCCAGATAAGCTCTTGGAGAACATACTATTCCTAGGAAAGTAAAGCTATTTATGTTATTTTTCTTCTCAGAAATAAAGAAAGTTATGTTAGTAAATCCTAAAATAAATGAGCTTGAGACGGAGTTGTTGTGCGCAGCGGAACTCAAATCACAAGAACAAGGACGAGCAAGATCACAACCAAACAAGCCAAACACAATATCACAGCAAGACAAACAAATTTTACGTGGTTCGATAAGTTGTCTACCTCCACATGGCAAGGAGGGGAGAGTTCTACTATTAGAAATCAAGAGAATACAAATAGGGTTACAAATCTCACCAAAAACCCTCAAACAAAGCTCTCTAGATCTCTCGCAAATCTTCCACAATTGGATGCAACAATCCTCTCTCAAAGACTGCTCAAAACGTTATCGTTTAACCCTAATTAATCATATTTAGGGTAATATACAAACAGTAAACGAAACGGATAAAACCCAAAGCCCAGCTCAGACCCACTACGCGATCGACCGCCATGGTCAACCGCAAGGCAACGACAGAAACAAAAAAAATCCTATAGGGTTTGGCCGGTCGACCGCACATGACGCCGCGGTTGATCACCAAAAGTCCAGAGACCTCCCAGGTCTCGTGCACGTTTCTCGTCGACCGCAGCTGATCTCACGGTCGACCGCGAAGCTTCCTGATAGTTTTTCTGTCGATTTTCCTGAGCTTTCTTCAACTGTTCGCCAATCCTTCAAATCCCCACCTCGGTGAAGTTTCTTCCAAAACTGAGCTGACACCAAATCATCCAAATGTCTCACTTGTTGCGTCCAGTACGAAGTAGAATCAACCCATGACAAACAGACTCAATCCATAACAAGTCGGGAACCTAAACGAGAGCTCAAACAATCCCCCCCATCGAAATCAACAAATCCAACCCGCTGCATCGAAAAGACTGCCTACGTATCATCTTGCCCAAGGAATCAATCCGAATGTAGTTCACCCAAATGGCCTCCAAAGACCCTCAACAATGAAGAATGTTCAATAACTTCAAACAATGGCTAAATTTCATACCTGAAATAACTTTGGTCAACATATCTGCAGAGTTATCTTTCGTGTGGATCTTTTTCAATATGACATCTCCATCATCCAAGGCATCACGAATAAAGTGGAATCTGACATCAATATGCTTCATGCGTGCATGATAAACCTAGTTTTTTTGTCAAATAGATAACCGACATGCTATCACAATATACCCAAAAGGTCTCCTGTGCAATCCCCAAGTCCTCCAACAATCCATGCAACCACAAAGCCTCATTTACAGCTTCAGTCACCGTTGCATCTGTAGTAGAGAGATCCACTGTAGACTGAAATGTACATCTCCAATATACCAGTGCTCCTGCCAATGTAAACATACATCCTGAAGTAGATCGGCGCTTGTCAAGATCCCTCGTATAATCTGAATCCACGTAGCCAATACAATTCTTCTTATTCTTCTCATCCTTCTAAAAAATCAAACCAACATACACGGTGCCTTTAACATATCGTAGAATCCACTTCACAGCCTCCCAAAATTCCCTTCCCGGGATCGTGCATGTATCTCGATACCATGTTCACGGCTTGTGACAAATCTGGCCTCATACAGACTATAGCATACATCAAGCTACCCACTGCACTGACATATGGAATATTCGACATATAATCTCTGTCCTCCACTAAAACATGTGACAATTTAGCTGAAAGTTTGAAGTGGGGAGCCAATGGAGTGCTAACTACCTTTGCATTGCCATCAAATCTGAATTTTTTTAACATCTTCTGCAGATAACTTCTCTGTGTAAGCTTCAATCTCTTCTTTTTCCTGTCTCTCTCGATCTCCATACCTAATATCTTCTTAGCTTCTCCAAGATCCTTCATCTCAAACTCAGATGATAGCTCCTCATTCAACTTTCGAATAGCCGAAGAATTCCTGAAAGCAATAAGTATATCATCAACATATAATAGCAAATATATGTACTCACCATCCTGTAGCTTGTGCATGTAAACATATGGGTCATATGGACTCCTTGTGTACCCCTAACCAATTATGAAGCTATCAAATCTCTTATACCACTGTCGCGACGATTACTTCAAACCGTAAAGAGACTTCTTTAGCTTGCACATCAAATCTTTCTTTCCTGCAGTTTTGAATCCTAAGGGTTGTGTCATGTAGATCTCCTTATCTAAATCTCCGTGTAGAAAGACTATCTTAACATCCATCTGGACCAAATCCAAATCCAGCTATGCCACCAATGCTAATATAATCTGAATCGATGAATGCTTCACAACGGGTAAAAATATCTCGTTGTAATCAACGCCCTCAAACTGTGCATATCCCTTGGTAACCAATTTGGCTTTGTACCTAATGTCCCCAATAAAGGATCCATCTTTCTTAGCATATACCCACTTGCAACTAATAGTTTTCATACCCTTAGGTAGCTTTGCAAGTTCCTAAGTATCGTTCTTCTGAAGAGACTGCATTTCCTCCTCCATAGCTTCCCTCCACCTGATCGAATCAGATCTAGACTTTACCTCCCTGAATGTGAAAGGAATCATTTCCTCAACGATCTCCACTGATAATGCATATGCGACCATGACATCATTATATCTAGCTGGTCGATGAATCACCCTTCTAGGTCTATTTACTGCAATAGATTCCTGAATATGACTCTACTACTGAGTCTCACAATCTATTGTATCCTCTATCTGCCCGGCTGTCATCTCATCTCCTCCTAGTATCATCTTTGTAGGAGCCTCAATGGATACAATGCTATATGGAATGGGTGGAGTCACATCAGCCTCCATCTGTTGCGATATCTTTCGAATCTGGTCTTCCTCCACCTGCTGAGGAACTTGAGGCCTCATCATGTACGCATCATCAAATGTGTCATCTCTGCTAATAACTATCTTCTTACCCTGTGTATCCCATAACTTAAAGTCTTTAACTCCTTCTCTAAACCCCACAAAGACTGCTTTCCTCGCCCTCAGATTTAATTTACCATCAGTGACATGGTAATAAGCAGGACACCTAAATATCCGAAGCGACTCATAGTCATTAGCCACCAAACCAGACCAACGCTCCAAAGGAGTCTTCCCCTGTATCGCAGTGCACGACAACCAATTCACAAGATAGCTCGCATAAACCAACGCCTCGGTCCAAAAGGATCTAGGCAATCCATTCTGTGTTATCATACATTGCACATTCTCCAGCAAGGTACAGTTTAATCTCTCAGTCATCTCGTTTTGTTGCGCTGTCTCTCGAACCGTGTAGTATCGTCTAATACCGTGATCCTGATAAAACTGTAAAAATAGATCACTCTTATACTCTCCACCATTATCTAAACGAAGAGTCTTTACCTTTTTATCTGTCTGCAGCTCCACTTTCTTCTTTCACTCCACAAAAATATCCAGGACACAATGTTTATGCTTCATAGGGTATACCAAATTCCTCCTGGAATAGTCATTAATGAAAGTGATAAAATAGTTGGCCCCACCAATCGATGTGTGCTTGGAAGGGCCTTAAATATCTGTGTGAATATAATCCAATATACCTTGGGTGTTGTGAATAGCGGTTCCAAACTTCACTCTAGTATTCTTCTCAGGTACACAATGCTCACACAACTCCATCTTATTGGTCTTAGCACCTTTTAATAGCCACTGTTTTGCCAATGACTGCAGCAATTTATCACGTGTGTCCTAGTCTCATGTGCCATAAGATGATAGAGTCCTCCCCTATAGTGATAGAAGTTGTCAGACCCCCTGTAACTGTCTTGTTCTTCAAGTAGTATATGTTATTTTCCCTAATACCTCGCATCACCACCATAGAACCCTTCGTGACCTTCACAATAGCATCCTCTAAGATCACTCGATAACCTGCTGTCTCCAAAGTACCAAGAGAAATGATGCTCTTCGTCAACTGCGGTACGAACCTTATTTTTTTCAACTCCCTAACCACATCGTCATACATCCTGATCCGAACTGAACCAATACCACTGATAGGGCATACACGGTCATTTCCCATAAGCACGACATCCCCTCTTTCCAGCTCCTCAAAGCTGGAGAACCAATCCCTCTTAGGACAAATATTATATGTAGCTTCTGAATCCAGTATCCACTCCGTAGAATCGGCATAGCAAACCAATGGTAGTGCAGGACACGAATAGTCTGGAGAATCTGTATTTGAATGTTCATCAACATCTTTTGTAATATTCACTTTTGAAGCATGTATAGCTTTTCCCTTATTCTTTCCGGCTTTATCCTTCAATTTTGGGCAGTCAATCTTTCAATGTCCCTCTTTTTTACAAAAAACGACATTGATTTCTACCAACACTCTTATAGTCACCTCCATTCTTCGATTTTGAGCGGTTGACTTGGCGGCTGTTTGGACTACGGCCTCGAACCGCTAATGATGCCTTCTCGGAGGGTTCACCATCACTCTTACTTAACTCATAATTCACCAACACTGAGGTCACCTCCTTATAGCTAACAGTAGTTCTTCCATTGATGATAGTGAGAACGAACGTACCATAATCATCCTCCGATAATGAATACAAAAGTAGCATCACGTTGTCTTCATCCTCAACCATGATATCCATATTGGTCATATCTGAAAGTAGCTTCGTGAAGTTGTTTACATGCTCCCTAATGGAAACTCCCCTCTTCATCTTGAACAGTAGCTTCGTGAAGTTGTTTACATGCTCCCTAATGGAAACTCCCCTCTTCATCTTGAACTGGTAAAACATCTTCTTCAAGTGAAGTGTTTACATGCTCCCTAATGGAAACTCCCCTCTTCATCTTGAACTGGTAAAACATCTTCTTCAAGTGAAGTCGATTGTCAATGCTCTTAATAAGGTACTTTTCATTGAGCATTTCCCACAATCTCTTCGTCGACATCTCGTTCATCACATCATAAATAAGATCTGGCGTTAAGCATGACCGAATAACTCCACAAGCCTTACTGTTTATCTTCTTCCAAACCTTATCCTCCATATCGGCGGGTTTCTCTTGTAACTTAAGAATCTCCTACAAATCATGTGCATCCAACGCGTCCATCACCTGACACCTCCACAAACAGAAATTGATTTTATCGTCGAACTTCGGAGCATCAATCTTCGTATTATTGATGCTCAGACTCTGTATCGTCTTCGTAAGAGACGAACTTGATGTGATTGCATCTCCCATGTTGTCGATCTAACTCTCCAAATAAGAATCCTTTAGCGAATCCTTCGAACAAGCCTCAAACCAAACCCGAAGCTCTGATACCACTTGTTGTGCACAGCGGAACTCAAATCACACGAACAAGGACAAGGAAGATCACAACCAAACAAGCCAAACACAATACCACGGCAAGACAAACAAATTTTACATGGTTCGGCAAGTTGCTTACGTCTACGGGGCAAGGAGGGGGAAGTTCTACTATTAGAAATCAAGAGAATACAAATAGATTACAAATCTCACGAAAAACCCTCAAACAAAGCTCTCTAGATCTCTCACAAATCTCCCATAATTGGATGCAATAATCCTCTCTCAAAGACTACTCGAAACGTCCTTGCTTAATCCTAATTAATCATGTTTAGGGTAATATACAAACAACAAATAAAACGGGTTAAAAACCCAAAGCCCAGCTCAGACCCGCTACGCGATCGACCGCCGTGGTCGATCGCAAGGCAACGACATAAACAAAAAAATCCTACAGGGTTTGGCCGGTTGACCACACGTGATGCCGCAGTCGACCGCCAAAAGTCCAGAGACCACCCAGGTCTCGTGCACGTTCTGGTTGACCGTAGCTGATCTCGCGGACGATCGCGAAGTTTCTTGGTAGTTTTTTTGTCGATTTTTCTGAGCTTTTTTCAACTGTTTGTCGATCCTTCAGGAGTAAAACAATTCCGCTTCCAGGTCCCCAAGAATAATGTACTCATGCCTGTAGAGGAGGGGGCCTTCAAGGAGACAACTAAATAAATGAAAAAAGACACAAAAGCCTGTGACATTATTTTATTATTTAAACTTTGACAAAATTATCACATTGATATATTTTGTTGACTCTAAGTATAAATTTGATATACTTTCGTATTCCTGTAATAATAAGATATATAACATGGGACATAGTGACAACAAGACCTATCTTTTTGACGGAGTTAAATTTTCGACGGGTTAACGCTCACGTTTGTGTGTTTGATGTTAGTACATAAGGTTAACAAAATGTTATGGTGTTTCACTCGTCAAAGTACATCTATTTACCAGTAACGGACATGTGTACTTCTGCATGTAATGCCACAATCAAAGTAGCGGCCAAGACAAGCAAGGATCCCAACTTAGCCAACTACCCGAGCCGACATCTTCTTGTGTCGACTTGAAGGGCGGTACTTGTAGATTCTTTTATTGAAGGCGACTCGCAACAAGCCTACTCGACTAATTATTCGACGCCTCGCGAGGTCGACTCGAAAGACGTTACTTCTCGGCCAAGCTAAAGGACTTCGACCTCGAGCTTCCCCCACTGACAACGTCGATGTCGTATTTAATGTTTGACAGGTGCTATTATGCCTCTAGCCCTGATAGTCTTCATGACTCATCGGGCCACATTGGCACCGTGATGCCTCCAATCGCTTCTCATTTAATGCTGAGGTGATCTCTCCTCCAGTCGCCAGCCGACACCTGTAAATCAAGTGCTGACGCAGCCGCCAGACCATGCTTCTCCACAGCCATCCTATGCTCGGCCACAATGACGGTTTTGCCCTTATACCCCAGTATAAATAGATGTACTATTCTAACATAGACCTTCTTCGGCTTCCGATTCTTTGCCTAGCAATATCTGCAAATTCCACTACACTATAGAACTCTCACAGTTCTTCATTTTCCCACTCAAGCTCACCAGCTGACTTGATCATCGGAGGAACCACGGGGGAACCAAGCCCCGTCCTCTCACGAGTTTCTACTTGTGCAGACTCAAGCTACTAGACTCAGAACCTGATATTCGGGAAAGGGAGAGTCCACTCATCAATCTCACCCCATCCAACCTATATAATTAACTATGTGATCACTTAACATCAACACAAAATATATCATTTTGCTTATTTTGCCTTTAAACTTGTAAAACAATCAAATACTAATAGGTAATAGTCGTAGCTGACACTGACGCATCTGCTAAAATTTATGCTAAATCCCAATTATTATAAATAAAAATAATTAAAAGGGTCAATATAAAAAACCCCCATGAACTTTTAAAATATAAAAAAAAACCCTCTTTAGCATATGTATTATCACAAAAGCTCCATTAAACTTTAACTTTGAGATTTTATCAGAAAACCCCCTAAATCATGGGGGTTTTATCATAAAATCTTAAAGCGAAAGGGGATGTTCTGATAAGCCCTAAACTTAAGAGGGGTTTTCTAATATCTTGAAAGTTAAGGAGAGTTTTTTTTTGTAATCATCCAAAGTTAGGGGGATCATTATGATATTTAGCCTAATTAAAATATACTAATCAACAGATCTTGCCAGGGGATCTATCAATCTGCAAAAAGAAAACTACATAAATCCTACAACTTTAAAGAAAATACCTCCTTCTCTCTCTGTCTAAATCATGGTACAATTTAGATTTCGTAGATGTGAGCTGTCCCAATCAGTCTCCCCTTCTAATGACATGTACAGACGATAGGTGGCTGGATGGATAGATGGATTGATTGCCCATCACGTATACTACTAGCTTCCTCAGGATATGTCAGTACTATTTTACTACTGTCTGCAATTATTAACATTCTAAACTAAAAATTCCAAAAAAACAATTTTTTTTTTTTGATTCTTGTGAGTAACAATAAAAATTTTCTGATTTGTTCGAAGAAAATTTGAGGTATAATTCTAGTCCAATTTTGAATAAACAAGAAGAACTTGTTTGGTAAGTCGGTCACTAAATTGGATAAGTGTAATAATTTGGACAAGAGGTTATGATGTGTTTGGCAAAAATATGTACAATATCGGACTAGCTTTCTTTAGTTGAATAAAGAAGATCTTATCTATGTTTATTTCGGACTACTTGTATATACCGGTGCAATCAGTGGCGGACCTAGAAAAAATTTCTTAGAGGATCGGGCAATAAGCAGCTATCTAAACGAAAATGAACTCCTAATTTGTAAATATTAAATGCAAGTTGTTTGAAAATTAAGATGGGGTGCAAAGGTTATAAAATCCAGTGGGGTTTTTAGATTGCTAAGGGCGCAACTGCACACCTGAGTTCAATCCCAATCTGATTAATATATTAACCGGCTTAGCGTAGAATTTACCCAGCACACCCTACAGAGACATAGAGTTTCAACGTTTAACTCTTGTATTAATGTTATACTATCAACTATAACCAATTAACCATCATCCAGGAAAAGAACAAATTTTCAAATCAGACCCATTTCAAATTTTTTTTATTTAAACCGACCCATTTTTTTATTATCAAAACCGACCCGATTTTGTAATTAGCAGCTTAATCACCATCCTAAACAGTCGGGGTTACCAACCCCGACTATTTAGGAAGGTGTTAAACCCTAATTAAAGGATTCGGATCCTCTCCACTATAAAAAAAATAGTGGAGGGACCACTACATAATCACAGCCATTGATTATCTAGTTGATGGTTATGATTTTTTCTTTTAGTGCAAATTAGGAATGAGTGCAATACACGGGGGTATGGTAAGTATTAGATTTAGATTGTATCATAACCGTCTACTAAATAATCAATGCTTGAGATTAAAAGTAGTGGTCTCTCCACTACTTTTTTGTAGTGGAGAGGATCCAAATCCCTAATTAAAAGCCTTAAATCCTAAAAATTAATGTCCTAAACAGTCGGGGTTGCCAACCCCGACTGTTTAGGAAGGTGATTAAGTAGCTAATTACAAAATCGGATCGGTTTTGATAAATAAAAAAAAAGGGTCGGTTTAAAAAAAAAAAAAGAATGGGTCTGTTTTGAAAAATTCTTCTCCAGGGAAAAAAAAAATCAAGTTAATCATGCCTATTATTTTTCGTGTTATCCTTCTTTATCCCCTTTCTCAGGAGTAATCATGATAAAGTGTTGTGGCATTATAGCCAAGTCTAAAGCGGTCTCACATTATAAAATCAAATCAAAAGTGGGGTGGATGTAAAATATCCCATTGGGTTAGGTTATTAATGGGTGTGGCCACATTTTATGGGTCCTTGGGCCCTACCCGCTGCTGCCTTTTTTCTGTTTCATTTTGCATCTTGTAAGCAGTAAAGCAACGAGCGAGGGGGACCGGTCCCAGATTTTGTTGCTACCAAGGAATTAATTTTTACAGAGAGTTGCAGTACGGAACGCATGCACCTTGCTTTGACTCCTCTCCTTTGCTTTCGCTCGTTTTCTCTGTGTTCGTGCTCCCACAGTACAAATTTAAATTTAACAATAGTAAAGAATATGAGCGCTGGTGCTGGGTGCGTTGGCCTCGCAAATTAAGGAGGGAGAGTGAGAACACAACCCCCGTGATCTTTGCAAAGCTCGTTAGTTTATTAGCGCATCTCTTATTCGCCGACTGCTAAAATTCCACCCTCCCTTGCTAAATTTGGCAAAGAAGCAGATGGCTCTGAAAACAATTAATAATTACACACCAGGCCAACAATCTTTTATGGCAAGCGAGGAAAATTTAGCCACAAAATGCTTTGCCCTGTTAGTAGTAGCGCACGAAGCAAAAAAATCGCTTTCAGCTAATAACTGCTGCAGGGGCCGCATCTAATAAAGTTGTGGTCCCTAATTTAAGATTTATACGTGCAGATATCCGATGCTATGGCCTAGTGTTATTGATTCGTTTGCAAAACTTCAGTGAGGCCGACCCGAGAAATAAAGAAATAAAAAGTTTGTTTTTTTTTTCCTTCATGCATACTGTTAACACGTTTATCGCCATCGACATTGATTGACGGTGGTATAACTTGTTAATCATGAAGACAAGGCTTGTTAACTGAAGCCACCGAGTCAAGACCGAGTTTGGTTCTATGATTTACTGTTGGGACAAGCTTAAATCAGCTGGTTTTTCCAAATTATTTTCTTTCGAAGTATTTGGTTGATATATTTCTTCTCCCGTCTTAAAGGAATTTGTATACTTTCATAATCTAATGTCAAGTTTTCACTTAATTATGGACCGTTTGGTTTATGGGAAGGGCATTGGGCTTTGGGCAGAAAGCCTGCCAAAGTGCCAGTTTTGGCAGGCTTTCTGCCCAAAGCCCAATGTCCTTCCCAAGAACCAAACGGCCCCTTAGTACCATGAAGTAAACTCTAGAGTCTAGGGTCTCCTTTTTTTTTTTAGTTCAGACTCAGATAAATAACACAAATATTATAATGCTTAATAATTAATAATTAAAGGTTAAGAATAGAAAATACCGTGACACCGATCGACGACTGGCCTTTTGAGCCAAAGACTCAGGCACCAACCACTGGGGCATCTCTAATTATTCTGGCCAACTTTCTTTTCATCATGGTAGCTGTTAGCATTCAGGAATTTGCATGATCTCTTACATGTCACTATCTACGTTTTTGAATTGATGGATGATCCAATCCGATGGATCACTCCCAAGAAGTCCAAAAAGTTATAGAACTAATTACTTGTCAGTTGACTTTGAAAATAGACATGCTATAATTTCCCAAGCATAAGATTTGATCATTTGCCGTATCTCAATAAGATTTTGAGCTAAACGCTTTATTTTACCCGGAGGTCTCTTCTCACTGGTAGAACATAAAATCATAACTCTTAATTCTCATCATAACTTTGAAGTTTTGGTATAGTGGTAGAATCCTTTGACATGGTATCAGAGCAATCTAGATATGATTCACAGTGGCCATGAATTTAATGCAATTTTTTTTTAAATAAAAAAAATTGACACCGTATGTACGTCTAGGTTTAAGTCCATAAAAAGTCACTCAACCTGCTAAGATACGTAAGAATATAAAACTATAACTCTCAATTATTAACACAACTTTAAGAGTTATGGTGGGATAGCGGGCTCCTTCGACACATCAATATGGATTACCTCTTACAGGTCTGCTTCTAACGCAAATGTATGTATTTTAGGTTGCAACTTCAGTTGGACTCCCTCAGCCGCAAACTACAGCACCTACCGGTGAGAATAGAGGCTGGATACAAGCCCAAATAATAGAACAGGTTACCAAACCAGAGCTAAAACAGCCATTTGTGGGGGACAAAAGTAGTACACTCCCTCGAGTTACTCCAATTCATCTTTGAAAAACTTTTCTCTTCTCCTTCGGCTTTCTTAGGTAAGGCTAACAAGTTCTTGGTCTAATAATAGAATACTACCAATAATGGAGATTGAAAAATCAATACAATAATACAATAGAAAATCAAAGATTTTGGCTTAACTGAAAGGTATCTTAACTAGCTTTTAAGCCTTAAATGCCCTGGTTTTAGGGGAAGTGCATAGTGGGATAGATCGCATTATAAGCCTTATGAACATTTGAAATTACCTCCCTGTGACTCAGAGCTTACACACAGCAAATTGGTCCAATTACTGAAACAAAAACTAATATTTTCTTCAACTAATATTATTAACTGAATAGGAAAAGTGTTCCCAATGTGACCCTTTAGGTTCGATCCAAGGAAAAGTCTTCAAATCTACATTATATGCAATTAATTTACTTGATTCACTCCATTCATTATTATCTAAATATCTTAAAATAATTATAAAAATAAAAATCATGATGTTTCAATACATCTTACACATAATTTTAATTGTCATTTTAGTTATATTATCGTAAAACCGTTAATTTTACACTCATTTTAGGTTTAATCCAAGGAAACGTCTTCAAATCTACATTATATGTAATTAATTTACTTGATCCACTCCATTCAGTATTATCTAAATATCTTGAAACGACTATAAAAACAAAAATCATGATGCATGAGTAACATTGACTCCACATGCCTTATTTTTTTTATATACATACAATCCAAAACATATATATCCAAAACATATATATCGAAATGAACAGAGTGGATCAAATAAATTTGATTGCGCATAACCTAGTTTTGAAAGTGCTTCCTTATCCTGAACCTAAGATGCATGTCACCCATTCAATTCTGACTTCCTATAAATGATGACTTAATTATACTACTTAATAAGGGTCTTTGGAGCTCATAGCCCACATATATTCAAGAGTTTTCCTCAAGGGTCATATCTTATGCTACTCCAGACAAAAGGAGGATCAACTTTCACTTTGCCGCAAGTAGAAGCTTCTTAAGGATCTGAACGATGCTTCTTTAAACTTTAAACCAGGACTTGCAAATTCCAATTCTTATTCTCTTCATATACATCTATCTTTTAGCCACCTGGGAGTGTTTATCCTGCACATGGTAGCCTTCCCTTGCAAGGCATTTACAACCGAGAGACCCCTCACTACAAGATCGCAAAAGAGAGGACCGT
>NC_033800.1:62125371-62147143 GCF_001876935.1 Asparagus officinalis | reverse complement strand
TAGTAGAAATACCGGAACAATGATCTTATTATCTCCTCGGAGGAGGAGGAGGACTCCTTAAACAATGAGCACAAAGTGTCCAGTTGAAAAGAATCACGACATTAATCCAGCAAAGAAATAAAGACGCGTTCAAATAAGTAATCAAAACGTTCATAAGTCATAGATAGTATCAGAATATAAACAGCAGATACAATTTTTAAACGATTGTTGAAAGTTCAAATGAAGCCCATAAACGGATAGGTCAATTAAAGCCTAAAAGAATAAACTAGAGGCACAATTTCTACTTTCAAATTTCGTTCGTCTCAAAATAATTACGTACTCCCTTTCTATTTCCACGTGCCTTGGACAGGAACAACTTTTTAGCTATTTCCTTCCATCATTCACCTCATGTGTTCAACGTGCCTAAAAGTTCAAACAATTTAATCCGTTAAAATTTGCAAATGAAGAAAATTTGATTAAAATAAGTGGTAAAGCTAGCGGATGCACGTATGGCACATCAATATTGCTAAAGGGAGCAAGACACTTGAATTATATCATACAAAACAAGAATGGAAGAATAGAGTAACAGAATATAACGTGGACATTACCTCGTGTCTCTTGGCTTCATTGCTAAATATCCACTCAGCATGGATGGTTTGAGCGAGGAGCTCTCAGCTCCCTCAAGTGATGCTGCAGCTTGCGCTTCCTCATAGTTCTCGTATTCACCCATTGCATAACCCTGAATCAGAAACATGTTTAGGCACTGATGTTTTGTCTTCAGCTAACAGAAAATTACTGAATTCTGCAAGTACAAATATGATACTATTGCGAGTGCTAGCCGAAAACATTAACGCAGATGTCAAGTTGACGACAACTTAAAAATAGTTCCAACAACATAGATGACGAGTAATTCTTCGATCTTTGAAGGAAAAAAATATTCTTTGAACAGCAAAAAATTTAAAGCGGTTGTAACTTTCATCTTTGGTATATAGTTCTTCTCTGTCAGACAAATGCAGTAAAAGAACTTGACAACTTCATTTTCACCTAAACCGTATCCTAGGCAAGTGGATTTAGACGTTTGCTTTAGGGTTCGAAGAGGCTATAAAAATGTTGTTCCAAAGTAGGTATCTCTACTGAGTCAATGTCACGGGTTTTATCGCAACCCTCCCCACTGCCTCCTCCTGGCACTAAATAGAACCCTTCACAATTTTGTTTTTTCATGAGAAATGATCCATTGGAAGTCTTCAAATGTTCGATGCTGTAAAGCAGTCCGTAACAGTTGTACAAGTTAATGCCTATATTTCTACGCATTAGCTCTTAAACTATTACCTTCACTGTGACAAGATCATCCTTGGTGTTCAAATCCTATTCCGCATGAGTTCTCAGTTCAAAACGAAGTAGTAGAATTCGTGCATATGCTCGAAAGCCCCTCCTTATTATACCCCAAATTAAGTCACCCATAACGCATCAAATCTCTCCCTCCATCAATCTCTTCCCTCCTCCCCCATATACAGTCATAAACTATAGCTGTGAATATTCAGCAGATATGACCATTTTCATTGTAAGCACCAACTAGAGAGAAAATTCCTTCTGGAACGATGACATGAGTAAATTGTTGAAAACATTATTTCCCACAAATAAACCAACCTCACAATGGTAAGCTTGGACATTTTTCTCCTAACAAAAACTTGTGAAGATGATGGTCAGAGTAAGGTTTTACCTTCCCATAAGCACCTAAGGCACTGAGAGATGGAAACAGTACACACCCTAGGAAAATGAATCGAACTTTCCATAGACATATCAAAATAACACATCTTGCATCCATTAACTTCTCCTAAAGACTCTTAATGAAAAATGTAGGACATTTTTCTCCAATGTCCTTGCTTATTGGACGGATCTGTTAGACCCTAGAGGGGGGTTGATTAGGGTCTTATGCTAATCTAATCCGATTTTATACCAATTAAAACTAATTAATAAATATATTCTTACAAGTATAATATACAACCAATTATGAGCAAGAATATGCAATATGAATAAAGGGATATATCCTGACAATGAAATATACTTTGAGATATATATGCAAGGATATGAAACTAACACAAGGGTAAACAAACGAAACTAGATAGTGGACAATATAAACAAAGAGACAAAGGCACAATGAGATGAACAAAAATAAGTGCACCAATGCAAACTCAAACACACGATATGTTCACGGAGTTCGGTCCCCACAACTTACGTCTCCACTCCTCACCTCGAGGAGATCTTCACTATCACAACCGGGTTTTCGACGCTCATCCAAATAACTTTTACACCACACAATATCAGTATTTAACGCTCACCGATCAACGTTCACAATCTCACAATGTAACTACACTCCATACACTCTAAGTGTTGGTCTCTAGCCCGTGTCCTTCCTCAAGTGCTCAGAATTATCATCTCTCGCTAGGCTTTACTACCGACCACACTCCTCTTGGAAGCGACAACGTCTCTCACCACACACTCCTCTCAGTATACTAGTGTAATACAAAGTGAATCTCACAATAAGCACAATACAACAAATGATTGTTCTCTAATATGGATGATAACACAATGTAAGCTCACACTCAATGATACACTCCCCACAACTCAAATTATACTATGAATGTAAATACAATAAGCTCAATAGGTTGTGTGTGTAAACAATGAGTAAATCAAAACTAAACTCAATTATGAAAAACTAGCTTGTAGAAATGATAATCAATAAACAATTATAAATAAAAGCTAGAATTGAGTTTAGGAAAACTTCTCTAGATGACAAGAGAGAGAGATGAATTAAAGCTCAACCACCAATGAATTGATCTCCACTTCCTCTTGTGAAAGTATCTTCACAAACCAAACGTGAAACAAAACTAAACGAAACTTAAACCCTTGTTAAACTTTCTTAAAACATCCTCTTAAGTAAATAACAAACACCCTTAAACTTGTTTAAACAATTTTCTTAGTTACCCTCAGAAGTTAGAGGGTATGGGGTATATATAGGTACCCCAAGAAACCAAAGAAAAAGACCAAAAACCCAAAAGAAAATAAAGCTGGAAAATAGCCGTAACTGTGCAATGGACACTTTATGGGTCGACTCATAAAAATCATGGGTCAACTCATAACCTAGCTGTTATAGGCTAAAAACAGCTTATGGGTCGACTCATCATGCATGGGTCGACTCATGAAGTCATGAATCGACTCATCAGAAATAAAACACACTTTCCAGCACAGTTTATGAGTCGATTTATGACAGACATGAGTTGACTCAACCTGTCTGGGTCGACTCATGATGTTATGAGTCGACTCATCAGAAACAAAATATAAACTACACAATAGTTTATGAGTCGATTCAACACTGTTCATGAATCGACTCAAGACATACACACAGCCTGTTTTAAACAGTACATGTCAACTTAAAACAGAGTTTACAAATATCAAATAAATTTTAAAAATGTAAAACTTTAAAAAATGATTGTAGACATGATAATAAACATGCTACAAAAACTGGTTTTTAAAAAGCATCTCCCAAATGTGAAATCTTATCATTTTACAAAATCACATAAGTATGTTAAAAACTTGATTTTGCCTAAATGACTTAAACAAAACTTTGAAACACTTTAGGATGGATTTAGAGACTTATACAAGATATGAAAATAGTGTAAATAAGTCTTCAATCCATAAACATAATATTTTGCAAATTCAATAGAATATGAAACACATAAATGTGAAAATGAAGATATATATTGTTTCATATCTATATAGCTAAACCAAAATAACTTATCCACATATAAAACAAATAAGTATTATATATTTATTTGTTTGTAAAAACTTTTGTGGATAAAACACATAAACCATTAAATTGTGTGTGTATAATATTGAGCTTAAGATATTTGCACAAAAGTATAAACCTATACTACAAATACTATAAACTATATACCCAAGCTTGAAGGTCTTCAATATAGCTCGACTTGGTAAACTTACGGATGAAGCTTGAATTTGAATCTTTAACTTGAATTGCATTGCTTCACTCCACTATTTTCGCTAACCTCCATTGGATATGATCGTGAATGCTCGATTTCATTCATCCTCCAACATATTATTTGTCTACAATGAATACAAAACATAAACACTAGACAAACAATATTAGATGTAAATTGTTTGTTAAACATCATCAAAACAAAGAGGTTAACATGATCAACACCAATATCACTTAGGAACTAATTTCTATTTCTCAACTAAAATCAACCAAAAATTATAAAGAGATAAAACAAGAAACATTTTTCTAAACTTTGAACTGTATTTTATCAATGAAAAACTTATTAGTGGAAAAAAATATTAAGTGATCCCTAATACCAGTCATCTGATGACTCTAGAGATCTGTTAGAGTCTTGAAGAATGAAAGATTTCAGAATGACCCCTTAGGTCAAGAGCCCAATGAAGAAGCCTAATTATGACTCTCAACGGTGGGAACATAACGGAGAGAGATGAGAATGCGACAACCAAAGTCGAAGTACTAAGGGTGTGTATGGTTAGAGGGTATAGGAACTACATATGTTATTGCATCATCATGAGTGTGCTTGGATTGATTTAATTGGATCAGTGTTACTCCAACTACATCTATGGGTGTTTGGTTGGATGTAACTACAACTCGAAAATATTGTTACAACGCTCAAATATACTAAATTTAAGGGTGTTGCATCCATGCTTAAATTTTAGAGTGTTGTAACAACATTTGAATTACAACTACTTGCGGATGCATCCAGTTGGAGTTGCAACTAATTGTGGATACAACTACATGTGTTGTTACAATACCCTCTAACCAAGCACACCTAAAAGAGGCTGGAAGATGGCTAAGCTAACACCACACCTCGTGGCATGTAAACATATAAAGATGACAACTAAGCATATAAATTTATCGTAACGATTCTGAAGATTTTCTGCTCAAATCGCAACTGATCACATCCAAAGACGTGGACAGACTAGCAAAGGTTGGTAGTACAATCTTTGACCCTAAAGACAATCACAATAAGATACTCGAATAACACCCCGAAATCACTGTAAGCGGTTAAAAATACAAACCACTGAACAAGATTAACACTATGTACCTTTCTAAGGTCAAATTGGTCATCTTAAACATGACCAAGGGACTTCATATTAAAGCTAGCCGCCAGGCTGAGCTGGCCTGAAAGCCCGCCCCGCCCAGCCCATTTGGGCCAAGCCCAAACCAATCCCAAAGGCGAGGTGGACTGGGCATAGGCCCAAAAGCCAGGCATGAACTCGGCTCAAGCCCTAAACTAATTTTGGCCTAATTAATTTGACCTGTAAAAAAATATTATAGCCCATTGAATGGGTCTAGTAGTAGGTAGGCCCAAAAAAGTAGCCTAAATAAAAAAAATTATAAGTAGGTCCCTCACCAAATTCAACCCGTTAAGAAGTGGCCAACACGTGCGGGCACTTCTCACTACCTGCCTCTCTCAATGGGAAACCCATTGACATCTCTCAACGGGTGAATTTTCGTCCGTTTGTGAGACGGGCAGAGAGCCCAATGGACTGTAGGCTTTTTAATTTCAAAAAAGGTGAAAAACATCCTATAAATACCTCTCTGACCCCTCACTTTATCCTCGCAACAATCTCTCCTCCTCTTCTCTTCTTGTAACATTCAAAGCTTTTTCAACTCTAAAGTTCTCTAATTTCTCAACTCAATCTCTCAAGTCAAATTTCTCAAAAATTTCTCAAAAACAAAATGGATCATTCGTATTCTCCTACAACTTCTATCAGTTTTGGAAGACAACACCTCAATGAGATTTCTCCGATGCCAACTTCACTAACACAAAAAACCACTTCGACTCCCACTCCTACTCCTACTTAGTCACAAGTTTCGACAATGATAGGAGGCAAAAAAGGGCGAGAATATAGGAGCACTTCAAAATGAGAGGTGAAGGTAACAATAGAGTAACTATTTGTAATACTTGCTCAAAAAATTAAAATGTCCTAAAAAAGATGGTATCGAAACTTTAACTAGACATTTAAAGCTGATGCTGAAAGGGAAAAAAAACATAAGCACAACTTAGTACAAGGGAAGGAACATTACCTACTTAGAAATATAAATATGAAAAAAACGAAAAGAGCGGTAACTAAGTATATAACCGACACTGTAGGTGGGCATCCAAAGCATAGTTCTTGAAGAATTTGTTCAAGAAGCACTGCAACCTGAATTTTAACATGTTCATAGAAACACTATAAAAAGAGAAATTTACCGCATCTATAATGAAAGAAAAGAAATTTACAGCATCTATAATGAAAGAAAAGATGTTTTAGTTGCTACATTGTCACCAATTCCAAGTAAAGTTTCATTAACTTATGATATTTGGACTAATACTAACAATCATTCTTATATGTGTATAACTATATCTGCTCATTAGATAGATATTGATTGGATAATGCAAAAAAGAGTTATTGCTTTTGAACATTACCCCCTACTCATAATTCTTACTAACATTTTACATATTACAAATGAGTATGGCATAACAAAGAAGATCATTACTATTTCATTTGATAATACTTTTAATAATACACCTGCAATACCTCTACTTAAATAATCTATTTATCCTATTTAAAATGGAGATTTTTTCATGTTCGGTGTGTGCGCTACATATCCAATCTTTGTGTGCAAAATGGATTTCACCCTATACAACAAGCTATTAAAAAGATTAGAAGTGTTGTAGAACATATTAGTCAAATATTTGATGAATTGTGCTCTACATTTGATTTCCACCATGAGAAAATTATCTGATGATTGTGTAACTCGTAGAAATTCTACTTATAAATTGTTAAGCACATGCATTCCGTATAGACAAACAATTCAATTATATTTTAACAGTGTAGTAGGGCCATATTCATCTCTTATTACGACTTATGATGATTGGTTGCAAGCTATATCAATTGTTAATATTTTATGCTCATTTGAAGAAGCAACTAGAGGATTATCTGGTAGTTATTATCCAACTATAAACCTTGTTTTAGTTCATTTGATTAATAATTGCTCACATATTTGCTACATATCGACATGATCCACTCTTATCAGATATTATTGAGAAAATGGAAGAAAAATGTAATAAATATTTTGAAGCTCTACCTTTACTTTATAATTTCACTCTAATACTAATAGTAGATCCTAGAGAAAAATGGATGGTTGTGAAAATATAATTCACCCTATAAAATCTGATATGAACTATAGAGAATAGAGAGTAGATCAATATATGCAAAATATCAAGGATAAATTATATCAGTTGCATGCAAGTTATTCTGGACCCTCTATGTCTAGAACTCACACTTCGAATTCACATTCTTCATCTTTAGCAACTTTATCTCATGGATTTCAAACCTTAATGAGACCAAAAAACCCTCACGAGATGCAAATGAACTTAGTTTTCATCTTGACCGGTTAGATGGTCCAACCAATGAAGAAACAGCTAGTTTTGATGTATTAGCCTAGTGGAAAACAAAATGTGAAACTTACACTAAGCTCTCTACTATGACTCGTGATATATTAACACCTTCACCGTCCACAGCGGCTTTTGAGAGTGCTTTTTCTACTGGTGGCATGACATTAAGTGAAAAGAGAACCAACCTGAGCAATGAGAGCTTGAAGAGGGTGATGCTAGTGGGAGACTGATGGAAGGCGGTTGAATAGACTCAATAAATACAAGAAATTGCATATGACGCAATATTTGACAAAGATTCTCCACCGAGAGGGAAAATGGGTCCATCCGGACCATCCTAGAGTTAGAGATATTTCAACTTTATTTTTTAATTTTTGAAGTCTTATTGAACTAGTTGACTAGTGCTGTAATTTTTCATTTTCAATAGGAAAACTTTATTTTAGTCAATGTAAGGTGTAACTCTTCAATTTCTACATCTAATTCTTAAATTTCTAGTTTCTACAATTATGTAAAACTCTCATCAATTTATTAATAAAGTTATTCTTCTTCTATAAGTTATTGTCTTTACATTTTGCATTTAAATTTGACCAATCATTTAATTTAAAGTTAAGCCTAAACTTAGAAATATAGTTTAAAAATATTGGCCCGAACTTTGGCCCAATCCTAAAAATATTTGCCATAAAATTTCTTAAATTTAGATGGCCAAAAAGATTAAGCCTTTAAAACGAATTTGGCCCAAACTTTAGCCTAATGATTTAATTAATTTTTTTTGTGGGGTGGGGTGTGGGCCGGCCAAGTCCAAGGCCCAATATTTTTTGAAATGCCCAATAGGCAAATGTTTGCCTAGCCAACGACAAAAATTTGGCCGTTGGAAATTTTCAAATGAGCCCTCTAGATTAACTTTAGTACAATTTTTATTTTTTTTAAAAAATAAATTCCAAAATTCCTATTAATGTCCTTCAATCTTCAATTCTTTTTCTTCTTCATACTAAACTACTTGTCCTCTTCTCTTCTTATTGTTCTCTCAACCTCTCTCAAGTTCTAAATTCTAATATTCTCATTTCAGTAGATCTTAGCCTTTCTAACTTTACAATGGAGGGTAAGGGCGCTAATAGAGTTGCTAAATGTACGAATGTGGCATAGTATTACAAACTCCTACGGATGGTGGCATGGGAAATTTACGTAGACATTTAAAAGTCCATATGGATAAAGAAACCACGATTCTCTTTGAGATATATGTTTTATGTAATGAAAAAAACATTAGAAAAGTGTTGTTGAAAATGGAAGCTAGAAGAAAAAGGAGGTGCAAAACCATCTCTACTCTAAGTTGACGAAAATCATGGAATCATTTTGTATTTTTCATTCTCTTAATCTAGTATCTTTTCTTTTTAGCATGCAACTTTTTAATTTTAGTAGTATGTATGAAGTTATCTATTTATTAATGAAATTTATCTTATTTTGTCCATTTTTTTGTATATATAATTTGTATTTAGTCATGTTTCCACATGTTCTCTTTAATTTCTAGTTTCTACAAATTTTAACCTTTAAATTTTACCAATCATTTAATTTAAAATTAAGCCTAAACTAAACTTAGAAATACGTAAAAAAATTGGAATTATGGTTCAAATATCTTAAACTTTGAATTATGTGTGGCTAAGCAAATCCCAACTATGAACTACCCAAGGCCTAGTTCAAAATGCAACTAAAAAAAGAAAATGAAATGAAAATTCAAGCTATACCCACCCGAAGCCTGGCAGGCCGGGTTTGCGAGTTGAATTTAGGCAGTGCCCAACTAAGAAGCACCGACTCGTGAAAACTCCTCACGTCCCCGTGTCCGACGCTTGTCGGGGACGGACACGCGTTCGACACACGTTCGACACGCGTCGGACACGGCGTCAACGGCGTCGACACGGTCAGCTCTAGTCGACACGGCGAAGTTGAGGGCGACACGGCGAAACCAGACTTTAAAACCCAAACCCGAAACCCAAAACCCGAAACCCAATTTCCAACAGAAACCCAAACCCTAACCCTAGTCGTGAGAAAACTTACCCGATTTCAAACAGACTTCGACACGCCGTCAGCTCTCAGTCTCCTCGTCGTCATCGTCGTCCTCGTCGCCGTCATCGTCGTCAGCTCCAAGGTCAGTCCCTCTCCCTCTCCCCCCCCTCTCTCTCTCCCCGCGATCGATCTGTCCCTTCCCCTCTCTGTTTCTCTCTTGCTCTCTCTCGCTTATCTCTTTCTCTCCCTCATTTATCTCTTTCACACTCTCACCACAAAAAAAACCCATAACTTTCCCGTTTCCCAAAAAAACCCCACGAACACCGCTTTAACCCCACCATCCACTGTTCTCCCCTCTCTCTCTCAAAAATCGCAAAAAAACCCCACGAACACCGCTTTAACCCCACCATCCACTGTTCTCCCCTCTCTCTCTCAAAAATCGCCCACAGGATTCAAACAGCCTCTGCTCCCCCACTCAATGGTTTCGTATTTTAAAATAGTGGTTACTGTTTACCACTTTGTCATTTTCCCACACACATTTCAACCAGCCTCTGACCCCCCCACTACGATGCTTTCATATTTTAAAATAGTTGTTACTGTTTGTCACTTTGACATTTTTCTACAGTAACTTTGACATTTTTCTTACTTTCGGATGCTTCACTGTTTGGTATTCTCGTTTTGGATGCTTCACTGTTTGGTATTCTCATACTTCACTGTTGATCGGTGATTAGGTTAGGTTGTTTGTTGTTTTGCTGCTGTTAGTTAATTTGGATGATAATCTCTGTTTGTTTACTATTTTGTTGCTTTATTACCATGTTAACTGTTATTAATTATTCTTTTTTTTACTGTTTTGCTACTGCTAGATAATTTTCTAATGTTAACTGTTATTTGCTTACTGTTCTACTATTGTTTGCTTTTAGTTACTGTTATTTGCTTACTGTTCTACTATTGTTTGCTAGATAATTTTAAGATATGCATTTGAGTGTAATTTTTATATATTTGCAATGTTAGTAACTTAGCATTTTGTAGTCATTGAACTAGTTGCAATTTGAACTTTATTCTCTTGTATTTTTATATGCTCAAGATGAAAGTAGTGAAAATTAAAAAATCTAGCCGTGTCGCCGTATCTTATTTTTTGGGGTTTTTCCGTATCCGTGTCCGTGTCGTGTCCGTGTTGCCGTGCCCGTGTCCGTGCTTCATAGGTGCCCAAGCCCGAACATCCGGGCTCAAGACTGGCCCGGTTAAATTTGAGCTCAACAAGGCATGGTTCGAACATGCCCGAGCACGACGGGTTTGGGTCAGGATTAGCCTGAACCCGGCCCAATGGCCAGGTCTACTTCATGTACATCATAAAAGCCCACAAATTGACTAAGGATAGGTCATCCCAAATTCAAGGTCAAAACAGATCAAAATCAGCCTTAGTTGCACTGAGGTTGAACCACAATCACGAGGCTATTTGGCATGACCCTAAGAAACCTACAACAATCTTTGGCTGAGCACAACAAGCTAGCCACAAGCGAATAGACAGCCTGATGACAATCATGAGGCTTACCTAGGGGACAAACCATATTGATGGTGACCCGTGTCAGGGGTCACATAGTGGACTGTGCCGCTAAATTAGCGGTACTAACTGCTAAAGATTTGCTACAATAAAGTTATTTGCACCTATAAGCTAGATTAAGCTCGTGATCGATCGCAGGGCTAATAAAGCAGCCACTTGCTTATTGTCTCCGTTCACCCCGCGATGATAAAGGTGCTATACGCGCACGACTCTACATTCACTGCTAGTGCGGCGGTGTAGCTATGGACATTAAAGTAGCCTCACGACCTTTGTTTGGGTGGGAAATTGATTTCTTCATTGTATAACTTATTACAATTTCAGTCGTTACAAGTTTAAAAAAAGATCGGTCTTTTTATAAGATCTTTACACAATGAAATTAAAATTACAATCTCCTTCAAACAAACGCAACGGGTGTTTATCGCCCGCTGCTTGCGTGAGATCTTTACATGTGACGGGGACCTTGATATCCGTGGACCACCAAACGATCAGATCAGATCCGGAGCTTCGTTGATTCGCGAAGGAATTAAGAAACCGAAGCAATTATCTCGGCAACAGCGAGATAATCACTCTTCTCAAGATCACCACAACGGGACAATCTCAAGGGAAGGAATCGGGTTGCAGATCTGACTAACTCATCTTCTTTATGCCGAAGAATTTGCTGATATCTCCTCCTCTAAAATTCATGGCTCTTCAGTCCTCAGTTCGGCAGGGCTTCACTAACGCTCGAGAATTTTAGATCTGGAAAAATGAGGGCTCTGGGGCTGTATTTATAGGCTTCGGGAGCCCTGTTTTCGGATAAGAATGGTCGATTCTCTCTTATCCTCAGTTGTAATCACTTAATCACGTTCATGGATGATATCAGATCAGTTAAAACAAATCCAAGCGGTTAACGGTCGAAAAACGACTTTAAACTGCAAAATTTGATTTATCGATAGTTCCCTGCAGTCCATTGATTGTTTAAATTTTGGTTTCTAAAAATTTACAGATTGTTGAATATAGTCCATCAATGATTGAAGAGATCATTGATGGTTAACTGTAGTTCATTGATGGTTTGATTTCTCATTTCTGAAAAATACAAATTGTTGACTGTAGTTTATCGATGACCCGTGGACCATCGTTGGTTGCCTCGTGACTATCGAAGGTTAATGGCTGAAATTAACTGTTCATGTTGATTTTTGCATCGTTTTGGGTCGAAACTTTTTCGTACATGTTTATTCATGAAATATATCATCTTACAAACTTATTGGTACTAAATAAGTGTTTGTTATTGATCAAACAAGAGATATTACACAAACATCGCTAATCCCCAACCTGAAGAAATAGCGCGAGAGTGCAGGAAAACAGCAGAAGAATCAGCCAGGTAGACTGGCGGTCGACCGCTGCGGTCGACCCGGCCGCCCGCCGCAGTCGACCGCGAACGTGCACAAAGGCCACTAGGACTCGGAGCTGATGGCGGTCGACCGCCACGGTCGACCGCGAGGACCCTGTAGGTGTTTTTGGTCTCGGGATGAGATTCGGTCGACCGCCATGGTCGATTGTGTCATGACTATAATCGATCCTGCTCTCGAGTTTTTGGTTCGGTCGACCGTCACGGTCGACCGCGAGACCTGCGCGGTCGACCGTCGTAGTCGACCGCAGACTGATTTTAGGCTGGGCTTGGTTTTTGACCCGGGTCGTTTCTGAGTTGATATATAACCCTAAACCTGATTAATTAGGGTTAAGCAAGAACGATTTTGAGCAGTCTTTTGGAGATGATTGCTACATCCAATTGTGAGAGATTTATGAGAGACCTAGAGTTTTGTTTTAGGATTTGATCGGTGAGATTTGTAATTCTATTTGTATTCTCTTGATTTCTAATAGTAAGAATTCCCCTCTCCTTGCCCCGTGAACGTAGGCAATTTGCCAAACCACGTAAATCGTTTGTTCTTGCTGTGATTGTGATTTGCTTATTAGTTGTGGTTTATCTCTAAGATTGTTCGTGTCGCTCCTCGAAGCTTCCGTCGCGCACAACAATTGGTATCAGAGCTTCAGGCTTGTTCGAAGGATTCAGTGAAGATTCCTATCTGAAGAGTTAGATCGACAACATGAGAGAAACAAACACATTAGGTTCGTCTCTTACGAAGACGATACATAGTTTGAGCATCAATAACATGAAGATTGGTATTCCAAAGTTCGAGGGCAAGATCAATTTTGGATTGTGGAGGTGTCAGGCGATGGACGCCTTGGATGCACAGAATTTGGAGGAGACTCTTGAGTTGCAAGAAAAACCTGCTAATATGGAAGAAAAGGTTTGGAAGAAGATGAATAGTAGGGCGTGTGGAGTTATTCGGTCATGCTTGACGTCGGATCTTATTTATGATGTGATGAACGAGACGTCGGTGAAGAAGATGTGGGAAACACTCAATGAAAAGTATCTTACTAAGAGCATTGAGAATCAGCTTCACTTGAAGAAGAGGTTTTACCAGTTCAAGATGAAAAGGGGAATTTCCATCAGGGAGCATGTTAACAACTTCACGAAGCTACTTTCAGACATGACCAATGTAGATATCATGATTAAGGATAAAGACACGTCGATGCTACTTTTGTGTTTATTATCCGAGGATGATTATGGTGCTTTTGTCTTAACTATGATTAATGGAAGAACTACTGTTAGTTATAAGGAGATGACCTCAGCGTTAGTAAATTATGAGTTGAGGAAGAATGTCGATGAACCCTCCGAGAAAGCATCGGGAGATGCATTAGTAGTTCATGACCGTGGTTCAAACCGAAGCAGGAGATCGCAGTCTAGAGGTGCACATTATGGGATTCATAAGAATCAGTGTGTTTTTTGTAAAGAGGATGGACATTGGAAAGCTGAATGCCCAAAGATAGATCGAGCCAGGAAGAATAAGGAGAAAGCTGTATAAGCTTCAGAGGTGAATGTTGTCAAGTCTAGTGGCAACGATTTGGATTCTTCAGGCTATTCGTTATCCACACTACCGTCAGTTTGTGATGCTGACTTTACGAAGTGGATATTAGATTCGGGTGCTTCTTACCACGTTTGTCCTAGGAGGGATTAGTTCTCTAACTTTAAGTTAGAAAGAGAGGATGTTATGCTCATGGGTAATGGACATACATGCTCTATTGGTGGTATTGGTATTGTTCAGATTAGGATGAGTGACGGGATGATGCGAGAGTTGGATGATGTGAGGTTCGTTCCGCAATTAAAGAATAATATTATTTTACTTGGAGTTTTGGAGGCAGTAGGCCGTAGGGTGACCTTGGTGGATGAACGTTTAAAGGTCACATTGGGGTCCATGATTGTGATGAAAGACGTTAGAAAGAGCAATTTGTATTATTTGCTCGGAAGCACGACGATTGATAGGGAGCTGATGACTTCATTAAATTCGGCTAGACTGTGGCGTTGTTTGATGCTGGGTTAATTGGTTGGTAATACCGTGCATAGGTTGTTTAGGAATGATTTGACCTGCAGTTTGAAGTCCTGTGAACCCATTGGTATGAGCGAAAAGACCAAGGTGGAGTTTGGCACTTCTATCCATCATTCGAGGGGTCTTCTGAGGGGTATTCATTCAGGCATTCGGGGGCCTTCCAAGGGAGCGTCATTGGGAGGTAATAGGTATGTGGTTTCCGCAGTTAGGGATTGCTCCAGGCATTAGTGGGTTGTAACCAAGTTTCGTTGGTGTGAAGTCCTAGAAGCCCGCAACAGATGGAGGAAGTGTGTTGGTAGAAAGGTAACTCCTAGAAGCCCGCAACAGATGGAGGAAGTGTGTTGGTAGAAAGGTAACTCGACGTTCTGATTATGGTAGGGGTTCTTTCTTGCGTTTGTGCCGAACTCACGGTAATATGAGACACTTCATTAATGTGGAAACTTTGAGGCGACAAGGCGAGATGGCAGATTTGGAAAGCTGTTCCTTGCTAGAGGAGGATCAGCGTTTGATGTCGAGCATTGGCATTGGTATGCGGGCTACGACATGTTTGGGCCATCTTATGTATAGGTTGCCGACTGTTGCATGTAGAGATATGGGATCTGGTGGAGCTGCTTCATATGTTGGGTTACGTCGGATGTTTGGCTATTCAGCACTTGGTCACATCGTGAATATGAGATTTGATCCGATAGCACATTCGAGAGTCAGAGGCATGTTTAATTATCAAGTATTGGCTTCTGATTTTGTTCTGAGCATGTAGTTTGACTCTCGGCAGGTGGAGAGTATTAATCAGATCGTTGGGACATCACAGCAGGTGGAGGGTGATGCTACTCCATGTTGGGTGGAGTTTACTCCACATACTTTAGATCATACTGCATCATTTGAGATTCCAGTTGATGTGACACAGATTAGGAATCATGTTGATTCGGATGCAGATGATAGGTTGATCGATTCGAGTGTAGCTGATAGATGGAGTCTGGATATGGCCATTGGTTCATCTCAGGTAGAGATATTTGGATTGTTTTAGTTTGGGGGCCATTGGAGGTGCTATCAGCCGTAGACTTGATCGTGATATTAGAGAAGAGTTGCGAACTCTTCTAGTGGATTGAGGTCTTTGGAGGCCATTTGGGTGAACTACGTTCGGCTTGATTTCTTAGGCAAGAGGATACGTAGGCAGTCTTTCAGATACAACTGGTTTGATCTGTTGATTCAGATGGGGGGAGATTACATTTCAGCTCTAGTTTGGTTCCCAGACTTGTTAAGGGACTATTGGATGATTTGGTGTCGGCTTAGTTTTGGTAAAAACTTTCGCCGAGGTGGAAAATTAAATAAATAGCAAGAGAGTACAGGAAAACAGCAGAAGAATCAGCCAGGCAGACTGGCGGTCGACCGCGAACGTACACGGTCGACCGTGACGGTCGACCACGAGGACCCTGTATTTGTTTTTAGTCTCGGGATGAGATTCAGCCGACCGCCGCGGTCGACCGCGCCATGACTGTAATCGATTCTGCTTTCGGGTTTTTGGTTCGGTCGACCGCCGCGGTCGACCGCGAGACCTGCGCGGTCGACCGCAGACTGATTTTGGGTTGGGCTTGGTTTTTGATCCGGTTTGTTTCTGAGTTGATATAACCCTAAACCTGATTAATTAGGGTTAAGTAAGGACGATTTTGAGCAGTTTTTTTGAGAGGATTGCTGCATCCAATTGTAGAAGATTTATGAGAGATGTAGAGCTTTGTTTTAGGGTTTGATTGGTGAGATTTGTAACTCTATTTGTATTCTCTTGATTTCTAATAGTAAGCACTCCCCCTCTCCTTGCCCCGTGGACGTAGGCAACCTTCCGAACCACGTAAATCGTTTGTTCTTGCTGTGGTTGTGATTTGCTTATTGGTTGTGGTTTATCTCTTGGATTGTTTGTGTCGCTCCTGGAAGCTTCCGCCGCACACAACACAAACAATGTTCTATCAAAATTGCTTTCTTGAATCTAGAATGGAAATTTAAATGAGACAAAAATCCTAATATATAAGTTAAGAAATCAAACTCACTCGTGCATGCACGGGCTAACACTTGAAATAATAATAGACGAGATTGTACTTACTACTGCGCGGAGTCTTTGAATGAATGGATCGAAACTCGACTGAAAACTTTCAAACTGAAAGAAATTAGTAATGTTCACACTTGTATTACTTTCTCCGAGCTAAGTACTCATGTAACAATTAAAAATGAGTTGTCAAATTAACTTTATCCATGTTTGTCTATCCATCCATGTTTGATGGTCATTTTTCTACTTTCGAGAAGGACACGATTTGTTACTTAATTATGAGGGCGGTCGAAAGCAGTAACACGTTCATGCTAATATACTTATGCCACCTTTCTTAACTTAATTTTTGTTAAGGGTGAACTCCCGGTACCCTTTTCAATTTAGAGGCCATGGCTGTTTGTTTCGGTGGGGGGAATGTTGGCCTTCTTGTTTTGATGATGTTTAACAAACAATTTACTCCTAATGTTGTTTGTCTAGTATTTGTGTTTTCGTATTTATTCTAGACAAACAACGTGTTGGAGGTTGGATGGATTGCGTCATAACGATGATATCAAATGGAGGTTGGCGGATATAGTGGGTGAAGCTATGCAAATCCAAGTTAAAGATTCAAGTTCAAGCTTCATCCGCGAGTGTACCAAGTCAAGCTTATTGAAGATTAAGATCAAGCTTGGGTATACTTAGTTTAGGTTTTATATTATGTGTGTTAAGTACCTTATTATATTTGTAAAAATATTATATTCTTAGTTTTTGGACTTAACAATAATCATATACATATTTTATTAAATCTACATAATCATTGTGCAAAATTTCAAAACATGGTTTAGCTAAAATGTCAAAATTCACATGTTTACATTTTCATGTTTTGGCCTATTTTGTAAAATGATGATATTTTTTATTTGAGAAGTCTTTTTTTGGAAACCAGCCGTTGTAGCATGTTTATTATCATGACTACAATCATTCCCCAAAATTTTATATTATTTTGAATTTATTTGATATTTTTAAACAGTGTTTTAAAATCAAAAAACTGTTCAAAACTGAAAAATTTCATATATCAATTCACGGTCGACCGCTACGGTCTACCACGCCTGAGTCTTTTTCATAGTGGGCAACAGAAACTTTCGCGGTCGACCGTCACGGTCGACCGTCAAGCTGAATTCCTCGCGGTCGACCGTCGAACTCTCTGGAGTTTCTTCTGTTGTTTTTGTAGCTCGCGGTCGACCACCGTTTATCCCAACGGCTCTTTTAGTACAGAATCAAATTTCTGATTCTTGTCCGAACAAGACCCCTGATTATCCTCCTCTTCAGTGACGTGTGGGGAGGTAAGCTCCCGTCTATTATTCCTCGGGGCTCTTCGCCGATTTCGAGGAGACTTCTTTTTTAGCAACATTTGTTCCATCATCTCTTTCATGGAGTCGATGGCCGCTTGCTGTCTGACCATTTGCTTTTCGACAGAGCCGGCCCTGGGTTTTCTAAGGCACAGGGCAAATTTTCTCAAGTGTGCCCCTTTATACAAATTAAACAAATAAATAAATAAATTATCAATTAATTAATTTTATTAAAATTATAAGATTTTACAAAATACAATCTTCTTTTCATTGCATTAAAAGAAGGAAAAAGAGTACCCGGCCAATGTTTCAGTTGAATCAAATAATAAATAAGAAAAAGTTAAAAAGAAAGAAGGAAAAAGAGTACCCGGCCAATGTTTCAGTTGAATCAAATAATAAATAAGAAAAAGTTAAAAATATATGTATTACAAATTTACAATTTACAAAATTTATACATCTAAATTCTATATGTTATTGTAAAAAAAGTACCTTCAAAGAAAGTCGCTGCCTATCAGTCCAGTCGAACCCCACGAGGTCAGAGTTGGGGCTTAATCAAGAGCATCCTGATACAAAAGTTTAGATTAAATACTGAACCATAAAATCAAGAGTTAATGAGTTATCAAAGGAAGTTCAACATTTCAGAGCTCTGGCTCATACACAATTGAATAACATAAGCAAAACCCAACTGATTTAATCTCATAGGTAATAAATAAGGATATCAAGGGACTGCCTTCCCAACAGAAAATTTCAGAGCTCTGGCTCATACACAATTGAATAACATAAGCAAAACCCATCTGATTTCTCTTTTGAGATCTAGCAAATGCGCATCACACATTATACGCATTCTACACCTCACAAAGATATAAAAGATTACTCCTTTTTTGATGGGTAATGGGCTTAGTTTGAATATGCTTGACTTAAAATCATCAAAAAGTCACTTTGCTGAATTCAGAACTCTCAAGAACAGTCAACTGGGTCTTCCCCAAAGTTTGTCTACAGCTGTGTTTGACCAACTAATCGAAGATGTGGATCCCTTCTATTCAATTATGCCCTTTTAAATTGAGCAATCAGCACCAAAATTGACCTAGCTTTTACTCAATTGGGGGGGTGGAGTAAACAGAGGATTACTGACTGCATCAAAAAGAAAAAAGGAAAAAAATCATCGTGATTAAACTCACCAGAGATCCAGAAGGAGAAGAGGAGCTGAGGAGGAACCCTAAAAATCGAGATCAAAACGTAAAAGACATCGCAATTGAAGACAAATTTAGAGATTTGTTTTTCTTTTTTTTTCTTTTATTTCTTTGGATCTCTTTTTCTCTGTTGGGTGTGCGCCAAAAACAACGGTGTAGTGGAGGAGGGGGTAAAATAATCTGCGGTCCAGCCCAGAGCCGGCCTAGGGCCTAGGGGTAGAGGTGAAGAAGACTAGGCAGTGACAGAGAGTTGTAAACTTGTAAATTGTAAATTGTAGCTCACCCCATAGTTTGTTCACCCACCTCTAGTGCCCCTCTCAGTTTTGGGCCCCGGGCTGTAGCCCTGGTGGCCCTACCCCTAGGCCGGCTCTACTCTTCGAGCCTCCTAGTGGCGTCCTCTGGTGTTTCCGCCATGTTCACCTTGGCGTGCTTGCCATAGGCCGAACTAGGAGTCTGTGATGTCGCCTCAGCTGAGCAAGTTTCATCGTCATGATCATAAATATGTGACATGTGAGAGTAGTCGAAAGGGATGGCTACCCCAGTCCGGCTTCGGGTGCGTTAGTACACGCCCTCAGGCTCGATAGGAATGCAACTGAAACCTGAGGAGAACTCCGGATCAGAAGAGTCAGAGTATTTGGCTTTACCCTTCCCCGCCATGTTGGCCGAGGCTGCTGGAAGTTCAAGGTCATCTACGGCTCGTTTCTTCTGGTGACGCCGTCTCCCGCGAGGCAGCTCTGACTGCAGAGAGAGCCTCTGAAAGACAGATGGCTTCTGCACATCGACGCATTGGCATCCGGCAAGCACCGTCTTGATGAGGCTCTCACAATAGCACAGGGAGCTAGCTTCACGGATGGCGCGCTTGCGAGTCAGGTGCTCCCGAAGGTCTCCTCCCGGCTGAAAAGTGGCGAGCCGCCGGCGTGCAGTGAGGTTAGGTGTGCAATTGGATGATGTCGAGGGCTCAGAAGAGGCCAGCATGAAAGAACACTCGGTGAAATGCCTCGAGCGCTGGATGCAGACCGACCCTAGCCTTGACAAGGCGGGGTGCGGGATGTGGGGCGAGCATCCATGCCACGTTGGTTGGGGGAGGGGCTTCGACCTTGCCTTGGTTCTCTGGCGCGAGGGGCGGCCATAGTGGGTTGATGGCTATTAGCAGGGTTGAAGCATCGCGCTGGCATGTGAGTATCGGCGCGCTGCCGCTGCCGGGTTGAAGCTCGCACTTGATTGTGGTGTTGCGACCACCCTAAGTGGCGACGCCTTCTGAGAGTGGGGCCTGCCTAACTGTGGGCGGGGGTCGCCTTGACCATGGGCGCCCCGTGCTTGATTTGTTTAGGCCTGCCTCGGGTGGGGGTCGCCTGACTTGGGTGCCCCGCCTGATTTCTCTAGCCCGCCTGGATGGGGGTCGCCTGACTTGGGCGCTCCGCCTGATTTCTCTAGCCCGCCTGGATGGAGGGCTGAAATGGTTGAGTTGTGGAGGTCGCCTGACTTGGGCGCTCTGATTGTTTGGCCGAGTTCGTCAAAGCTAGGAATCTCACGTCTCTGCTTGAATTTTTTTGGGCCTGAATAATAATTCAAGCCGTCATAAGAGGTAGGTACCTGCGCCTCTTGGCGGGCGAGAGCTTGTCGTCGCCGCTGCTTGGCTCTCTTGGAAGTGGGGACGCTGGTGTTAGCGCCGAGGGACTGCGTGGATGACTTGGCCACCCAGCGAGCGGCCCATTGGTTCAGTTGTTCGGCCTTTGATCTAGCCTTGGTTGGCTTGAGGGAGGTGGAACCCTCTGTTGTGGTTCGGGTAGAGTCTTCGGGCATGGCGGTCTTCGCCTCCCGAGGGTGGGCCGCGCGCGCGACTTTCCGGTATCGACGGGTAGCCTTGTTGCCGGAGGAGGAAGAAGACAAGTACTCCTCGTATTTAGCCTGGTCAAACTCGATAATAAGGGACTCTACGGTCGTCCCTTCCGCAATATCGTCATATTGAGCCACCACCATCTCGGTTGACGAAACGGTTGTCCCCAGCGGAGTCGCCATCTTCTGTTTGGAGTAAAATTCCTGGTTTCTCAATGTGAGATTTGTATTAATTTAAATGTGTTATTACAAATCCTTTTAAGAAATTCAGAAAGAATACAACAGAAGCGAAGGGTCGGCCCTTCTTGTTTAATGCGGGTTCTTTCGATAGCGGTAGGATGTCTCCCTCGAATGCTTGCGTCGAGCTTGCTTCCCTTGGACGATATGATCGACGTTGCGGTTTGAAGCTTCAATGTTTGTAGGAGCTTCGGTTATGATCGAGTTCGGGAGTTTGGATATTAAAGCCCAAGTGTCTGGAAAGAGGGTCTGACGGAGGCCAAGTGTCTGGAAAGAGGGTCTGACAGAGAAGGCCTCGAACGAGTGAGCAGCTGGGAAAGCTCCGAATTTCCAATCTGTGAAGCCGATGAACTCCGAGCCTTTGCCTCTCACCCAGCCAGCTAGCTTCCAACCTCAACTGACCAACCAATGCCGAACCGTTTTAACGTTGGCCAAAGGGACCTTCTTATAGGTCAAGCAAGGCGTGGGCCTTTCCTTAATTCGTGAGATTTGACCACTATGAGGCAGGGGCCATGATTGATTATGGCCTAAGTGTGAGTAGGCGGGCTTACTTTCACAAGCAAAGGATCAGGCGAGAGCATTTATAGGCAAGCTCCATGACCAGGCGTGGGATGTGATTACTGAAGAGAGGACCATGCCACAGCTCATCATAGCCTAGTGTGTAGAATATGTGGGCCTATTCTCATAGGCAAGTGGCCAGGCAGACGATCTCAATGGCTTCCA
>NC_033800.1:62110138-62124371 GCF_001876935.1 Asparagus officinalis | reverse complement strand
TGAAACACAATGGTATATCTGTAGTCCCTCTCAAGTATCACAATATCTACTTCATGACCTCCCAATACTGCTTTCCTAGATTACTTGTAAACCTGCTCACAACTCCTACTGCATGGGCGATATCCGGCTTCATGCAAACCATCGCGTGCATAAGACTACCAATGACTGATGAATATGGCACTCTACTCATGTGCTCCTTCTTTGCATCTATCTTGGGTGATTTCTCCTCAAATAACTTGAATTGACTTCTAAGAGGTGTGCTGACGGGCTTGGCATTCTCCATGTTAAATCTCTGAAGTACCTTCTCGATGTATTCAGCCTGACTCAACTTCAATGTCACTTTAGCTTCATCCTGACTGATTCACATCCTAAGAATTTGCTTTGCTGCACCCAGATCCTTCATAGCAAACTCCTTCGCCAATTGCTTCTTTAACTTTTTTAGCTCATCTAAACATGGTTCTGTAACTAACATATCATCAACATATAATAATAACACAATATAACTGGACTCGAACCTCTTGAAGTAGCAACAATGATATGAATTGCATCTTCCATAGCCATTGTTCTGCATGAAGTAATCGAACTTCTTGTACCACTGTCTCACAGCCTGTTTCAAATCGTACAAGCTCTTCTTGAGCCTACACACCATCTCTTCCTTTCCTTCTTCTATAAAGCCAATAGGTTGCTTCATGTAGATTTCTTTAGCCAAGTCACCATGAAGAAAGGAAATTTTCACATCCAACTACTCAAGGTAGAGATTTTCAACAGTTACTAAGCTTAACACCACTTTGATGGTTATAAGCTTCACAACGAGGAAAAATATCTCTGTATAGTCCACTCCTTCCCGCTGTTGGAATCCTTTCACAACTAATCTGGTCTTGTATCTTTTACTGTCATCACTCTTCTTCTTGACTCGGTAGACTCACTTATTATGTAAGGCTTTCTTCTGTGCAGGTAATTGGGTAACTCACATGTCTTGTTTGAGTGTAGAGAATTCATCTCTTCTTGCATTATCTACTCCCACTGTTGAGATTCACTAACTTGCATAGCCTTCTCATAGCACTTTGGTTCTCCGCTATCTGTCAAAAGTAATTAATCAATAAAGGCAAGATATCTGACATTCGGTTTGGGTACCCTGGATGACCTCCTAAGCTCCACACCCTGGGTAGTAGCCTCTGCACCTGGAGTCTCCTTCGTTCTTCGGTCAGAACTAACACTGTTTCCCCATCTAGAAGTTCCTCTAAATCTATGTACTCAGATCCACCTGCATCCTTAGTGCTTCTCCACTGCTTTGGCTATCAGTATCATTGTCCATGTCCTTGTACATCATCTCCTCATTGAATATGATCTCTCTGCTGTTTAGTGGAATTTTTGTAGTAAATAAAATAAAAAAAATTGATTTGTATTCTCTCGATCTTAATTACAGTTTGAATTCCGATTACAAAAGAGAGGAGAATTGATCTAAATTCTCCCCTTAGTTTAAGTCCGGGTTCTTCACGGCAGCGATGAGATGCCTCCGTCGAATGCTCACGTCGAGTTTGTTTCTCGTTGACGATCCGAACATCTTGTTTCACTAGAACGGTATCTTCTCCTCACGATTTGACGGTATGGAGGACTTACGTGTCAAGTTTGAAACTCTGAACGAGTTGATAACTTAGAGCGAGTTTAAACTCTTGTAAAAGAGTTGATTTATCTTAACCGTAATTGGTTATACAAGCCAAGCACGAAGATAGCCCTAAGAATCTATTGCCGAGAAGATGATCCGAAGAAGCCGATCTCTAGATTTCCAAATTCTCAAAGATCTAAAGATATCCCCCCTCCTCTCAAACTAAGCTGATCTTTCAGCTATTTATAGATGATTAGGGGGTGTAACCGCTCCTAAAATCACTCCTTTGTGGGGCTAATGGGATGTAACCGCCCCTTAAGTCACTCCTGAGTGGAGTTGTGATCCCCTCAGATCATGAGAAATGGTTTTGAAACCATTCAGCTCATGTTTGAACGAGTCAAACGTAAAATCCGCGTTCTGGCATGAATTCTGCGTCCAAATGTAGCTTCTGGAAGCTCGTTCGTAGCGTTTGGAAGCTGCGTTTGCAGCAATTTGGAAGCTGCGTTTGCAGCAATTTGGAAGCTACGTTTGCAGTAATTTGGAAGCTGCATTGGTAGCTTGTTGGAAGCTGCGTTGGCAGCTTAGAAGCTGCGTTTGGTAGCTTTCGGAGGCTGCGTTTGCGGCCGAGCATGAGCTGCGTCCATGGGCTTGAACTACGTCAGCGATGGTTGATAAGGAGTTGCGTCCGTGGTTGAATTAGCACTGCATCTTGATACTGAAACACGGGGAGGACTTCCGCATCTTGGTTTGAGGAGACCGTTAATTTGTAGTCTTTTTTTATTAGAGCGTTACAAAGATTATCGTTTTGTAATCTTTGCTTCAGCTCTTTAATATGTGAGAGTCGTCAGGTTGTAACCCTCACTGTTGATTATGAAGGCTGTTGATTAGAGCTTTCATCAGTTATTGTGAAGATCATCAGATTGTAACCTTCATCGATCTACATGAAAGTCTTTAAATTATAGCCTTCTGGAAGCCGTCAAATTGTAACTTCCTGTTTGGAGTAAAATTCCTGGGTTCTCAATATGAGATTTGTATTAATTTGAATGTGTTATTACAAATCCTTTTAAGAAATACAGAAAGAATACAATAGAAGTGAAGGGTCGGCCCTTCTTGTTTAATGTGGGTTCTTTCGGTAGCGGTAGGATGCCTCCCTCGAATGCTTACGTCAAGCTTGCTTCCCTTGGACGATATGATCGACGTTGCGGTTTGAAGCTTCAGTGTTTGTAGAAGTTTCGGTTGTGATCGAGTTTGGGAGCTTGGATATCAAGGTCCAAATGTCTAGAAAGATGATCTGACAAAGAAGGCCTCGAACGAGTGAACAGCTTGGAAAACTCCGAATTTCCAACCTCTGAACCCGATGAACTCCAAGCCTTTGCCTCTCAACCAGCCAGCCAGCCTCCAACCTTAGCTGACCAACCAATGCCGAACAACTGATGCCGAACCCCCTTTAACGTTGGCCAAAGGGGCCTTCTTATAAGCCAAGCAAGGCATGGGCATTTCCTTAATTCGTGGGATTTGACCACTGTGAGGCGGGGGCCATGCTTGATTATGGCCTAAGTATGAGTAGGTGGGCCTACTCTCACAAGCAAAGGATCAGGTGAGAGCATTTGTAGGCAATCTCCATGACTAGGCGTGGGATGTGACCACTGAAGAGAGGGCCATACCACAGCTTATCATAGCCTAGGGTGTAGGATATGTAGGCCTATTCTCATAGGCAAGTGGCCAGGCGGGCGAGCTCAATGGCTTTCAGGCAAGCTCTTGTGGGAAGTGATTACTTGGGGGCCGCCAGCCGCTTCAACTTGTAGGCATTGATGCCTGTACATAGGGTATGGTTGATCCCTCAACTTGTAGGATATGACCATGATGTGACTATTCCTATGTCCCAAGTGTCTTGGCGGGCGAGCTCAATGGCCTTCCTCTGGAATTGAGGTTCATGCGAGCTGAGGGGTGGCCGAGCTTTGATTGCCAGGCGGGCTCTAGAATCGAGGCGTCGTCAGGCGGACTCAAGAAGTCGAGCGAGCTCAAGGGCCTGGCGAGCTCTGGAACCGAGGTGAGTTTGGCCTTATTAGTAGGCGGGCTTGGCTTCACCAGACAAGCTCTAGGCTTGGTTAGGAGAGTTTACATGCCAGGCCCCCCTTTTGTTGGGCTCGAGGAAGCCTAGAATGGGCTAGACTTGGTGTTGACATGATAGGGATATGTCAAACACTTTGATGGGATGTGTCCTGAGGATGGTTCCTTGTTCCACATGCCTCCCCTTGGCCTATGCGAGAGATGATCCAAGTGGGCCCTGACTTGTGATAGGGAGCCAGGGAGATATCGACTGAATGAGTTTGTCAGTCGACTGGAATGAGTTTGTCAGCCGACCGGAATGAGTTTGTCAGTCGACTGGACTGGGAGAGTCACTCGCCAACTCCTCCCGCCTTTCGGGTCAGCATGAGTCGGCATCAATCGGCAGGAGTCGGCAGTCACTCGCCAACTCCTCCCGCCTTTCGGGTCAGCATGAGTCGGCATCAATCGGCAGGAGTCGGCATCAGTCGGTCTTAAGACTGGGGACGCCAATCGAGTCTGCGAATGAGTCGTCAACCACATCAGGGACGACGATTGAGTCTGCAGCGCGTCCGCAACCATGTCATAGACCACCATTGAGTCTGCAATGAGTCGTCGATCCTCTTAGGCAATTTTTACTGCCTACAGTGTTACGGAAAAACTGGTTTATATACATGAAAATATTCTCGTCTAATTCAGATAACATCGTAAAATAATAATAATAATGTGCTTATGTGTCTTGTGATAGACTTTATCTTGATATCTACAATTAACATTTTTTATCCCTTTATTTTAGGTTTCATCTTTTCTTTACACCTGCCACATACATTTATACGCGCACAATTTCTTTATTTTACATGGTTATTGAGAGTTTTCTGACTCCCATGGGGTTTGCGCACTCTAGTCTTGGAAATTATTATTTCTTTGCAGGTACAATAGTATTTTGAGGAGCAGACTCAGCGGCAATAATCACCTTCTATCCTATCAATTTCTCAGTTTCAATTTGTTTAAGTGGTTATTTGTTTTAGACTTTTCCTTGAGGCACACATGATTCTCCAAACTATGATGAATTTCTTTCCCTCTTTTCCATTGTGGGTAGTTGTGGACTTTGTAGTAGAACTCTGTCGTTTTGGATATTTTTTTATCTATATATTTTCTTTGTTATCTAAGTGACATGCTCTGTGTTGTAGTTCTTTTTGGCAATATATCTATATACAAGATGATCTAGGAACGTGAATGTGACTGTATGGTTACATTATTGGTCGTGTCATGTCCTAACTTATATAGTTTCAGAACTGGGGCGTGATAAGATTTTTATTGTGTTAGCCAGATTTAATAATTGCCGTCCCATCCTATAGTAAAAACTAAGATTAGGCCAAAACAGAGCATGTGTAGAATAGGCTCTTTCCTTTTCAGAAATGCATCCTTTAACTCCTAATATCTTGATTCTCAAGCCCTAATCTTGGTCCATCTCATTTCAAGTGATCACTATGGCCCTAAAACGTCGTCCCACTCCTCCAGTTAGGCTTGAGGGATAGCAAGTCAATCAGGCTTATCTTTGCAGAAGCGATTAGGGAGTTGGTAACTCATAATTGCTAAAGAGATGGTTAGCTGTAGGCTGCAAGGCCGAATAATGTCTCAAATTTTTAAAGCTCAACTCACAACACTTTGCTAGAACTGAAGGCGAATATGAGGCCGAAATGTGGTTGTAGACCATGGATTGCCTGTTGAGGGTAGCAAAAATACCCGATGAAGACAGAGTCAATATTGTACAGGTACAGCTCATAAATGTAGCCAGAACATTATGGGATGTAGAGAAGGAGAAGCTTACTAAGCCGATTTTATGAGAGACATTCTGGGAGAGTTTATTAGAGGCACTTTTTTCCCTAAGACGGTTTGCCTTGAAATGCAGCGGCAGTTTGTTCTTCTAAGACAAAAAGGCATCACCGTGGATGAGTATATAGCTGAATTTGCTAAGCTCAGCAAGTTTGCCCCGAACATAGTGTCTAATGAGTTAGATAAAGGACAAAGGTTCATGCAGGGTCTTAATTTTGAGATCCAGACATAGATTTATAGTCAGAAGGCAATTGAGACTTATGCTGATGTCCTAGTGGCAGCTCAAAAAACAGAACAGTTGATTAGGATCATGAACACTGTGAAGAGAGGGGCCAACAAACGCGCTACAGGACAGACATCAGGGCGTAATCAGCACAAACCTCTAGTGGGAGGAGCACCGACCAAGGGCCAGTAGATGGGGACTCTAAGACAAGCTCCACAGCGAACCAACATAATTTGCTATTTTTACAACAATCCGGGAGCACTTGATGAAGGACTGTAGAAGAGCTAACGAGTTGTGCCTAACATGCGGGGTGGCGGATCATCAGCTTATCACTTGCCCTAGTAAAAGAGTTTTAGGAGGAGCTTCTGGGGGAGCGATAATACTAGCAAGCCAGGCTAGACACGATGGACAACTTAGGAGGCCACAACTTCCTACTCGGCAGCAAATGTTCCGAGGACATCTGAGGGGGCAATAATTTTGAGGCTAGAGACAGTGGAGAGGTCCCCGGTTTCAGCACTTGTATCAGCCACAACATCAGCAGAGGCGCCCAGGGCAATATGGTCAGCAGGATCAGCAGCAACAGAGACATGGTTAGGTTCTAACACTTATCGCTGAGCAGGCGACGCAATCGGCGATGTGGTCACAGGTACTATTTTGGTTTATTCAGTCCATGTATTTATCCTGTTTAATTCTGAGGCATCACACTGTTTTATATCCACTCAGTTCGTTGCACAACACACCATACTATGGGACGGTTTTTATGCGGGTTGGAATATCCATATAGGTAGCTGGGTGTTAATTTCTAGTAGGGATGTAAGAGATGCACTGTAGTAGTCTGTGGCAGAGAGTAATATGCAAACTTGTTGTTGATTGACACTAATGTGTTTGATGTCATTTTGGGATGGATTGGCTCCACAATTGCTATGCGATTATCGACTGCCGACGCATAAGCGTTGTGTTCAAGATATCAAATCACCCAGAGTCTGAGTTTATGAGCAATATCAAAGTAATGGAGCAGCCAGAATATCGAGCACGCATGGATGGAGTATTAACCTAGATAGAGATAGAGGAGAAGCTCGTACCACTAATTGTCGAGGGGTTTCTTGATGTTTTCTTTGATGAGTTGCCAAGTCTGCCACTAGACAGCCGCCTTATCAAATGCTAATAGCAGATTTAGAGGAGTTACAAAAGCAAGTCTAGGAGTATCTCCATAAGAAATTTATCAGGCTTAGTACTTCACCTTGGGGAGCACCAGTAGTGTTAGTGTCCAAAGTCGGACGATAGCCGAAGAATGTGTATTGACTATAAGCAGTTCCATAAAAAATAAGTACTCAATTCCCAGAATTGATGACCTTTTTGATCAGCTCGGAGAAGCTAGATTGTTTTCTAAGCTAGACCTCAGGTCAGGTTATCATCAGCGAAAGGTGAGGAAGACATACCCAATACGGTATTCCGCACATGATATGGGCATTATGAAATCTATATTTATGAGCTTGATGAACAGGGTGTTTTCCTAGTATCTCAACCAGTTTGTGGTGGCGTTCATCAACGACATTCTTATATACTCCAAGACCATCATGCATAGCATCTACGAACTGTGTTGGAAATCCTGCGGTCTGCGGGAAATTGAACAAGGATGAGTTCTGATTGGAGCAAGTGTCCTTCTTGGGGCATGTGATTTCAAAAGCATATGTTTTTGTGGATCCAAAGAAGGTTGATGCGATGTTGAGGTTGGATCCGTCTACATCTGTGACAAAAGTGCGAAGTTTCTTAGGAATGGCTGGATATTATAGAACATTCATAAAGGACTTCACAAAGATTGTAGGACCACTTACCAGGCTAAATCGGAAGGAGGTCAAGTTCGTGTGAACTCAGAGGTGTCAGGCAGCATTTGATGGGTTGAAGAAGAAGTTGACGTCGCTCCCGCTTTGACAAATCTGGATGAGTCAAGAGGATTTGTAGTGCACACATATACTTCTAGTTTGAGTTTAGGTTGTGTTCTGATGCAACATTGGAAGGTAGCTTATGCGTCTAGACAACTAAAGACACACAAGAGGAACTATCCGGTTCATGATCTGGAGTTGGCAGCAGTCATGTTTGCATTGAAGCTCTGGATGCACCATCATTTGGGGCAGAGAGTAGAGGTGTATACAGATTATAAAAGTTTGAAATATATCTTCAAACATAAGGAGCTCGATATGAGGCAGTAGAAATGGTTAGAGCTTATGACTGATTACAATCTTGATTTGCAGTATCACCCAGTATGGGTTAATGTGATGCCCGATCATTTGAGCAAGGAAGCCTATGGTGATGAGACTTACCACGCAGCGCAAATGGTTAGAGCAAATGGTTAAAGCTTATAACTGATTACTATTTTGATTTGCAGTATCACCCAGGACGGGTTAATGTGATGCCCGATCATTTGAGCAGGAAGCCTGTGGTGATGAGACTTACCAAATAGCGAGAGTTGTTAGCCGAGTTCTGGAGGATGAACATGGAGATTATTTTTCCTAGAACAGACAGTTGATGAGTCTTCAGTTACAGTCAACTCTAGTAGACCGAATTAAGGCTACCCAGTTCGAGGATGCTCGGTACCAAAAAATTGAGAAACAAGTGGAGTCTAGTGAGAGAACTTATCTACAGATACATGAGGATGGATTATTGTGATTCTGTGGTAGATTGTGTATGCCTAAAGACGATGTCAGAACAGAGTTGTTGGAGGAGGCACATATTTCGGTGCTATCTATTCGTCCAGGTGGCACAAAGATGTATCGAGATTTGAGGGAGCATTACTAGTGGCCAAGAATGAAGATAGAGATAGCTCGATTTGTAGCTAAATGCCAAATATGTCAACAAGTGATGGCTGAGCATCAGAGAACTGATGGGTTACTGTAGCCCCTTCCTATTCTCGAATGGAAGTGAGAACATGTTATGATGGACTTTGTCACCGCTTTGTCAAGGAACCAGAAGGGGAACGCCGTATGGATAGTAGTAGTAGTAGTAGACCGACTCACCAAGTCGGCTCACTTCATACCATTTCGAGTTGGACAGACGACAGAGAGTTTTGTAGAGCTGTACATGAAGGAGATAGTACACTTGCATAGGGTGCCGGTTAGCATTGTGTCCGATAGACATGATTTTTATCACACTTTTGGAGAAGCTTGCAACAATATCTTAAGACTAGACAGAATTACAGCATGGCTTACCGCCCTCAGAAGAATGAATCAGAGAGGATTATACAAATTTTGGAGGACATGTTGCGGGCAATGCATGGTAAATTTCAATGGCTCTTAGGAAGACCATTTATACTTTGTGGAGTTCTCCTGTAATAATAGTTATCAATCCAGCATCCAGATGGCACCTTACGAGGATATGAGAGAAAATATAGATCTTCTACCTATTAGGATGACTTGGTTTAGCGGTGTCTGCTTGAGCCTGAGATGATAGTGCTAACAGTACGGAAGATAAACACGATACAAGATTGCCTGAAGTCGGCTTAGGATAGGCAGAAAAGTTGGGCCGATAGTAAGAAGAGACCTCTATAGTTTTAGATTGGGGAGCATGTCTTCTTGAGGATATTCACAACCAGAGTAGTTATCAGATTTGATAGTCGCAGAAAACTTAGTCCATATTTCATCAGTTCATTCGAGATATTAGAGAGTAGGAGAGGTGGCGTACAGGTTAGCTTTGCCTCCGTCATTGGAGGGAGTGCATGATGTGTTCCATGTATCGCAGATTCGACGGCATGTGCAAGATGAGACCCACATCTTAGACATCGCAGAGCTTCAGACCGGGGCGAACCTATCATATGATGAGCAACCAGTAGAGATTTTGGACAGACAAGAGAAGGTTCTCAAGAATAGGATTATCCCTCTAATCTTGGTATCTTAGGGACATCGTGGACCTAGTGAGGTGATGTGGGAGCGAGAAGACGATCTTTGTCAGCGCTATCCACATCTCTTCGCTATAGATAATCTAGTTTCTTTCCACGCTTTAATTAAATTTTGAGGACAATTTTTTTTTAAGATGGGTAAGATGTAGTAGCCAGTTTTGATGAAATACCTTATGGGCTGATATTTTGCTATGCAAGGGCGCATCAAGTTTTGGATTTGAATTAATTTTTTTAAAAGGGCCATTAGTTGACAAACTTTAATCTAACAAGCCCATTAACCTATAATCCTAACTCCAGAGTTTCCTCAACAATCTCACCACTTTCTCCTAATATCGTGAGATTTTTCCACGTAAAGGAATCACAAAATCAATCTCCACGTAACCACCCCAATCCTAGAAAATCTCTAACTATACAGTGTCTATTAGCCTTATCTTTTTAAAAAGCCTATCCATCTCCTCTGCCTTTTGTCACAAAAACACCCGAGAAAAAAAAAGAGAACACCGAAACTGAGAGAAGCAGAAAGAAAGTTTGGCAGAGTTATAAGAGGGGACAGATAGAGATTTCAAATTTCAATGTTCAATTATTATTTTGGCAAGCATATCTTATCCTTCAACTCCTTTATTTTCATGATCACCTTATCTAATTATTAATATATTTCCTCTTAGAGTCATGATAACTAGCTTATCAATAGATTTTATTACATTTTTATCATAATCGTAGGAATAATCTTTACTATTAGTTCATTAGTTTGTTTAGACAAAAACAAATCATGCATAACTCCAGAAATTATTTCCTTATAAATAAATGAAAGTTTACGGCCAATATTATTCTCCTTTGTTTCCTGTTTCTCCAAACCGAATGTAGTCATGTAATCAACTTGACTTCTCCTTTCATGTGTTTTCATGTAAGTTGGGATATTCTTAAAGGTGTAGTGCATACATAAACGAATATGTGGTTAATTACTATGTACTTTTAATTATTTTGTTTCAGCATGCATAAGGTTCAAGACTCTAGAATAATCATGCTAATGCATGTAACTCTTGTTTGTTCCACATGAATACAAACAATACAAATGATATCGGTACAGTCCCCATATGAGCTCTGTTGTACAGTTCTCATTTGCTCGAGTTGTGAGCTTTTGAGACTTGGAGGGTTATTGGTTAGTGTAATTTTGGGGGTAAGTGAGATAATTTTTAGGACTTTATTATGGTGTTATTCATTGGGGTAACGGGATTGAGATTTCACTTTAAGGTGTTATTCATTGGGACAATGAGATTGGGACAATTAACCCCACTTTTCTCAAAATTATCTCACTTCTATACAAACTTTTTGTCCCAACCTTTAAAAATTATCTCATTCTTAACTTTGGGACAATCATGAGGAAAGTGGGATAATTTTGAAGCACTAATTTACTAAATATCTAATATATATTAATTGTATTATAATATATAATATATTTTAATAATATTATATTATAAAATTCTATTATAATGTAAGATAATAAAATATTATATAATATTATCTAATATAACATTATTATATATCATTATTACATATTGTTTAATAATATATATTATAATATTAGTATTATATTATTATAGTATTCCTTTATATTATTATAATATTACTTTATATTATTTAGTTATTAATTAGAATAAAAAAGATAATTTTGAAGCTCTAATTTACTAAATATCTAATATATATTAATTGTATTATATTATATTATATGTATCTATTATAAAGTAAGATAATAAAATATTATATAATATTATCTAATATAACATTATTATATATCATTATTACATATTGGTTAATAATATTTCATATATTATAATATTAGTATTATATTATTATAATATTACTTTATATTATTTAGTATATATTTTATTAGTTAGAATAAAAATATTATTGTAGTATTTTTATAATATAAATATTGTATTATAATATAGTGTTTATATATTTAATATAATAATATATAAATTATATTATAATATAATTTATTATATAATAATTTACTATTTTCTATTATACTTTATTATATTAATTAATAGTCTTAATATATTGTCAATATTTTGGTAGTTATAATATTAAATAATATTTTATTACTACAATAAAAGCCTTTGCCATGATGGTTAGCTAACTTGCATGCTATGTCTTTAGTCTTGGGTTCAAGTCGCATGACCTTTTTTTATGCCAAATTTATGTTTGGGTGTGTTTTGAACTGAAACCCGACCCGACAAGGACCCGTTATCAGCAACCAGACCAGTTTAGGTCTATAACTCAATTTACAGACCTTTTTGGACCTTTAACTCACCAAAATCAGATTTGTTGATTTTTAAGCTATCAAACTACACCCGTTTGACCCATTTTGACACTAACCAATTGCGTTTTTATTTATTTTCCCTTTTTGTTAAGATAAGGGAAGATATGTCATTTGATGATGTGTTTGATAATTTGATACCATGTTTGATCACCTACTGACATTCAATAGGGTCGACCGTGCATGAAGACGACTTCCGACAAAATATGATTCGTTAGCGCTATCATAGCATAGCTATACCCTCGACATTGATATCCTCGTATGAGGATTTTCTCTTGATTATTACTATTATTATAATAGCATTGACTACACAATGCACCCATCCCGGTTGGATATATTCTGGTCACGGTTATTTTCATAGTTTTACTAAAGTCATTCACGATAAATCTATGGTTAGTGAATAATATTTCATGCACAGTCACTTAAAACAAATAAATAAATATGGGGTTTAATAAAGGAGAATTGGACGGAGAATATAAAGTGTATATAAACACGCTCATGCGCATGCTTGATATCCTGAGTTATATATAAGAACTAAGGGCTAATACTTGACTTGAAGCCGTGTTCTTGGGATGTGTTATGGGAAAACAAATTTATATACATGAAAATATTCTCTTCTAATTTTGATAACATCTTAAAATAATAATAATAATAATAATAATAATAATAATAATAATAATAATAATATAATGTGCTTGTGTGCCTTGTGATAGACTTTATCTTGATATATACAATTAGCATTTTTTATCCCATTTATTTTAGGTTTCATTTTTTTTCTTTACACCTACCACATACACTTATACGCACATATTTTTTTCATTTTACATGCTTGTTGGGAGTTTTCTAACTCTGGAATTTGCGCACCCCAGACTCGGGAGCTGTTCTTTCTTCACAGGATCAAGAGTACTTTGAAGAGTAGGCTTATCGGCAGTGATCACCTTCTATCCTATTAGTTTCTTAGCTTCAGTTTGTTTAGGTAGATTTTTGTTTAAACTTTTCCTTGAGCCACACATGGTTCTCCAGATTATGATGATTTTTTTCCTCTTTCCCATTGTGCATAGCTGTGGACTTTGTAGTAGAACTGTCTTTTCGGAGATTTCTTTATCTATATATTTTCTTTGCTACCTTAATTACATGCTCCGTGTTGTAGTTCTTTTTGGCAATATATCTGTATACAGGATAATCTAGAACGTGAATGTGACAGAATGGTTGCATTGTCGGCTAGGTCATGTCCCAACTTATATAGTTCGAGATCCGGGGCGTGACATAATACCTAGGCACTAGGTCTAAGACGCTTTTTTTTATTGTTCTAGGATTTAGGTGATGGCAGAGGAGGTTTTCTTTAAGGTCGAAGGAGTTGGAGGAGGTGTTCGAAGTCGGTGGAGGAGGTTGGAGGAGTTCAGATGAGGTTAAAGAACGTAGAGGTAGCAACAAAGGAAATTACGACTAAGATCTAGTGGTGCAATCCGCATAAGCGGTCTTTGCACCCTAAGCATTCTCAAGACCTAGGCAGATGGATCCTAGGTGGCCTAGGTATCGCCTAGGCCTAGGCACGAGCTTTTTAAAACATTGATCACTGGTGCAAATTCCATGTGGAAAAGCTCCAACATAGTTGTCGGAGAAAGGCACGCTTTCACATTGCCAGAAAGCAGTTTCAGAGATAGAAAATAACCTGTGAAGGAGAAATTCACAGAGGGGGGGGGGGGGGGGGGGGGGGAATGCTCATGGGAGACGTTTCGAGCAATAAGAAGTGAAGTGATGATATTCATGGGGTAAAACAAAGTGCACCTTGGCAAATCCGATACGGCGGACGAGATTGAGATGTAAATTGTTAACGGACCATATTCACAAAAGGCATGGTGGAGATCACCATCTTGCGATTACTCGTGCTCTCCAGAGAGTAACACGATCCATCCCTAAATATATATCTGTAACAATTGATAAGGAATTAAAACTATGGTTCAAAAGAAATTACAGCGTGGTGGTCGATGTAATGAGCCGAAAGTGCGTTCGGTACAAAATTTCTTTTCTCTAGCTAAAGAATAGCAGGTCGTGAAAATGTTTATAGAAAGAAATGCAGCATCAATTCAGCCTAAATTAGTAAAAACTTGACGAGAAAGAAAAACCCTTTACAGTGTTTAAAGCAAATTGAAGACTTCCCCCAAAACGAAACCCTAATAGGAATTTGTTGTCGATACTGAAATCATAAACAGCAAAGGAGAAAGGGAGAGGCCGAGATAGATATAATTACTTGCATTGCTTTCTGATGTTGAGGAATGGGGACGAGGGGTCTAAGGAAGGGACGTCGTC
>NC_033800.1:62046164-62110123 GCF_001876935.1 Asparagus officinalis | reverse complement strand
GGAGGAAGCGAATAATGGATTTTGAACTTATGATGGGCTAAACTTGGGTTTAGCCCACGCCCTACTAATAGAAGAAACACGCAATTAATACACTGGAGTCATAAAAGCCTCTGATGGAACTGGGCCTAAACCAGGCCCTAATTTATGCTCCTTCTATTTCGGTTTTTTGCAGAGTAGGGGGAAGCCAAGAAGAAAATTTCCCTAATGTACCATTTGGCAAATGGTTAAGTGAGGGGTTATGAAGACTTAACCCATTTTCAACCTGTTAAATACAAAAAGTCTATACAATGGTTAAAGTGAGTTAACCCTTCATAATTTACCAAACATAAAAAATATAGAATGGTTAAGCTAACCCCTCTAGAGGGATTAAAATGAGTTAACCCCTCAAAATGAGAGGTTTGCTAATACTCCTATTTAGAAGGAATACGAATTAACCTTCTAATTATAAAGAACATAGTTAAAATTGTTGTTATTCCCAAACATAAAACTGATCACAAGGGCTAAAATAAAACTTATTTAACGGGTTAATAATTTTGTCCTTCAAATTATCGAATAGGCTAAGTACATTAATCATTCTCTTTAACCCTTCTTCCTTAGCCCTTTGCCAAACGTGGCCAAATGGCCTAAAATATGAGACCAATAGTGGGGACATGTGAGGTGTCCCCCTCCTATTGTGTAATAAGTTGGTCATCATTAATGATGACCAGCTTATTATGCAATAGGATGGGGACACCTCACATGTTCCCCTGTTGGTCCTATATTTTGGGTCACTGTAGCAAATCTGGATTACGAATATGATTATATAGTAATATATTTAGATTTACATTTGAAATATCCAAATACATGTTGCTTTTACAATTGCAAATTGTTTTTAATTAATCTTATATTAATGAATATGAGGAAATCAAAATATATATTCTTTTTTTTTTTTGATTTTCTTATATCCATTTTGTATTTGCCCGGTTCAACAATCTCCTATAACTATTTCTGTTTTCCACACAAAATCGGAGAAAATATCAATTAGAAGAATGTTTAAATAGTAGAATACTTTTTCGTATGTTTGTATCTATTACGTGTGCTTCTGGGTTTTGACTAGTCTATATCATTTTTTTGAGAACGATCTTGTCTATATCATGATGATCAATTTATCATGCTGTCCACTTCCATTAAGATTTGATTTTTCTTTCCCAAACAATTGAATAGTTAACCTGAGAGTGACACCATTTTTAGATGAGCCTTTTTGCGCAAGGCAATTATCAAAGATTTCAATTAGCTTCACGGTTTAATTAACTACGTACTAGGTAAAGTTTATGCGGCCCACGGCATTGCGGGAAAGTCGGCAAATGAACTAAGTAATTAAGCGCTCAATCTAGAAATTCGACAGTATACTTCTATTAAAAAATATATTTTTAAAAAAAAAAAGTAAAAGAAAACGTGTGCCATTGATAACCATTTCTCTTTTGAAAGATACAGCCACACATACATACGAAAAAATAACATATAAAAAAATAAAAATCACTTGAAGGATTGAGGCTCAAGCTTGTAATCCTTTTTATATATAGCATGTCATATGACTTACCAACCGTCGTAAAGCTTATTTTTACTGTTTGATATTTGTCCAAAATAAAATTTATCATCTAAGTAGGAGAACAAACTTTCACGCCCCTTGTATCATCATCATTTGTTTCGTGAGGGAGCATTATTAAAGCAAACTTTTCAATTGTCCATTTCAAGGTTAAGCTGAGCAGAAAAGCCTAATAAATTCTAAATATGTTTTAAGTATACGTTTTCCTAGGTTTAAATTCGTTAGATGATCAATATTTTGCATGTTATAACTTGATTCGGAGGGTAACCATCCTTGTCCGGCCACTGAAGAGGGATTATCCACAATCCACAATAGTCAAAATATCCAGCTGTTAGCACTCTGGCATGCAGACAAATGCGACCAAACTATTTTTTTCTCCGTTCAACAACAAAACTCTGTGAGCACGTACGCACACCTTCAGTTCCCCTCGTATAAATGAAACCCGCCAAAACTCGACAGCAACAATATATATCATCCATCTGATTCTGATCTCTCCCATGGCTTCCAAGCTCCTCCCTCGTCTCCTCCTCTCCTTCTTCTTCCTCTCCTCCTTCATCTCCCTCTCCTCCTCCCAACGTCCCGACGCCCTCGTAGCCCCCGTCCGAAAACACGGCCCTACTCTCCAATACATCACCCGCATCTCCCAACGCACACCTCCTGTCCTCCTGGACCTCGTCGTCGACCTCGGCGGCCGTTTCCTCTGGGTCAACTGCGCACCGACTACGTTCCACTACCGCCCATCCGCTGCCGCTCCCCCATCTCCTGCCAATGCACCGCTCGCATGCCTTCTTCCCCACCTCCCCGCTCCACAACAACACCCGCTCTCCCCACACATCACCCACCCGACTCAAGCTGCTCACTTTCCTCCACTCTCGTCACCGACGACCAAAACCCCCATCCCCCTCATTCATCTGCTCCTCGCCCCCTTCTTCTGAGACCCTGACCACGCATGCGTTCCGGCCACAACTCCCTCCCGCCGCAGCTCGCTGCGACTTACAACGATCCATCACAAATTCCTCTCTCTCGCTCAGCCTCGGCGGATGGCGTTATATTCTTCGGAGACGAACCTTACACTCTCTTGCCTGGTATTGATGTGTCTAAGTCTCTGATCTACACTCCCCTGCTCGTAAACCCCGTGTGCACTGCGGGTACTTGCACTTCGGGGGAGAAGTCAGCGGAGTACTTCGTAGGCGTCAGGTCCATCAAGATCAACGATAAGGTCGTGCCAAATATCAACACATCGCTGCTCGAAATCGATTCGAATGGAGTGGGAGGTACAAAGCTCAGTACGGTAATCCCCTACACTGCAATGGAGACTTCGATCTACAAGGCGGTCAGCGTTGCGTTTGCTGCGTCTCTGGCCGAGGTTACCAGGGTCCCTGCTGTGCCCCCGTTCGAGGTGTGCTTTAACGCGAGTGAGATCGGGAGCACGAGGGTGGGGCCGGCGGTGCCTCAGATTGATCTGGTGATGCAGAGCGAGAGCGTTTACTGGAGGATCTTCGGAGCGAATTCGATGGTGCAGGTGAGCGATGAGGCGCTGTGCCTGGCGTTTGTTGACGGAGGTGCCAATCCCAGGACTTCGATTGTGGTCGGAGGGCATCAGATGGAGGATAATCTGCTGCAGTTCGATCTGGCCGCATCCAGGCTCGGGTTCAGCTCTTCTCTGCTTTTCCGACAAACTACTTGTGCCAACTTCAACTTCACATCCAATGCTTGAATACAGGACCTGTTTCTTACTTATATTTGGTCGTGTAAAGATGTTCGATGAATAATTGTGAGTAATTATTGTTGTGCAATAAAAAAGTTTGACATTAATAAGATTTCTTTTTATTTTGACATAAGGACAACTATATCCCTCTTTTATTTATTTTTATATTTATATATATAATTAAGCTGTCTTTTTTATGAACACTAGTTGGATTGCATGTGTAATGCATGTGGTAAAATTCTTAATATTATTTTAAATTATAATGATAGATTTTTGTATAAATTTATTGAATGTAATTCTAAATGTTTGAACAATAAAATTATTTGTAGGGATCAATTATGCGATATTAGAGTTGTTGTATCTACAAGGTGATTGATCAATCAAATACTATAACAAGAATATACATAAAAGTAAAATTTGATGATGTGTATGCAAGTCCAAGCTTATGATGTTATAGCATTTCTAAGTCTTTGCACTAATTTCTTTGAAAAGCCTTGGAAATTCCTTTCATCTCGAAGCTTCTGATTGCACTTTGTGTTTCATATGTATTTGTCATAGTTCTTTTCCCTTTGCTTTGCTATCCATTGATCATTAACTGTGCAGTGTATCGTTTTGCTTGGCTTGGTTGCCTTCTCTTCATCTTGGTGTTATTTTGTGCCAAGTGGTTCTTTGTTTGGTTCACTAATCTCCACAACTCTGTTAGAGACGACTGATATCTCATTGGAAGGAGATTGCATAATTTTGTCAAGGACCCTGTCGATAAGCATAATGAACAAGTAACAATCATTCCCCAAATACAAGTCAATGTGAATCCTATATATTTTGCCGGATTGATTCAGATTGAGCAAGTAGCAGATGCTGTGATGAGGCTCAGGCAAAAAAATAAACCGCATCTTTAGCATCAAAATGTATGTATAGTAATGTTAATTTGTTTGAAAATTGTTATATTGAAAATTGGCTCATACCCAAAACGCAAGCACGATAAAGAGTTAATTGACTGACGCCATTCATGATTCAATCTCTGCTGACTTGTTATGCTAAGAATAAGGCGCTCCAACATAGAAATTGTGGTTTAGGTGCGAGTTTAGGAACCCAACAAGCCAGACGACATCCCCAATCCTGTACCAAAAAGAATTTGAGCTTCAGAATGCTATTAACCCACCTACAATATAATAGAAGAATAGTTATGGGAGTATTTACTTTTGTAAAGAATTGATTCATTTTTTTAAAAGGTAAATGAAACTTTCATTAACCTGTGAACATTCATGTACAATCAAAAAATGGGCATGCCCAGCTATACAACATTCTCTACGAAAGAATCAAGCAAGCCACTCAACTCACAAAACCAAGAAACAGCTGCAAGTTGACCATCCAAAACTGAACCTATGAAGGCTGATTACTATGTAACATTCTAGCTATAACATCAACGTTAATCCTCTTCACAATGACATTAACCCTGTTAATACAAGACTGAAATCTCCTAGCATTTCGTTCTCTCCAAATATGATACAAAACAGCAGCAAAGGCAGCACACAAGATCTTTGTAATAGCTCTACCATCTGCATGAGAAATAAACCAAGCAATCTTACCAAGTCATGGCAAATGATATCTCTATATGCAAATCCAACATGAAATTATCTTCCAATTTATTACAGAGAAGGGGCGTTGAAAAAAAAAAGATGAGCCAAATCCTCATGAACATGATTACAAAATGCACTTGCTCTCATAAATTATATTGAGATGCCTGCTCTGAGTTAGAAGCCTACACCAAAAAACAATCCACATGATAAAAGTGTGTTTAGGCACAACTAACCTCTCCATATAATATTAGACCATGACACAAGGGGATGTCTCTATGTAGCAAGCGGTGGAGACTGTAGAGCCTTAGCCATAGAGAACTTGAGTGCAATCATCCATCTACCAAATTTAACAATCACAGCCTCCATGGATCTACACTTCACTATCAATCTCTAATGCTCATGATCTATTTCTTCTAGTCAACAGACAACAAAGTTTTTAATGATTGCAAGTCATAAGTTGTGTTACTATCCGCTGTTCCATCTCACTTTGCACGTTTTCTCGCTTGGAAGTAATTGCATCTATCTCATCAATTAATATGATTGATGGAGTAGTTCTATATGCCTCTTCGAAACAACCTCTTATAGTTTCATCAGAAGCACCTACAATAATCATGAACAAACTTAAAATAAATTGATAATTGATATTAAAATAAATTGATATTAAAATTTGACAATGTCATTTAGTCATGAACTAAATGACAGTAATCACTTAACATTTCCTATTGCATGTAGAATGTGGAAAAAGCATATTGGGAAATTAAAATGACAAAGGGTTTTCTTCAGATACATTGTTCCTGTTCTTTGCTAGGTTTTGCAGATTTATCTGTGCATAACGATCTATAAAAGAGTTTATGATTTTTACACATAAACACGAAATAAAGAAAGACAAAAACACATAAATATTATGACAAAAGGGCAAAAGCAAAAGAAAGTAAGACTTTATGCTCTCAGTTATAAATTGCAATATGCATGTCTGATGAGATATCCATGGTCTAACACCAATAATCCCACATCCACCAATAATCCCACACACATTGTCTAACTTCAATAGGCTCACACCCACACAATAAACTCGCAAAGAGTGAACGAAAAATGAGCTTTTATATCACAAACAGTTGAAAAAGCAAAGAGATGAAATCACAATGGAAAGTTTGAGTCTTGCATTGTACCCAAGCTCGAGATGATGATCAATGCTTATTTTGAGGTAACAAAGATCAAGCCTCTGACCGTCTACCTTGATTATGTACTTTGCACAAGTCTTACCTGGTGGAGGATGAGTGTCATATTCTACAAGTTCTACTTTGCACAAGTCTTACCTGGTGGAGGATGAGTGTCATATTCTACAAGTTCTTTCAATCTGACAATAAATAAATCAAGTATCAGCTAAATTAAAAGGATGAGTGTCATATTCTACAAGTTCTTTCAATCTGACAATAAATAAATCAAGTATCAGCTAAATTAAACTGGTACCTGAGATGTGAAAAATGGAAATAGTTGAACATTGTCAGAATAAAATAGATTATACTGTTCAATGTTATATGGAGTCAGTTTTTTGGTACGTGCAACTTATAAGTCACAGTTTTTTAATGTTAAACTTGATTGGTGAATATACCTAGTCTGTCTAATCTGGTAAATAATATCCCACCCGAGGGATCCTAAAGAAAATATTTTGATTTAGTCATTATATCAACAGAGAAATTAAGAGCAAACAGCTCATAAATATACATGCTTAATTCCTGGATGTAAATGAACTATGGAAAACCACACTGGATCCTCATTCTCTACAAAGATTTATAAAGTTACTGATCCCTCTACTTCCTCACGTCATGTTGACGTCCATGTGAGAGTTAGCTGGTCATGATTATTGCATCTGATGAACTACCCAAACCCACCAATCTTCTATAAAACCCAGCAACATGTTTCATGAGTTTTAAACAAAACTATTCAGAAGATCTTATGGTTTCCAAACCAGGTCCCCTTACTGAATGGCCATAGTAGAGGCTGGGTAACTTCAAGGTAATCACTTTCATCATCATGCCTCCATAGTCACCGAGTCTATAACATGCAAGTTTTTTTTATTGATTTTGTGGCACTTATGTATACAATATTGTGTCCTACACATGCTCCAGGTAGAAAATATTGGTACTCAATTTGAATAATAAAAGTGCTTTATAATTCTATTCTCTTCATGATCCTAACCACTGAGCCTGTTATCTATGGATAAGTAATACACAAATTCTTTAAGGCTTCTATATTCCTCATATTATCTTAAATCATTTTTAGAGTATGGATAAGTAATACACAAATTCTTTAAGGCTTCTATATTCCTCATATTATCTTAAATCATTTTTAGATCTAGTAAAACAACAAAGCATTCTCTCATATTATCTTAAATCATTTTTAGATCTAGTAAAACAACAAAGCATTCTCGCTTGTGCATTGGCGCCTACATTTTTTTATCAATATTTCTATCAACATAGATAACATCAAGAGCATATGATACAAACAGATCTAGAAAAGAAAATGGTTTTCAGGTTCCAAACAGTTCAAAGCATTTGAATCCAAACATAAGAACAAATATGAAAACGTTGATACTCGTGGCATATGAAGCTAAGAGAACACCACCAGCCTCACTTCTCCCTGACTCAGTTATTCTAAAAGAAAACGGATTTATGATTCTGGCAAAGAAATACATCCATTTAACATATCAAAACAATGGAGAAGAAAGACAAGTGAGATAATAGCAAAAGTAAATGATCCGACCTTTCTTTAATAAAATTTATTAGAAGTCAAACCTTTTCTTTCCAAACTCAAACCGAATTTTATTCAGTGAATTAAATTCCTTTCCAGCTTTTAACTTCTCTCCATTTCAAACCTATCATCCTCAAAAAATAAGAATTACATCAAAAAGGACATAAACAAAGTTCCCAACTTCATCATTGCTCATATCTACGCTACTGAGACCAAATTTTTTGAGTGTTTAATTCACAATGTATGACAAAAAGGTGCAAACTTTACAGGATCATATATTCATCTTTGTCAATGCCCTTCTTCAACCTACATATCTTCCACCTTTACGCTTTTCATTAAGTGATTTATTTTTTCTATCTTATACCATACACATCTAAGGCATCGTTACCCACTCACCCCTATATTTTTGGATCAATGACTATAAACCACATGGTCAAAAACATTAACAAATATGGAACTTGGTGACAGGGACCTAACAATTCCTTAACTTGCTCAAGTCTAGATACGGGAAAAACACAAGCCAAGTGGAATGCTACAATGAAGAAGAGACCAAAATGAGCCTTACAAACATTTATGAGCACTTGCCATTATGGTAATGTAACTAATGCTAGCCAATTATAAAAGCATATTTATGGCCTGCTATCTGTATGACATGTTTGGAGGTCTATTAAAAAATGTACTAAAGGATAGTCAAAGGGGAGTTCAGTGGAAAAGCAACACGATTAGAAAATCAACACAAGTAGAAATGAGGCAAAGAAACAGGGAAGAAGCAGACATAAGCTCTCTATGCCTAACCATGAGCCGGGCATAACCAATGATGAGTCCACCAGGGAGAGGGGATCTGACATATCACAAATTATTGGCTGAAAAATGTTGAAGTAATTTTCAAAAAAGCTTTTCAAAAAATTGAATTTACCCCCACCCATGTGCAAATTGTAATTAATATTGTTAGTGGTTTTTTTGTAATAAAATCTTACAGTTAGGGGGGGGCTCATAACTCCTAAACTTAAGGATGGTTTTTTGATATTTTGATATTTATTCTGGATCACCTCATAATCATCGAAAGTTTGTGTGGGTGGGTGGGTGATTCTAAAATTTGGCCTAAATTCAACTTTTCCCCCTCTATAAGGTGTGTGAAAGCCATTTTGCTTCATTTATTTTTCATGATATCAGATCAATACATGGATAGCAAAGGTCATTTGAATTGTAGACTCATATGGTGATGTTGTTGGGCCTACATTCACTGAACACATAGAAAGTCATAACAAACACCAATTATATATATCTGGTGCACCTAGTATTTATACTCTCATGAATCTTCACCATCCTTGTCAACTCCAACACCAACAGAAAACTTTCCTCTACAACTTGGCAAATCTAAATCTAAAATAAATAACCAAGACATTGTTGCTATTGATGATATAGGCAAGTAATATTTATATTATCTAACATTGAGCATGATATATCCTAATCTTAAGTGTCACCACATCAACATGAGAGCACAAACCCACTAAATAGGCGTTATATTGGTCAAGCTACAACTTCTAGATTGATTACTTCTATACAAAATGGTATTATTGAACCAAACTCAAAGTATGTCAACCTGGAGATATCTTCATCTTCTAAAGACTTAAGTATTTGGACAGATGGACAGACTATACTGGCCTTTTCACATTCTGGTCGATGAGCCAGTATGTAGAATTTTATGCTTTGTGTTATAATCATTCAATAAGAGTAGAAAGCGTCGTAGTAATTTAAAATAACCGATCTAACTGAGAAATGGAAAGATTGAGATTAAACTTACTTTCTAATCTCGCTCCAGCTGCCCTATGATTATTGAAACCCTCATCGCTTGAAACTGTATGAAATCGAGAATTAGGGCAAAATTTCTAAATGCACATGAAAAATCCTAAATAAAGTATGATGAAGCAAATAAATTAAAGAGAGCTGGGGGGGAGAGGAATAAAGTAAATAAATAAGTATATATATTATACCAACCAAATAAACAATTTAATGAAAAGAAGCTCTTAGTCTTTATACGCTTTACTTTTAATAACATCTCATGTTTCATTAGTTATCGTTTTTTATCCATTTCATATTCTAAGTATATTGTTATATATTTATGATAGCTTGGGATATATGTTTTCTTAAACTCAAAAGTTTGATTTTAAACCTATATCTTAATTACTTTCTTCCTTCCAGTATATATTAATTCAACCATTGGAATTCTCAATTCTCACACAAAACACACATTTTAAACCCACCTAAATTTATATAACTACCTTGTGGTTGAGAATTAATATCATTAACCGAAGCAATAATAACCAAAATCATGAGCAAACAATCTAATATCATCAACTAAATATCCAAAAGGAGCTAAAGAAAAAGTTCTTAAGGGGTTATTTGTTTCAAGTAAAATTTGTTAGAATAATTTCCATAATTCTAAGAAGATAAATATATGAAAGATCAGCTGTAATATATATGAAAGATCAGCTGTAATATCTCTTGCGCATGGATCTCTATAAATAAATTCTTCTCTCTTACAAAAAGAAGAAAAAATCAAAAAAATAAGGAAAAGGAAAAGATAAAGATAGATAAGATAAATACCGGAGATAATATCAACCTCAGATGACCGACTCTTTCCCATGGATATCTTCTAATTCTTCTCGCTTTCAAGAAAAATAACCAAAAAATTGATTAAAAATAAAAAATTGGATAACAAAAAAATCATATGAACTGAATATTTACAATCTTCGCAGAACAAAACTTATCAAAGATAACAAGCCTCCATCGCCGATCACTTCGAGTTATAGGTCAACGAGTTTGCCTATCGTCGATCTACAACTTCTCTTGAAGTTTTCATTTTTCTCTAATTTCTTATGATTTTTTATGAAGTTTTCATTTTCTCTTGAAGTTTTAATACGAAGTTTTTGTTTTTTTATTTTAATATGAAGGAAACCTTCGCAATGTCTCCACACCGAAGCTGGAGTTCGATCTCCAACCCTTATTATCAAGTAAAACCCAATCGTAGACAGTTACATCTCTAGGCATTTTTTCAATCCAATTTTAGCTAATACCCTTAGGTATGATTACAAAATCTGAAATTGTAATTGTCATTATCTCACAAGAGCAAGTTCTAAAAACTATCAAAGCTCAGAATTGCACACTAATTCAAATAAAAACTCCAAATTGAAACTCATATAAATCAATCAAATTCAAAACCCAATCGCAAAGTATCAGCTTTAAAACAAAACTAAAAAAATACAAAAAACAAAAACCCAGTTACCATCAACGATCGCATCGGAAACCCTATCTTCGAAACTGAGAACAACATCAAACGGGCCATCAGTAGCATTAACCTACCAGCGCTGAGGTGCTAGCTTCACACTCATATTCCTCTTCAACATCGGCAATATCCCATTACGCTTGTACCTAAAAAAACTCCACAAAAGTCCTAACTTTACAACGGCAAAACAGTAAATACAAAAAAAATATAGGGGACAAAATCGGCTTTCCACTCACAATTCAGGGTTCTTGCGGAGGAGGTCATCGTACATCTTGTGATAAGGGGTTCCGAATTCGTAGATGTTGGGCTCTCGGTACGATGGATCGGGGAGCTTAACGTGTGCCCCAGTGCCATAGGAGGAGACGTCAAAGCCATGACGCTAGAGGAGGGAGTGGGCTATCGTACCAGGGATCTTAACGTGTGCCCCAGTGCCGTAGGAAGAGACGTCGAAGCCATGGCGCTGGAGGAGGGAGTGGGCTTCCATGCTCTGATTCTGGTTCGAGGAGCAGACCATTGCGTGTCGGAGCTTTGGAGATTTATCCTTCATTTTTTGTTTGATTTCGTTGGTTTTCTTTTGTTTTCTAGGGTTTTTTGATGAATTTAGGGGAGTGAGGTTTTGAGGAGATGGGAGACTACCAAATTTTAGGGGGGATTTAATTTGGGATTTGAGTTTTTTGGGATTTGGTGGGAGATTAGAGGAAACCGTGGAGGAGAGAGAAAGACGAGAGGCCGCAGGGGACTCCCGGGTTCGGCTGTCATCGATCTACAACTTCTCTTGAAGTTTTTATTTTTCTCTGATTTCTTCCGGTTTTCTTCTGCTTTTTTCTTTTCCCGCAGTTAGGTTTTTTTTGCAGGAGAGGGTGTTGAAGATTTTTGAAGGAGATGAATGAACAGAGGCGATAGATACGGTAACAGATTGTTTAGGGCTTTTGATTTCTGATTTTGGAGTAACGTAAAAAAAGGATAATTCTGCTAAATTTATGATAGATTGAAGGGCATTTTGGGTAGGAAAAGTTTTTCTCATACTCCCTCTTTTAAAGGGAGAATGATATGCCTTTGTGTGAATCGCTATCGAAACGTCCCCTTCCTATCGGAGAAAATAATTTTATCTTACCACATTTGCTACTATAAATCTGTGATGTTCTTGAAAAACATATATAACTTGGCTATAATTAATGGTGAATTCTTACGCTTTCATTCGGTACGCTGGAATCGAATGAAGTGAGAATAGAATGAAAAAAAAAGGAATAGAATGAAAATGAGTGTGGGAATATAATGCTCAATTCCATTATCATGCTTGAGTTCAATTACAGAATGAAGCAGAAATGCAAAATCTTTTAATTTTTGAAAGATGCGATCATAAATAATTTGGAAAAATATAGTATCTATTTTAAATTTTCATTCGCAGTTAGGCGGGAATGCCATTTTCTCTCAATTTATTGGCAGGGACAAGCCCATGATGGTTCGGCTAGGATGATGATGTCACTTATGAGCAACTAAATTTAAAACTTCTTATCAATTAAATTATCTTCTATTCATGTTAAAAAATTATCATTTATAAATTTCACAATACATAGGATTTCGTGTAACCTAATTCAAACTATCCTAGCAAGCTAAGAAAATTCAATTCAAAAGCAACAATGTGCACTTTTTTTTTATAATGAGAGGTTGTTTGGTTCGCTTAAAACGCCCAAGGGAACGGGTTTCTGGGCCTGACGCCACCTCTACCTCAGATTTTTTGTTTCCGCCCATTTCTTTTCGTCGCTTTGGTTCACTAGGGTTGAATAGGGAAAACCCTAGCCGCTCTGACAACTGCCCTCTTGATTCTCTCGGTGATTTTTTCTGCAACACTAGGGTTACCTCCTCGCCTCTATCCTCCCGCCAGAAATCTCCCATGATTTCTTCGTCGTTGTCTTCGTCGTCTTTGTCTTTCTTCTGGATTTCTCTCGTGGACTTCTTCGCTGCTGAAATTGAGATATAAACTTCAATAACCCTAGGCCTGAAATATTTTTCAAAGTTACTGTTTATGTTCGTCACTGTCTTCTAAAATTGCTTCGTCGTCGAGCTCTCGTGGCTGTTTTTTGTTAATAGGCTAATTCGAGCTTGTTTAGCTCTATGTTGTTGGGTTTTTTGTTGCTATTTGTGCTCGTCATCGAGTTCCCGTGACTGTTTTTTGTTACTATGCTAATTCAAGCTTGTTTAGCTCTATGTTGTTGGGTTTTTGGTTGTTACTTGTGCTCGTCGTTGAGCTCACGTGGCTGTTTTTTGTTAATAGGCTGATTCGAGCTTGTTTAGCTCTATGTTGTTAGGTTTTTGGTTACTAATTGTGCTCATGGTCGAGCTCCCGTGGCTGTTTTTTATTAATAGGCTGATTTGAGCTTGTTTAGCTCTATAATATTGGATTTTTGGTTGCTACTTATGCTTGTCGTCGAGCTCCCGTGGCTGTTTTTTGTTAATAGGCTGATTCGAGCTTGTTTAGCTCTATGTTATTGTGTTTTTGGTTGCTATTTATGCTCGTCGTTGAGCTCTTGTGGCTGTTTTTTGTTAATAGGCTGATTCGAGCTTGTTTAGCTCTATGTTGTTGGATTTTTGGTTGCTATTTATGCTCGTCGTCGAGCTCCCTTGGCTGTTTTTTGTTAATAGACTAATTAGAGCTTGTTTAGCTTTATGTTGTTAGGTTTTTGGCTACTTGTGCTTGATTTTTGTTAATAGGCTAATTCGAGCTTGTTTAGCTCTATGTTGTTGGGTTTTTTATTGCTATTTATGCTCGTCGTCGAGCTCCCATGGCTGTTTTTTGTTAATAGGTTGATTCGAGCTTGTTTAGCTCTATATTGTTGGGTTTTTGGTTGCTACTTGTGCTCGACATCAAGCTCCTCGTGGCTGTTTTGTTAATAGGCTGATTTGAGCTTGTTTAGCTCTATGTTGTTGGGTTTTTTGTTGCTATTTGTGCTCGTCGTCGAGCTCCCATGGCTGTTTTTTGTTAATAGGCTGATTCGAGCTTGTTTAGCTCTATGTTGTTGGGTTTTTTGTTGCTATTTGTGCTCGTCGTTGAGCTCTCATGGCTGTTTTTTGTTAATAGGCTGATTCGAGCTTGTTTAGCTCTATGTTATTGGGTTTTTTTGAATATATTATTATAATATTGTAGTAAGTAGTTATTTGCTTCCATTTTGTAATATTACCTTTCATGGTGTGAAATTTAATAGTGTACTAATCTTTAAATTAAACTTGTGATTACAGGATATTTATAAGTCACCATACAATTTCCTAAGATGCAAGCAACCTACAATGTGCACACATTGTACTGGATGGCTATTGCTCTGGGTTATTTGTGTAGTAAGTTTTCATGAAACGAGTTTACATTGGTGACTTTTTTACTTTTAGACTATGATGATTATCAAAACTTATGAGATTAGCAACTTGTAATATCTTTTGAAATCGCACTGGATGGCTAATAATGATGATATTGACGAAGTTCTGAGCCCTAAGCGGTAATTTGCATTTACTCGCGCTTGAATTTTACATTCACTTTATACATTTACTTGAACACAAACATTTCCTTGGTGAGATTTGTTTGCAAACTCATGTTATATTTAAGTTTGCGGGGATAGATATTACGATACAACATTTGTGTTCAGGTTCTTATTTGCATCGAAAATTATAATATTTGCTGAACTCATTATAAATCGTTTATCGAATACAATGAATTCAAAGAAACAAGCCTTTTTATAAGATCTCTTGTTACAAACAAATAACCTCCTAGAAACACACACAGAGGATATTTATCACCCGCTGCTTGCATGAGATCTTTGCATGTGTCGGGGGTGCGTTAGCCCGTGGACGGCCGAATGACAGATCCAAGTTGAATCATGAAGAAGTCTTAAGGTCGATGTTTCGTTTTAGAAACAAAGACAGAAATGGATATTCTAGCAAAGTAAGATAAAACACTCTTCTCAAGATCAAGTCAAAACTTAGATCTCGAAGAAACACCAAAGGCTCTTGGAAGTGCTTGAAAACAATGAAGACTCTTTCTCTCTTGCTCAAAATCACCAAATTGCTTAAGTATCTATCTTTTCTGCCTTCGTCCTTATGCATATGGATGATAGGGAAGCATTTATAGTCCCTAAAAGCAATTACTGAAGGTATAAGATCAAAACCAAACCAACTTGACAGCCCCCTATTTTTGGGACACGTTCCGTGTCTCAGAAGAAGGGGTTCTGTCTGCCAGTTTTATAACCGACATTTCCACATTTTAATGCCATTGTCTCTATAGTTATGAGCGTATTTTATATTTGTAACGCCCCCCCCCACATTCACACATGATCCCTAGCAGTTATGAAGGCATGTGGTCCACACAAAACCTAAGAAAACCACCAACGGAAGTGTGAAATTTCCTCATTGTTTCCAAGACACATTCTGTGCCTTAGAAACTATGAGTTGCCTCATAGCTTCTGAAACACATTATGTGTCGCGGAAACTATGAGTTATCTCATAGTTGCCGAGACAACTTCCTTGTCTCGGAATTTGTATGACGCCTAATTGTTGTTTTGCATTTTTGTGCATTCCTCAATCACTTTTTGATATCAAATGGTCCTCTTTCACTCAGATGATGACTTTTATCATATTTTCTTTGCTTTGAGCTATGTACAATAACTTATGAGTAATTTTTGATGCCTACAGATACCCCCTCCAAAGTATTTTTAGCCTTATTCTTTCATAGAAGAGGTTAGAATACTTTGGATATGATACACCCAGCCTTTAATTCATTGACTTCTTCAGCTTTTGGCCTATTCGGTATTTTGTCGAATAGTCAAAATTCTTCCGATGCTATGTTTATCATCTGACCGTTGTCGAAATCTTGAATCAAAGCTGGTGTGTTGATTTCGAAGTTAGCTCGTGTCGTTGAATTGACTTTGAACTGATCACCTTCACTGGAAGTTTGTATCTGAATCATGATTGAACTCCTCAGAATTATCCTTTAACTTGGAATCTTTCCTGAACCTTATTTTGGCAAAATTATCAACACACTGATCGACGTCAGTTTTTATTACAACGCGTTGACTGACGTTGGTCTTCATCGTGGCGTGAACAAAGTTTATACTCATACGTTAGCTGGAGTCTATATAGTTTAAGCTCTTAAGGCGTTAGACCATGGAGAATCAATTTATATTCTTGTACTCATCGGAATTTTTGGGAATCAGTTTAACCTCGTGTACCCGTTGGAGGTTCAAGGAGATGGAGTTTATACTCGTATACTCATCGGAGTGTCAAAATATACTAAAAATGAGTCGAGGATACCACGCGAATAAAACTCAACCATTCAGCGAATCAGCCTTTGTGCGAGACAGTCGCCACTGTCTCGCATGTGCAGGACAACATCTCTGTCTCGGAAGGGTGAGACAACATTGACTGTCTCTCGCACACAGGCGAACAACGGCTCCTGGGGGTTTTTAAGTCCGGCACTTGGGCTAATTTTTGGGTATTCCAAACCGCCTCTTTGCATTCAAACTCCCTCAAGACCTCTCCAGAAGTGATCCCAAGTCTGATTTTTTTCCTCTTTCATTCTTCAACTTAATCGAAGAGGTAAGTTAGGGTTTTAATTTTCTTAAATCTCGGGTTTCATCTCTTATTTCCAATGAATCTGTACTTAAACCTCTTCTCCTCTTATTGTTGACATGAATCAAAGCTAACCTTTTGTGCCTTGAGAATTTTCGGGTTTCCCTTTGGATTTCTTTCGAAAACCTTAGCTTTCTTCGAGGTATGCTTTCTTTTCTTGTATCTTTCTTCCATGTACACTAACTTTCTTTAATTTTCTAATCAAAGCCGAATCTAGATTATGGAATTTGAATTGTTTTGATCTCTTGTTTGAAATTTTACCAAAAAACCTAAGTTTTTTTTGTAGGATTTTTGATAAAAATCAATTTTTTACTATGTCTCCCAAGAGATCTCACGTGCCCCAAGGTAGATCTGCCTCCCATGTAGCTGAGGGAGAGGAGCTTGTGGTTGCTTCCTATGGAGGTGATTTTTCTAAACTTTTGTCAATTCAAAAGTTAGAACTTTGTGAATTTTATATGTAGATCCTCGTTTGCTCTCCTTTATGGGATTCGGGAAGAGCCGGTATCCTCCTTCATGGGGATCAATGCTGAAAAAATGTTGTTTTGCTGAGGTAAAACACATCTAAAGGCAAAAAGGGCGATTTCCCGTTGTCTCGTACTTTGTCAGGCAGGGTATGTCGTCGTAATGTTCATACACGACGATGTACATTGTCTTTCGTGCGTAGTACAACTTAAATCATCCCGCCGACCACGAGGTGGTGACTCTATCTCGCAAGTTTACGAGATGAGTTCTACCCCTTGTTTCACCTTTAGAAATATTTTCTTTTCAATTCAAAAGTTAAAACTTTGCAAATTTGTTTGTAAATCCTCGTTTGCTCTCCTTTGCGGGGTATTCGGGAAGAGCCGGTATCCTCCTTCATGGGGATCGATGCTGAAAAGATATTGTTTTGCTTAGTCAAAGCACATCTAAAGGCAAAAGGGGTAATTTCCTGTTGTCTCACACTTTGTTAGGCAAGGTATGTCGTCGTAATGTTCATACACGACGATGTACATTGCCTTTCGTGCGTAGTATAACTTAAATCGTCTCGCTGATTCACAAGGTGGTGACTCTATCTCGTGAGCTTTACGAGATGAGTTCTACCCCTTGTTTCACCTTAGAAATATTCTTTTAACTACATTCCGACGGATATATTTTCCTTTTTCAGTTAATTTCCCATCAATGGCCTTCCCTGATAGAGAAGTAACCGGTCAAAGTGGTACTACTTATGCCTCTTTTGACGGGAGCCATATTATTATTGAGGCTCCTCAATTCAGTGCTGATTGTCCGAAGGACATTCCCGAACTCATTCACCAAGGGAGTCGTCGTATTTTACATCAGCTGGTTACTAACATTCCGCTGGGCAAGTATCAAGATTTAACAGAACATTTAAGAAAGCCCCAGTATCTGTTTGGAGACTCAGTAGAAGATCCCGAGAAGCTTTCATGTGAGCCAGAGCAATGGTTAAATGAGCACGGTGGAGTATTCAGATATCTACCTTATATTCCTCGGCATTATTCTCTTCAGCTTAGAAATTTAGCTGTGACTCGAGAGATGTTTTGGAGGCTGACGGAAGATCACGAGCGTGTGTATTGTGGGTTTATTGGTAGGGATGCTAGGACCCCAGTCTCTAGTGATAGGAATTCTATTAGAGGGCTTCATCCAAGTATATTAGGCCAGGACAATTTACCTCATAATGAGTTGATGAAGAACCGTTTAGCTAGATTGGGGAGAGAGCTTCCAGTTAAGAGATTTAGGCACTTTGGATGGGTCCACTTTTTCATGGATAGGTGGTGGATAAGATTGACAAGTTATGTACTCAACCGTTAGGGAAGGGAGCTATCTGATAAAGGATTATTTGTCCCCATACGAGCTAGTATGTACGGTCTGCCAATTAGTGTTGACCACTTTTTCGCTTTGTTTGAGACCTACAACCCGGATACCAATATGTTTTTACCAAGAATAGAGAGTTTGGTCTTCCTCTCCGTGAGATGATGAAAGTATCTGGTTTGCTAATAGGGGATCTGCCTTACCAAGAATATTTTCTAACAACCAGTCAGTTGAGCCGAATAAAGGAAATAGCCACCATAGCTCATGATGTTCTGTGGGAATTGACTTGTCATTACCACATTGCCATGGCTGAGACGGATGTAAAGGCCAAGAAGAAATTTCTGCAAGTTAGCTTGAAACAGTTTGCGGACTACCTTTTTAAGAATCTTGAAGGCCATTCAGGATATGAAGTGTGTGAATTGCCACCTCTAACCCCATCAGAGATTAATAAGTTGTTAGTGAAAATGAATGCTTAGTCATACACCATTCATTCAGCTGAAGGAGGATTTTCCAAGGGCACCAAGTTTGAGTCTTTCTTGTGGCAAGCTCAAAAAAAGATTACGTCATCAACTCTCTTAACTGGGTATTTAGCAATCTGGTTGAAGAAGTGTGTGGTGCCCTACCAACCTTCCGATACATTACCCATTGAGGTCTTATATCCTACAGTTCAGTTGGTAATTGGACGTAGACTCTCTCTGCTCCCGGTCATGATTGCAGATATTCACAATGGGCTCCGCCAGCTGACCACCGCTTTCACACAAGAAGGGAAGAAACCCTCAAGTGAGATCCCAACCATAAAAATAGAATTACCCTACACTTATATGATGACATGGTTAGTTCTTCACCGACCTGATATGATGTCAGTACCTGAACCTGCAGACCCAAATCTTCCCATACTACAAATTCTAGAAGAATGCAAATTGACAGGTAGGCAATGGCATGAAGTGTCCAGGCAGTTCAGAGTCCACAAGTGCTGGGAATTTTTTCTGTGTTTTCCTTAATTTTCTGGAACTTATAATGATAAGCTTAAGGATGAGGAAGATCCAAGAAGAAACAGGACAAGTTTGGACATGGGATGTTTTAGGTGGTTGATAAACATCCGTCCTGGTTATTGGGTGTTCAGGGTTAAGAACATTTACAGTATTGAGCTATATTTACCCTGCAGATTTGCCCGCCAGTTTGGTTATGACCAACTATACATAGACAACCCTAACAGATGGTTGAAGACCTGTGGAGGTTTGATCGATGGTGCCCGAGCTTGGTTCCGGAGTATCAGCGATGGTACCAATACCCAAATTGATCTTCCCGTAGTTGTACTTGGTTTATAGATGACCTTTATATACTACAAATGGCTCATAGCTGCTAATGCCACCACCAAGAAGAAAATAATTTTAAAGTTGGAAGCGGAGGCCGCTTCTAGGCTTGCTACCGAAGCAGTTTGGGAAGCCGTTTTACCACATAAGGGGAAAAATCCATTGGATCCTCAAGTAAAGGAAAACAAATCACTGATTCCGATGATAGTGAAAAAGAACTCTTTACTGATATGGCTAAAACTTCTGAGGAGGAAGGTGAAGCTGGAAATGGAGAAGCCTGGAATGCAGATGAAGGGAATGTACCCGGTCTTCCATAGTCTTTCTTTCCAGGGTAAGGTGAGAGCTCCCCCGTGGCTCACAGGACTTGCCATGCAGATTAGTCTAAATTGCTGGGAGCTCCTAAAAAGATGAAGGAGAAGGTCATTTTAACCTATCCTAATCGGATGATAGTTAGATATTTCAACGAGGATGAGGAGGAGAAAATAGATACAATGCCTCTTATCAGAAAGATACCTCGATCCTCAACTCCTGCTCACGCTCAAGCTCAGGCTTCTCCAAGAGCCGAATTGCACACCAAATACCACCATGAGAGATCCGATACTCTGGGAGAAGCGCGTCCACCAAAAAGGACTAAGAAGGTTGTACATCGACAGTGTACTCCTCTACCTGCCTTTGAAGAGGAGTCTGTCACGATGTTCCTGCCAACGAACAAGATAATGACTCATCGTTATTTCTGTTTCTCTATCTCATTTTTATTTTAAGATCTGAACTTATTCCATACTTGGTTTTCATAGGGGGTCGAGAAGAAGGGGAAATTCAATTTGACACCACTTCTCCTGGACTTATGGAAAGCGAGGAGCCCAGCTTCATCCAGCAAATGCATAATGCAATGGATGACAAACCTGTTGGCACTCAAACGTCCTCTCTTACTAAAATCATTCCACCAACTCCCAGCGTAAGTACGGGTATTTCCCTATCCGGAGGGTAATTTCGAGAGATCAGTGAGTCAGAATGCGTACCTCTTCTAATGACCTGTGCACTTTATCTCCTTTTAGTAAAACTAAAGGAAGCGGGTGCAAATAGTGGAGTTGTCGAACCCGTCGTGGCTACTAAAGGTAATGTTGATTTCCATTTTGTGTGGGTTCATATATGTATATATATTGGTATTCATAGTTCAGCCTATTCTATAGATGTCGCAATGAATGAACTAGCCAAATGGGAGACCACTCACGTTGCTGAGGTCAAGGATTTCAATGAACACAACCTTGATCTTGATCTTTCAGAAGATGACCATCAGTATATCTACAATTTATTATCGGAGAAAACTTCTGATGCGGCTGCAGGACCAACTGCTAGAGTTGGTTCAACTAAAGTCGGTTCCTCTGCAGGTATGGATCTTATTCTGTAATCTCAATTGCCTCTTTATTAGTTAACTTTAAATAATTATATGTAGGTTTTAATCATAGGACCAGTTGCTAAAACCGATATAACTATCATTATCGGGATATCTGATCAGCCTGGGGGGTCTTAGCTTCTTACTGTTGGCAGTACCCAAGGCCGAGGCTCAATCGTCGATTCCTGAGTCTTAACCTCTTATCCCTTCGGATTCGACGAGGAGAGAAGCTATTGCCACCGCTAAGGCTAGCCCCGCTACAACAATTGTGAGGCCAACTGAAGAAGTTGGTATGTCGACAGTTATTGCATCTGGAACGTCTCCATTTGTTCATGAAGTTGAAAGGGTGGAAACAAGCGTAGAACAACAAACTAATGAAGCCTCGCCTAGAGTTGGTGAGTTTTATCAGTGGCTTGCTTTAAAATTTTGATTAATACTCCAAAGTGCTTATTCCATCTCTTTTTTACTCGCAAAATTTTGATTAGTCCCAAATTGTTGTAGGCTCTGATTCAACGCCGATGGAGGTTCCAGCTACCCAGGCAGCTGCCATAGAAGGTATGTCAATGATCCTTATCCTATTGTTTTTTGAATTCCAAGCATCAAGTGTATATTTAACCATTCTCTTGAGTGCTTACTTTCCTTTTTTTATTACAGTGCCTCCTTCATTGTTACTTGAGTCTATCAAAGTGTTGATGTCGAACGAAGATCCGGACAGGGATGTTATCTGCTTCGATCTCCATAGCTTCGTCTCTTTCTTAAACATCATGATCGATTGAATTCTTCTCAAGGGGTCATCTTTTGACAACTTTAGGAGATCCCTCGATCGACATGTATTAGGGATTAGAAAAGAAGGATATTCTGACCTGACTGATTCCATTAAAGCATACTTGGCTCACTTAAAATAGGAAATCAAGTATCTGAGGGAACTTCAGGCTAGCGGTGCTTCTTCTTATATAACTGCTCGAATAGACTTAAGGCTGAAGGCATGGCGTGATTCACAAAAATCAACTGAAATCAAACTTCGAAAATTACGAAGTCGTGTGACCCATATGAGGGTGAACATCGCCAAGAAAGTTAAAGCTAAGGCTAATTTGCTTCAAGCTTTGAAATAGCATCAAGATGAGATAGCTCGCCTAGAAAAAGAACTCGAGGAAGCTAAGGACACCTGGAGTATTTTGGAGATTGATTTGGATGAAGTGGAGCGTGCTCAAAAGAATATATTTGACCAGCTGGAACTCTAGGACGAAAAGCTAATTGAGACAGAACAAGAGGTTGTCAAGGCCCAGAACACCAGTGAAGAATCCCTAAAAGCCAGCCTGACAACAGAGTCTGATCAAGCCTACATAGAAAAACTCTCCAAGCTAGAAGCGCAAATCCATAGTTATAAGTTGTTTTTAGATTAAAAACATTTCTCTTGTATCAGTACTTCTTTTGTATCTCCTTAAATTTTCCTCATGAATAAAGTGAATTTTTTTTTGCTCATTTGGGTCTTATTATGCTTACTCATTCTTGTTTGGAATAAATAAATATAATACTCATAAGATTTTTGGCAAACCCTCAACCGTCAACGGATTTAATATGCCTTTATCGATCACCGTTTGAGTCAGGCTAGCATGTAGATTGTCTAAATAGAAGAATAGAAACGGTCGAACGACCAATACAATAACAATAATAATAAATAGAAACATGTTGTTGGAATACTAACAAGCTAGATGCAATCCACCACTAGAGTATAACAATCAGAAGAATCCATAAATCTTCCGAGTAACAAGGTCATACAACTAGATGGAATTAATACTTAAAAATCTACAATACGAGACGTAGTATGTTGAGCGAAATAATCAAAACAAGAAAACCCTCATGTATATATCATATGTCTCAAATTGTAGATAATTAAACATTAATCTCGATCTATGTATGAAAAAAATACAACCGGTACGTATCTCACAAGAATCCATAATCACCTTAAGTAACAAGGTCATGTAACTAGTCATTCTATAATAGGTCACTGGTCCACATCTCACACAGAGTCAACGCTCATATTATCAGATAACTGATTGTTCACAAATCTCCTACGTGCATCCAATGCCGCTACACGAATCGGTCAGAGGACTACACGAATTCACTTTAGCCCAACAAACTAACCCTAGTGACTACACGAATTCACTGGTGCGAGCCTGGAAGATACATCAACAACCATATCCGATCATATGAACTATGACTTTCCCATCCCAACTCTTCTTATTTTTCTAAATCAACACAACACATTGTTAGACCCTAGAGGGGGGTGATTAGGGTCTTATGCTAATCTAATCCGATTAAATGCCAATTAAAACTTATTAACAAGTTATCCTAGCAAGAGTGAAATATAACAAGATATGTAAGCTAGGATAAGCAATATGAACAACAAAGAGATATATCCTATATGATGAATATATATATGCAAGGATATATAAACTACACAAGGATAAACAATCTAAACAAGATAGTGGATGATATAGAAATGAGCAATACACAATGGCGATATAAGATATGAGCATAAATATGAATGAACACCAAAGCACACTCAAACAAGCAATATGATCACGGAGTTCGGACCTTCCGTCCTACGTCTTCGCTCCCCACTCCCGGGGAGAAATCCACTAACACAATCCGGTTTGAAAGTCGGAACTTCTTCTACACACTCGGTTTTCTAGCTAACCGAAAACTCTCACACACACACTCTTGCAATCACACTCTACACCCACTAAGTGTTGGACCTAGCCGTGTCTCCCTCAAGTGCTCGGTTACAACCTCTCCCTAGGCACGTCAACCGACGCCACTCCTCTTGGGACGATCCCCGACTCTCACCACACACTCCTCACTCGGTGTACAAGTGTATTACAAAGTGATTCTCACAATAAGCACAAATATGACAAATGATTGTTCTCAAAACAAGGTGAGAACTCAATTAAGCACAACTCTTAGTCACAAACCCACAACCCCAAATTATACTATGAATGTAAATACAATAAGCTCAAAAGGTTGTGTGTGAACAAAGAGATATAAATCAAAACTAAACTCAATGTAGTTCTAGCTTAATAACAATGATAATCATAATGAAATTGCTAGAGAAAGGAGTTAGAAAACTTCTCTAAGAACACAAAGAAGAGGATGAAAGGGATTGAGAATGAATCCCTCAATCTGCAGTGAAAACTTCCTCCTTTGTAAACAGAAACCCAAACTCAAACAAACAGTAAAACCCTAAACCCTTGTTTAAACACTTTGTTTAAAAACCTTCTTAATTGCATAAAAAGAGATCAGCAATTGGGTATTTATACCCACTCAAGATCTCAACAAAAACCCCAAACCAAAATGACAAAACAGCCCCAGACAGATCAGCTCAGAAATAGCCGTTAGGAGACAACGGCTCTATTGTCGGTCGACCGGAAATTTCGTCGGTCGACCGATGAGAGCAAAAACACGAAGAAAACATTCTGGACCATCGTCGGTCGACCGGTGCGGTCGACCGATGAAAACTTTCGGTCGACCGACGGAAATTTCGATCGACCGATTGGAGCTCTCGGTCGACCGGACCGGTCGACCGATGACTCTCTGGAAAAATTGTTTTGCTGATTTTAAAATGCTGTTTAAAAATATCAAATAAATTCCAAAAAATGTAAAACTTTGGGGAATGATTGTAGACATGATAATAAACATGCTACAACGACTGGTTTCGAAAAAGGACTTCCCAAATGAAAAATATCATCATTTTGCAAAATAGTCCAAAACACGAAAATGTAAACATGTGAATTTTGACATTTTGGCTAAACCAACTTTTGAAACTTTACAAAATGATTTTATAGACTTGAAGAAAGATGTAAACTATTGTTATGAAGTCTATAAACAATGAATGTAGTATTTTATCAAAATACACATATAATGCACTAAAACATGATTTCATTTAACTAACTAAAATTGATATTGATGAAATCATATATATGCATATGAGTATGAAACAAAAATATGTTTTCTAATTATATTCAATTGTTTCATAGTAAAACTTGAAAACTATCAAACCAAAACATATACGTATATATATAATATATATAAAACCAAAACCAAAGCGTGTATGTGTGTATATGATTGAGCTTAAAGTACTAACACACATAATATAAAATCTAAAACTAATTTACCCAAGCTTGATCTTGATCTTCATTGTAGCTCAACTTGGTACACATTACGGATGAAGCTAAACTTGGATCTTGAACTAGAATTGTACAATGCTCCACTCTATAATTCCGCCAACCTTCTTTGGATATTATCGTTGAAGCGCAATCCATCCAACCTCCAACTACGTTGTTTTTCTACAATACATAGGAATGCACAAACATTAGACAAACAACATTAGTAGTAAATTGTTTGTAAATCATCATCAAAACAAGAAGGCCAACAATCTCCCCCTTTTTGATGATGACAAACAATTTACAAAAAGGATATATGCATGAAAGGAAATGAATATATAAGTTATAATTCACATGCATATGAACAAGAAAGAATATACACATACTCACAATATTTCTCCCCTTTTGACAACATCAAAAAGGGGACAAAAGAATTAAGAGAGCGAAAACTCCCCCTATCAATAAGCATAGGTGAGTATAAAAAGAATATATATAGGGATTGCTCCCCCTATCAAAAAACCATATAGAATATATGCAATGAAGATCATGGCAAAACATATGTGAGCAAGCATACAGGAATATGCTAAAAATTTACTCACATACATGAAGATAATGAGAACACATATAAGTATGTTAATATGAAAATAGTGTCTCATTAACACAAAAAAAATATAAAAACCATATAAAAGAATAGATTTATGAAATCAAAAGAAGAGGAACATGAGAATCACGCAAAAAATTTTCAAATGAAAACAAATCAACCAAAAGAAATCATAAATCAAAGTTTATATACAAAAACAATGTTTGATCAATAAAGAAAAATTTTCTTTACATAACTTGATCAAAACTACTCATAGAATACATTATAAAGCACGAATAGATGATCCATTAGCACAAACACATAAATATCATCATATAAGTGAATTATAATGAATTCAAAAAAACAACCAAAAGAATTTAACCAATAAAAGGAGTTTTTTTCATAAAAGTTTAAAATACATTTTTCAAAATCAAGAAAGAGAAAAATAAAAATACTAAAATTCTTGGTTTAAAAATTATTTTGGCACCCAAGCATTCTTGGTGCCGGATTGTTTAGGGACATGACCCCTATCAATAAAGCTCAAAGCCCTTGGGTTATGAACCCATTTGGGCGCATTTAGTGCACGGGTTCGGTCATAGCAATAATTATGCAAATGACCCATTCGATTGCAATAAGTGCAATGAAGAGGATACATTTGTTTATGTTGACCATGTGGATGTGCACGTGAAACATTTGCAAATAAAGATGATCTTTTAAAATTGTTTTGCAAATGTAAAACATTTTTAAACGAAGGTAGTTCTTTTGGAACAACTTGCGATTTTGAAATATTTTGTAAATCAAAGCAAAATTTCGCTAAGTGTCCAATCCTACCACAAACACTACACATAAACTTTTGTGGTCTATTAGAAACATTTGGCAAATGTGATTTTCTTTTCAAATCAAAACAATATTCGGCCAAATGATCAAAACGACCACAAAACTCACATTTGTACATATGGTCATGTTTATGATGATCTATACGTGTGTGTACATGTGAGTGTGATGATGAAGCTTGATGGGATGCACAAACATGATTAATCTTGATGGGTTTTTGTGCATTATAACAAAATCTAGCAAGGTGGCCTTTACGACCGCAATTAGTGCATTTATAGACTTTGTTATACATGTGTGCATAGTGTGTAGGTTTCTTAGAAGAGTTTGCATTAGACTTTGCACACAAGTCTATAAGCTTGTTATGATTATCAATGCATGTGTTTAAGGGAAAAGAAGTCAACTTATGTCAAAGTGATAAAAAAATGTACAAAGCTGTAAAGTTATGAAAACTAGAAAAAAGTTTGAGAAATTGAAAGGTTTGAAATTAAATTTAAATCTCAAAAAAATTTGAGAAATTGGAAAGTTATAAAAACTTGTAAGTTTGAGAAATTAAAAGGAGTTGTCAAAGGAGTTTAAGAAATTGGAAATTTTCGAAAAAATGACAAACGTTTAGGAACATGGAAAGTTTGAAAAATGTAAACATGAGAACATGGTACTTGAAAACTTTGTGGAAGTCATTTTATTATTTATCATTGATAACTTTTCAAAGAAATTGGAGTTTTGAAATAAAAGTGAAATGTCAAAAACATTTGAGAAATTTCAATATTTGAAACTTGAAGTTTAAAAATTGCAAAGTTTGAAAATTAAAGTGAAATGTCTAAACAATTTGGAAAGTTTGGAGAACTAAGCGAAATGCAAAACAAGTTCACTTGTCAACTTATGACACAGGTGAAAAAATTTATTAGAAAAATCTTGTATATGGCAAGTTCGAAAATTAAAGTGAAATATTAAAAAAATGTAAAAACGTTTAAAAAACAGCAAACCAAATAAAAGATTTAAGAAATCTTCAAATTTTGGAAAGCATATTTGCTAACTCCTAGTAAGTAATATGGTGAAGGATCGACAAACGGAAAATAGACCTGCTATTCATCAACGGTGTATGACTATAAGGACAAAAGGATAAAGAAACCTCACACTGTGCATGTAAGAAAGATGATTTATAGCATGTGGACACATAACTGCTACTAAATTCATGAGTTCCAGATTGCTTTATGAACATTGAACAATATGGTATAAAATATTTAAAATGTAATATGGTCACAAATTCTAAGACCTGAATTTACTTATAGCAAGATGCCACCAAGTGAACTTCTTAATAAAACTAAACTTACGGAGAACTTGAAAATTTAATTTTGGATGTCAGAATATGAGTACTAGAAAAAAAATGCAAAGAAAGTCGAACATGTGATAAAGTAAAAGTAAACAACAAGATACTTCTATGGCTTGAAAACTACGAAACCACAGTAAATGCCTTCCCAGATATACATATATCTATCGAATCTAAAGTGGGGGGGTGGGGGGGTTATGTGACACTTGTATTTGAATTTTTTTTAAAATTGTTTTAAAACTTTAAACCATGGAAACTTTTCAAGATTAAGACCTTTTTATAAAATATGAGAACTACAAGAAATGCAGAACAAATCAAAGTACGTTGAAATGGGGAAAAAACAATATTTGACAGTGTAAAAACCTGAAAAGTCTGAAAGTCTTGTAGAGTTCTTAAAACTTGAAAATCATAGGGATGCAAATTCTGAGGACATGGAGAAGTACAAAAGAAATTAAGCATTGAATTTTCCTCAATGTGGTATCCAGACAAGGTGAGCAACAATTTTTCAGGCAAACACAGAACAGGCCATGTAAATGTAATCAAGGACAAAGTTAAAAAACAGCTGTGATTCAAGGACGATTTGGCTAAGGAATATGGAAGAGGACACCCTGCAAAAATAAAAATAAATGACAATAACGTCGATGTAATAATTCGATGAGACAAAACTTGAAGGCAAGGGGAAAGCGATTGATGACGAGATTGAGTCTCAAGGGTCTTGGCCATGGGTTCATGGCTCATCTGTAACAGGAATGGTTATTTTGAATAATATGGTCAGTGATAATTTGTGGGAAAAATTGTTGTGAGATCATTTACAGATTAAGTTGCAAGTATGCAACCATGCAACAGGGAAAGATCGACTCAAATCATGAGAGTGATTTCGAGTCGGAGTATTCAAGAGATCGTGGTTTTCGGAGGGGCTATGATCGCTCTTGGGGTAACATCCAGCATTTTGAGCGTCAAACGACATGGCGGGTTGGAGGTGAAACCGATATGAAGTTTTTTTTTTTTTTTTGCAGAGAATTACCGGCAATAACGAGAAACATTTCAATAGAGGGTGACATTTCAACTTGAAAATAGCCGCCCAAAGTGGGGGGAAATTTTGAATTGAAGTTTGGGTTTAGGTTTGGTTTTAAAGCCCAAACCTGACCCGAGCTGATTGTAAACTTAAACCCAATACTTAATCAAAAACACACCCACATCGCAATTTGGGACAAAATTATCACAAATCGCTACGATCTCATTTGTATCTCCTCTTTTGACGGCACTTTAACAGTGACATTGAAGAGAACATTGGACTTCAACGATGATAACGAAGTATCATCTCTCTCTATATATATAAAATCCAACTTCGACCCAATCAAACCAAGAACTTTCAAAAACCCTAGTTCGATCGGCTTCTCTCTCACAATCTCTCTCTTTCTCTCTCATGATCTCAATCTTGTAACTTATTCTCTCTATAGGTCTGGTCCGTCAGGTCCGTGTTGAGGATTTGGCCAGAAATTTGTTCTTGCACTATTAATTGAGAACTTTTGAAGATTTAGCAGCAGTGTAAGTTGCTTATTCTATTATTTTGCAATTTTGTTTTTGCATTGACTAATTGAGGACTATCAGGGATTTAGCAGCAAGTGTAATTTAGCAACAAAAACTAGTTGCCTTCCTCCTTTTATTGGATTCTATTATGCTCTCTATTGTTATCAATCTAGTGAAATTTTTAACATAACTACATCGTAAAAGTTTATAAAAAAATATGTCAAACGTTCTGCATATGTATTATGTAGTATCACAAAAATAAGTTGCCTTATTATATAATGATCCATTCCGCAACAAAATATCAATTAGAAGATCACTAGATTAATAATTAATACTCTAGTAGTAGCTTACATAAACTTGGAATGTATTTCTCTCTCTCTCTCTCTCTTTTCTTTGTACTGGTTGTTTGGTTTATATAAATATGTTTTTATTGATTGTCTGGGAAGATGTCTTCAGAACGATGAGGATCTAGTAAGCTGTTGACACCAAAACAGGGCAATAAAGGTCCACGGTGGGCATTTGATGAGAATTCTGACACCAAAAGGGTTCGATGTAAATACTAGTACTTAGACTTTCAACAGTGGATTAGCTGATTCAAGGCCCATCTAGCCGAAAAGAGAGGAAATTGCACACCATGTGTGAATGTTCCTGAAGATGTTAAGAAAAAGGTTTTGGAAATAATGGAGAATGCGAAGACGACCAAGGAGGAGACGAATATGCATAATTTGTTGAGTGAGGTGCGTATAGGGTGGGAGAATATGCATAATTTGTTAAGAGAACTAGGCGAAATGGAAAAGAAGTCAACTTATGTCAAAGTGAGAAAAAAAAAATATGTACAAAGCTGTAAAGTTATGAAAACTAGAAAAAAGTTTGAGAAAGTGTAAGGTTTGAAATTAAATTTAAATCTCAAAAAATTTGAGAAATTGAAAAGTTATGAAAACTTGTGAGTTTGAGAAATTAAAGGGAGTTGTCAATGGAGTTGTCAATGGAGTTTAAGAAATTGGAAATTTTCGAAAAAATGAAAAACGTTTAGGAACATGGAAAGTTTGAAAAATGTAAATGTGAGAACATGGTACTTGAAAACTTTGTGGAAGTCATTTTATTATTTATCGTTGATAACTTTTCAAAGAAATTGGAGTTTTGAAATAAAAGTGAAATGTCAAAAATGTTTGAGAAATTTCAATATTTGAAACTTGAAATGCAAAACAACACTACTTGTAAACTTAAGTTAAAGTGAAAAAAAGGAAGATATTGCAAAAAGTTTCAAAACTTGGAAGTTTGAACATTAAACTCTCAAAAAAGGTTAAGACATTCGAAAGTTTGAATTAAAGTGAAATTCTAAAAGAGTTTTGGGAAATAGAGAAGTTTGGAGAACTAAGCGAAAGCGAAAAAAGTCAACTCATGTCAAAGTGAAAACTGAAAAAAAAACTTTTGAGAAAATGGAAAGTTTGAACATTTATGTGAAATCTAAATGAAGCTTGATAAATTGGAAAGTCTGAGAATTAAAGTGAATTTGAGAAATTGTAAAGTTCGAAACAAAAATGGAATCTCAAGAATGTTTGAGAAATTGTAAAGCTATTAAAACGCGAAAAAATAGTTTTAAAATTAAAGTGAAATGTCAAAAAATGGAAAATGAATAAAGTTTGAGAATTTTGAAATTATTGAAAAGATGAATAAAGTTAGAGAAAATTGAAAATTTGAAAATATAAACGCGAAAAAATAGTAGTTGAAAATTTGGTGGAAGTTATTTTAATATTTAAGCAATGGAAAATCTTACTAAACTAGAAATTTTTGAAATTAAAGTGAAATGACAAAAAAAAATTGAGAAATTTGTAAGCTTAAAAAAATGTAAAAAAATTTAAAAGATTAGGAAAAATGTAAACATGCAAAAATGGTATTTGAAACTTTTGGGGAACTCATTTTTAACTGTCGACAACTATTCAAAAAAAATGGAAAGTTTTAAAATGAAAGTTAACTCTCAAAAAAGTTTGAAACTTAAAGAAAGTTTGATAACTTGAAGAAAGTCTGAGAAATTGGGACATTTGAAAATTAAAGTGAAATGTCAAAAAAAATTTGTGAAGTTTAGATAGCTAAGTTAAATGCAAAACTGGTCAACTTCTCAACTTATGTCAAAAAAAGTTTGAAAAATTGCTAAACTTGAAAAACATTGAAAGATTTGGAAAACGTAGACTTGTGAATATGGTATTTGAGAAATTTTTTAAATCATTTTATCATATAAAGTGAAATCTCAAAAAAGTTTGAGAACTGTCAAAAGAGTTTGAGAAATTAGAAATTTTTGAAAACAAGAAAACAAAATGGAAAGTTTGAAAAAACTAAATGTGAGAAAATGATACTGAAATTAAAAGTTTTAAAACTAAAGAGAAATGTCAACAAGTCTGAGAAATTGGTAAGCATTAAAAAAAATAGAAAAAAATTAAAGGTTTGGACAATGTAAACATAGAAAAATAGTATTAGAAAATTTTGGGGGATTCATTTCATTATTTTAAACGTTGGCAACTTTTCAAAGAAACTGGAAAGTTTTAAAATAGAAGTTAAAAGGCCAAAAAAACTTGAGAAATTGGAAAGTTGAAAACTTGAAGAAGGTTATAGAAATTGTGCCATTTGAAAATTAAAGTGAAATGTCCAACAAATTGCAAAGTTTAGATAACTAAGTGAAATGCAAAACAAGTCCACATGTCAGCTTATCTTTAGAGTGAGACGAAAAAGATATTGTAAAAGCTATTATTTCGCAAGTAAAAAAGTTGTATTTCACAAATTCAAAAATTAAACCGAAATCTTAAAAACAAACCGGGAAATATTGAGAAATTGGAAAGTTTTAAAATAAAAGCAGAATCTGAAAAAAGGATTTGAGAAATCGGAAAATGGAAATTAAAGTGAAACGTTCAAAGAAGTTTAAGAAATAGGGAAGTTCGGATGACTAAGCAAAAGCAAAACAAGTAAACTACTGTGTCAAAGTGAAAAAATGTTTGAGAAATGGGGAAGTTTTAAAATTCAAATGAAATGTCTGAGAAATTGGAATGTTTTAAAAAATTGGAAAAAGTTTGAGAAAACATAAAGCTTGACAAATGTAAACATGTTAAAATGGTATTTGAAAATTTGGTAGAAGTTATATTTTTTATTTAAATTGCTGAAGTAATTTCAAATGAATAAAAATTTAAAATTAAAGTGAAATGTTAAAGAACAATGAGAAATTAAATAAACTTGAAAAATGTAAACACACAAAAATGATATTTGAAAATTATTTGAAAGTCATTTTATCATATAAACCATTCACTTCAAAGAAAATGGAAAGTTTTAAAATAAAGTTATATGTGAAAAAAGATTGAAAAATTGGAAAGTTCAAAAATTAAAGTAAAAACTCTATAAAAACGGTAAAGTTTAAAGAACTAGGCGAAATGGAAAATAGATCTACTTACATCAAAGTGAGAAAAAATATTCAAAATGTTGAACAATTGAGCAACTTGAAAAAAGGTTTGAACGATTCTAAAGTCTGAAAATTAAAGTTAAATCTAAAGAATGTTTAAGAAATTCAGAAGATATGAAAACTTAAAAGTTTTAAAAATATAATCGTGAGAATAAGGAACTTGAAAATATGGTGAAAGCTATTTTGTAATATCAGCCCTTTAAAATCTTTCAAAAATGGAAAATTTTAAAATTAAATTAAAATGTCAAAAATGTTTGAGAAATTAGTAAGCAAGAAACAAAATAGTGGAAAAAAAGAAAAAAAAGGTTTTCCAAAAATATAAACACGTAAAAGTATGAAAAAGATTGACAATTTTGGGGAATTCAATTCATTATTTTAACCATCGACAATTTTTCAAAGAAAATGGAAAGTTTAAATAGAAGTTAAATGTCAAAAAGATTGACAATTGGAAAGTATGAAAACTTGAAGAAGCTTTTGGAAATTGGGTTATTTGAAAACGAAAGTGAATCGTCGAAAAAAATTGTAAAGTTTACACAGCTAAGTGAAATGCAAAACTAGTCAACCTGTCAACATTTGTCAGAGTGAAAAATAAAGATATTATAAAAACTTTTATTTCAGAAGTAAAAAATTTGCATTTCCTATTAAAAAATCAAAGCAAAATCTTAAATGAAGTGGAAATTTTTGAGATTTTGAAAAGCTCGAAAATAAAAGTTTTATCTCAAAAAAGGTTTGAGAAATTCAAAAGTTGAAAATTAAAGTGACACCTTATAAAAAGTTTGAGAAATAGGAATGTTCGAATAATTAAGCGAAAACATAACAAGCCAACTAATGTGAGTGAAAAAAATATTTGAGAAAGTGAAATGTTTGAAAATTAAAATGAACCTTTAGTACGCAAATTCAAAATTTAAAGTGAAATCTTAAACAAAGTGGAAAATATTGAGAAATTGGAAACACTAAAAATAAAAGTGAAAAATCGAAGATTTTGAAAATTAAAGTGAAATCTTAAAAAAATCCTTGAGAAATAGGGAAGTTCAGATGACTAAGCGAAAGCAAAGCAAGTTAACAATTGTCAAAGCGAAAAAATTGTTTGAAAAATTGGAAAGTTTTAGAAAATGGAAGGTATGACAAATGTAGACGTGTGAAAATGGTATTTCAAAATTTGGTGGAAGTTGTTTTTTCTATTTAGATTACTAAAAAATTTTCAAAATAAAAAATATAAAAACTAATGTGAAATAACAAAAAAGAATGAGAAATTAGTAAACTTTAAAAAAATGAAAGTTTTAGAAAACGTAAACATGTAAAAATGGTATTTGAAAGTTGTTTTATCATATAAAACGTCGACTTCAAAGAAAATGGAAAGTTTTAAAATAGAAGTTATATGTGAAGAAAGTTTGATAAATTGAAAAGCAAGAAATTAGGAAGTTTGAAAATTTAAGTAAAATGAACATAAAAACTCTATAATGTTTGAGAAATTGGAAAATAACAAAAATTTGAAAGTTTTAGAAATTACAAAGAAATGTCAAAGGAGTTTGAGATATTAAAAATTTTTGAAAACAAGAAAAACAAAATGGGAAGCTTGAAAAATGTAAACGTTAGGAAAATGGCACTTGAAATCTGGTGAAAGTTATTTCATTATTTAATGAAAATCTTACGAAATTTAAAATTTTAAAATTAAAGTGAAAGGTCAAAAAAATTTAAGAAAATGGTAACCTTAAAAAAAAGAGAAACAAATTAGAAACAAATAAAGCATTGGAAAAATGTTAACATAAAAAGATGGTTTTTAGAAATTTTGGGGAATTCATTTCACTATTTTAACTATTGACAACTTTTTAGAAAGTTTTTAAAATAGAACTTAAATGTAAGTTTCAGAAATTGAGACATTGTAAAGTTCTGAGAAATAAGGGAAATGCTATATTGTAAAAACTTTTATTTTGCAAGTAAAAAACTTGTATTTCGCAAATTTGAAAATTAAAGTGAAATTTTAAACAAAGTGGAAAATACTGAGAAAATGGAAATTTAAAAATTAGAAAGAAGATTGAGAAAATGAAAAGTTTGACGAATGTAAACGTCTGAAAGTGGTGTTTCAAAATTCGATGGATGTTGCCTTTTTTATTTAAACCGCTTAAAATTTTCAAAATGATAAAATTTTAAATTAAAGCAAAATGTCAAGAAAGTTTTAGAAATTAGTAAACTTGAAATGTTTGAAAAAATGTAAACATGTAAAAATGGTATTTGAAAACTATGTGAAAGTCATTTTATCATATAAATTGTTGTAAACTTTTCAAAGAAAACAGAACGTTTTAAAATATAAGTAAAATGTGAAAAATGTTTGAGAAATTGGAAAGGTTGAGCAATTGGGAAGTATGAAAATTAAAGAATTGGGAAGTATGAAAATTAAAGTGAAATGTCCATAAAAACTATAAAGTATGGAGAACTAGGCATAAACATGAAACAAGTCAACTTATGCCAAAGTGAGAAAAAAATATTTAAAAACTTGTGAAGTTATGATAACTTGAAAAAAGTTTGAAAATTTTTATAAATTGAAAATAAAAGTGAAATGTGAAAAATGTTTTAAAATATAAGTAAAATGTGAAAAATGTTTGAGAAATTGGAATGGTGGAACAATTGGAAGTTTGAAAATTAAAGTGAAACGTCCATAAAAACTGTAAAGTTTGGAGAACTAGGAAGAAACATGAAACAAGTAAAATAACTCTCAAGAATGCTTGCGAAAAATTGGAAAATTGTGACAGCTTGAAAGTTTAAAGAGAAATGTCAAAAGAGTTTTGAGAAATTAGAAATTTTTTAAAACAAGAAAAAGAAAATGGAAAGTTTGAACAATGCAAACATCAAAATTGGTACTGGAAAATTTTGTGAAAGTTATTTTATTATTTAAACTATTAAAAATATTTCAAATTTGAAAATTTTAAATTTAAAGTGAAATGTCAAAAAAGGTTTAGAAATTGGTAAGCTTGACAAAAATTGAGAAAAAATATGACAGATTTGAAAAAAAAATGTAAACAAGTAAAAAGGTATTTTATAATTTTGGGGAACACATTTAATTATTTTAACTGTTGACAACTTTTCAAAGAAAATGTAAAGTTTTAAAAAAGAAGTTAAATGTCCAAAAAGTATTAGTAATTGAGTTGAAAACTTGAAGAAGGCTTTAGAAATTGGGACATTTGAAATTGGAAGTGAAATGTCCAAAAAATTTGTAAGTTTAGAGAACTAAGTGAAACGCAAAACAAGTCAACCCCTCAACTTATGTCAGAGGGGGAAAAAAAAGATATTGTAAACTTTTATTTTGTAAGTACTTGTATTTCGTAAAATCAAAAATTAAAGTGAAATCTTAAATAAAGTGGAAATTTTTTGAGGAATTGGTAAGTTTGAAAATAGAAGTGATATATCAAAAATAGTTTGAAACATTGGAAAGTTTGATAATTAAAGTGAAATCTTAAAAAAAGTTTGAGAAATAGGAAAGTTAGTGTGACGCCCCTGTTTTCACACTTGACTGTAGTCCAAGGTGAACTCAGAGATGTCAAACCTGTCATGCACCTCCACTACGCAATAACATGTTTCACCAATCACAGTAATATCCTCTAGTGAAAACAAATATAAGTGAAGGTACAAAACAGGCAAATAAGGAAAATGGGTGCTATAGACATGATGCGGAATGATATAACTCATAAATAAAATCATGTCCTGGAATACAACTGATATACCTCTGAAATCTGAAATAACATTATATGTCGCAACATGAATAATCTAGAAATCATACTAAGGCGAACTGCCTTAACAATATGAGTACAACTCAAATGACTGAATAAAACTCAATACTAGAGTGGAGTCTCTACAAGTAATAATACGCGACGGTGACTATGCAAGAATCCTGTCATCCAACGACTCTCTGGTGCTCTGAGCCGCCTGTAATTTAAAATAAAATAAAAGGGGGAAATAACAACAAGAACGTCAGAACGTTAGCAAGATTACCTCCATCCGCCCCCGGGGAGGGCTACTAGATGAAGTGGAGGCTCTATATATTAAGCATAATCTACCTAGATCATTTTCCCCGCATCCAATGGTGATAATACTTAGAAATCTACAACGCGAGACGTAGTACGTCGAGCGAAATAATCCAAACAAGGAAACCCTCATGTATATACCGTATGTCTCAAATGGTAGATAACAAAGTATTAACACCGAACTAAAGATAAACAATCTAAATGGAAAACCACTATTTAGAAACCCACAACACGAGACTGGTACGTCGAGCGAAATAATCCAAACAAGGAAACCCTCATGTATATACCATATGTCTCAAATTGTGATTAACTAAATATTAATCCCGAACTAAGCAATCGAAATACAGCTGGAAAGTAAAGCATCATAATAGACATCAGCGTATATATCAATGCATCTCAATCGTCATGAATCTCATTAATGAGTCGAGTTCACTTTTGGTGTCCGCCAAAATACTCAAGCTATCAACAATCGTCAAAATGCAACTCATGTATAAACTGTATATGTCTGGCATATCGACGAACTATCACATATACTAAGCGGTGCTCATTAACGATATCCATCTTGACATAAATAATAGGTTCACCGACCTCTGTGCACGCTTGTGCGGAAACAATATCATAGGTTCACCGACCTCTGCGCATAAACATGCGAAAAACAATAATATAGGTACATCGCATCATAGTGCGGATCGACAAAAAGGTATCATCGCATCATAGTGCGGATCGACAAATAGATAGCATCGCATCATAGTGCGGATCGACAAATAGATAGCATCGCATCATAGTGCTGATCGACAAATAGATAGCATCGCATCATAGTGCGGATCGACAAATAGATAGCATCTCATTCGAAAATAATTCAAACAAATAATTCGGATGCACCAATCCGGCTGCCTACGTACCCTCTCTCTCAAGGGATCAAGCCTCCCGTAGTTCATCAAAGATACTCATACAAATATATGCAACTCTAATTTACCGTCTATCACAACAAAACTAACACAATATGTCAATAGACCAAATCAGGTCGTAAATCCCATTGGGATACACACATGCGTATTATAACATACTCATGACTATAAGTGTAACATTGAGCAGCTCAAACTCCGCGAACGCATATCAAAATGGCGCAAACCAAACCAACAAACAGAACGGGAAAAATAGTCGGGATCCCCAACCCCGATCATAAACAATGAACAGTGCATTTATCAAGAACAGTAACTAATGCATATTTCCAGAACAATGAACAGTGCACATTTCCAAAACTCCAATACTATGTATATATACGTATTTTCACTATTCACTGTGCAATTAAAATTCGTGCTCACTGTATAAATAATCATTTGTGTTCACTGTGTAAATACAATCACTTGTGTTCACTGTGTAAATATGTTCACTGTGCGTATATATATATATATTAACATATATATAATTTCTTCTCTAACAGAATTAAATCTTAGGATATTTAATTTATTGTTAACATCAGAATAAATCACTTAATTTACACGTAAATTATCCATGTGATTACTCATACATGATGAGGTCTGTACAAATAACTAACTGAGGCAATATTTCACTTAAATAAATTTATTCAAATAATCACAAACCCAAGTATTTAACTGTTGTTATAGGGAAATTTTGAGGAGAGGAAGAGAGGCTTGTAGAGAGTGTGGAAACTAGTAGAAGTGTTTGGGGTTTATTTCTCTTTGACAGAGAATTTTCTGGAGGAGATGAGGATGGATCTCTGTTGAACCCCGAGAACAACCCCTGAGGTCATCACTTAATCAATCGAGAGAGAAAAAAAATGCAATTTCTTTTATTTTTGTAGGTACAAACCAATCCCCTAAATCACGCTAAAGGAGGAGCACATCACCCCCACACCGCCGCTTGTTGTGGCACGACGCGGAACATGTCCAGAAAACACGGAAGAAAACGCGGAGGCGGAGGTTGTCGTTGCAGGCGAAGAATAAATAAATCTGCTACAGTAAAATTTCCCATTTTTTAACAAATTTCTCTGCATTTACTAATTGCTACAGTACTGCTACCGTACCAATCATCTACAGTGTTGATACAGTGAATCACATTTTTCATTTTAACTACAGTGCAGTGCTATACGTATTAAAATACGCTACATAATACTATATACATACGTGTTCTGTATTTTGGATATAACTTTCTCATACGATCTCGGAATGAGGTGATTTAAGATTTGTTAGAAAGCTATCGAAGAGACCTACAACTTTGATCTTTTGAATTTTCTCAGTTTCTAATTACATCAGTGTGTAAAATATAAAAATTATTAACTGATCATTTCACCAGAGTATATTTGCACTCGTACATTCACGTATATACATTGAATTGATCTCAAATCAATTCCTAACATACTCAAATATTAAAACATGATATTTATCACGATAAAACATTACTATTATTATTTATCACAACAAATTCAAATTTTCAGGGTTTTACAGTTAGTACTTGTATTTATGTGAAGGTGAAAAAAATTTTGAGAAATTGGTTAGCTAATGTCAAGGTGAAAAAAAAATTACAAATTGAAAAGTTTGAAAATTAAAATGAAATCTATAAAGAATTTGAGAAATAAAAATGAAATGTCAAAATAGTTTGAGAAAATGGGAAGTTCGACAAATGTAAATGTCTAAAAATGGTATATTAAAATTTGTTGGATGTTTTTTTAATTAAAACTGCTGAAATTTTTTCGACATAGGAAAATATGAAATTTAAGTGAAATATCACAAAAAGTTTGAGAAATTGGTTAGCTTGAAAATTTGAACGGTTTGGCAAATTGTAAACATGTGAAAATGTCATTAAAAATTATGTGACATTCATTTTGTCATATAAACCATTGACAACTTTTAAAAAAATTCAAAAAAAAAAAATTGAGAGCTTGAAATTTTTTTAAAATTAAAAGGTTTAGATCAATGTAAACATGTGAAATGATATCTTAAAATTTTATAGAAGTGATTTTATTATATAAACCATAGATAACTTTTCAAAGAATTGGAAAGTTTTAAAATAGAAGTCAAATGTAGAAAAAAAAGTTCAAAAAATTGGCAAGTTAGAAAACACAAAGTTTGAGAAATTGAGTAAAGTTTTAAAATATAAGTGAAATGTCATAAAAGTTTGTAAGTGTAGATAGTAAATGAAATGCAAAACAAGCTAACTTCTCAACTTAAGTCATAAAGTGAAAAAAAAAATATTAAAACAAGTTTGAGAAATTGGAATGTTCGACAATTACAGTAAAATCATTAAAAATGTGGGGAAGTGAAAGTTTGAACAAAAGTAAAATCATTAAAAAATTTTGAGAAATAGAAAACTTTGGTGAACTAAGTGAAAGCCAAAAAAAAGTTCTTAGAAATTGGAAAGTCTAAATATTGAAGTGAAATCTAAAAAAGAGTTTTGAGAACTTGGAATGCTTGGATAGCTAAGCGAACCAACATGTGTCGAATCTTACAAAAGTTTGGTAAATTAAAAACTTATGAAAACAATAAAGTTTAAGAAATTAAAAGGAAAAGTCAAAGAAGTTTGTGAAATTGGAAATTTTTGAAAACTTGAAAAACGTTTCAGAAAATAGAAAGTTTGAAAATTGAAAATGTTAGAAAATGTTTATTTGAAAATTTGGTGTAAGTTATTTATTTATTTAAACAATTGTAAATCTTTTCAAAATTGGAAAATTCTAAAATTTAAGTGAAATGTCAAAAAGTTCGAGAAATTGGTAGACTTGATAAAAAAAATTAAAAATGAAAAAAGTAAAAATGGTATCTAAAAATTTAGGGGAATTCATTTCATTATTTATATATTTGACAACTTTTCAAAGAAAATGGAAAGTTGAAATTAGAAGTTAGTTGTCACAAAATTTGAGAAATTGGAAAGTTTGACAACTACAAGAAAGTTTTATGGAACGCCTCGTTTTAAAATTAAAGTGAAATAAAAAAAATTGTTAAGCTTCGAGGACTAATTGATATGCAAATCAAGCCAACTTGTCAATTTAGGTCAAAGTGGAAAAAAATGGTATTGAACAAATTTTAAGAAATGGAAATTTTGAAAATTAAAGTGAAGTCTTTAAATTTAAACAAAAGTTTTAGAAATTGGAAATGTAGAAAATTAAAGTAAAATTTTTAAAAGAAGGTTGAGAAATTAGAAAGTTTGACTTTGAATTAAAGTGTAACCTTAATAATAGTGTGAGAAATAGAAAATTTTAGAGAACTAATCGGAAAAAATAAAAGCCAACTTATGTCCAAATGGAAAAGAATTTTGAGTATACGAAATTTTGAAATCAAAGTGAAATCTCAAAAAAGCTTGAGAACTGGAAAGTTTGAAAAATTGGGATATTTGATAATTAAAGTGAAATGACAAAAAAATTTGTAAGGTTTAGAGAACTAAGTGAAACGCAAAACAAGTCAACTTATGTCAAAGCGAAAAAAAGGTATTGCGCAAAGTTTGAGAAATTGGAAAGTTAAAAAATTAAAGTGAATTTTAAAAAAAATGAAATAAGTTTTATAAATTGGATAGATTGAAAATTAAAGTAAAATCTTTAAAAAAAGTCGAGAAATTGGAATGTTCGACTTTGAACTAAAAGGAAATCTTAAAAAATAGTTTGAGAAATTAAAAAAAATTGGAGAACTAAGAGAAAGCAAAAAAAACAACTTATGTGAAAGGAAAAAGAACTTTGAGAATATGGAAATTTTTAAAATCAAAGAGAAATCACAAAAAAGTAAGAGAAATTGGGAAGTGTAAAGAATTAAAGTGAAATCTCTAAAAGTTTGAGAACTTGGAAAGATGGGCAATTAAGCAAAAGCAATACAAATCTAACTCACATCAGTTTAAGAAATTGGAAAGTTAAAAATTTAAAGTGAAATCTCAAAAATGTTTGAGAATTTGGAAAGTTATGAAAACATGAATTTTTAAAATCAAAGAGAAATCACAAAAAAGTAAGAGAAATTGGGAAGTGTAAAGAATTAAAGTGAAATCTCTAAAAGTTTGAGAACTTGGAAAGATGGGCAATTAAGCAAAAGCAATACAAATCTAACTCACATCAGTTTAAGAAATTGGAAAGTTAAAAAAGATGGGCAATTAAGCAAAAGCAATACAAATCTAACTCACATCAGTTTAAGAAATTGGAAAGTTAAAATTTAAAGTGAAATCTCAAAAATGTTTGAGAATTTGGAAAGTTATGAAAACATGAAAGTTTGAGAAATTAAAGGGAAATGTCAAAACAGGTAGAGAAATTGAAAAGTTTTAAAAACTAGAAAAAAGATCTAAGAACATGGAAAGTTTGACAAATGTAAACGTCTGAAAATGGTGTTTCAAAATTAGATGGATGTTGCTTTTTTATTTAAACCGCTTAAAATTTTCGAAATGGTAAAATTTTAAATTAAAGCAAAATGTCAAGAGAGTTTGAGAAATTAGTAAACTTGAAAGGTTTGAAAAAATATAAACATGTAAAAATGGTATTTGAAAACTATGTGAAAGCATTTTATCATCTAAACTGTTGTAAACTTTTCAAAGAAAACAGAAACTTCTAAAATATAAGTAAAATGTGAAAAATGTTTGAGAAGGTGGAAAGGTTTAGCAATTGGGAAGTTTGAAAATTAAAGTGAAATGTCCATAAAAACCATAAAGTTTGGAGAACTAGGCAGAAACATGAAACAAGTCAACTTATACCAAAGTGAGAAAAAATATTTAAAAAGTTGTGAAGTTATGATAACTTGAGAAAATTTTGAGAAATTTTAAAGTTTGAAAATAAAAGTGAAATCTCAAGAATGTTTGCAAAAAATTGGAAAATTGTTACAGCTTGAAAGTTTTACAAATTAAAGAGAAATGTGAAAGGAGTTTGAGAAATTGGAAATTTTTGAAAAGAAGATAAAGAAAATGGAAAGTTTGGACAATGTAAACGTCAAAAAATGGTACTGGAAAATTTTTGAAAGTTATTTTATTATTTAAACTATTAAAAATCTTTCAAATTTGAAAATTTTAAATTTAAAGTGAGCTCTCAAAGAACGTTTAGAAATTGGAAAGCTTGACAAAAAATGAGGAAAAAATGTCATATTTGAAAAAAATGTAAACATGTTAAAAGGTATTTGAAATTTTTGGGGAACTCATTTAATTATTTTAACGGTTGACAACTTTTCAAAGAAAATGTAAAGTTTTAAAAAGAAGTTAAATGTCAAAAAAGTATGAGAAATTGAGTTGAAAACTTGAAGAAGGCTTGAGAAATTGGGACATTTGAAATTGGAAGTGAAATGTCCAAAAAAAATTGAAAAGTTTAGAGAACTAAGTGGAACGCAAAACAAGTCAACCCCTCAACTTATGTCAGAGTGAAAAAAAAGAACTTGTAAAAACTATTATTTTGTAAGTACTTGTATTTCGCAAAATCGAAAATTTAAAGTGAAATCTTAAATAAAGTGGAAATTTTTTAAGGAATTGGTAAAGTTGGAAAATAGAAGTGATATATCAAAAAAAAGTTTGAAACATTGGAAATGTTGATAATTAAAGTGAAATCTTAAAAAAAGTTTGAGAAATAGGAAAGTTAGTATAACTAAGCGAATGCAAAACAAAGCTAATGTCAAGGGGGAAAAAATTCACAAATTGAAAAGTTTTAAAATTAAAATAAAATCTTTAAAGAGTTTGAGAAATAAAAGTGAAATGTCAAAAGAGTTTGAGAAAATGGAAAGTTCGACAAATGTAAATGTCTGAAAATGGTATAGTAAAATTCGTTGGATGTTTTTAATTAAAACTGCTAAAAAAATTTCGATATAGGAAATTTTAAATTTTAAATGAAATGTCACAAAAAGTTTGAGAAATTGACAAGCATGAAAAATTGAACGGTTTGGCAAATTGTAAACATGTGAAAATGTTATTTAAAAATTATGTGATAGTCATTTTGTCATAGTTTGAAAACACAAAAAATTTGAGAAATTGAGTAAAGTTTTTAAAATATAAGTGAAATGTCATAAAAGTTTGTAAGTGTAGAGAGTAAATGAAATGCAAAATAAGCCAACTTGTCAACTTAAGTCAAAGTGAAAAAAATATTAAAACAAGTTTGAGAAACTGGAATGTTTGACAATTACAGTAATACCTTCAAACAAGGTTGGGAAATAAAAGTTTGAACAAAAGTGAAATCTTTAAAAAAATTTTGAGAAATAGAAAACTTTGGAGAACTAAGTGAAAGCCAAAAAAAAGTTATGAGAAATTGGAAAGTCTAGATATTAAAGTGAAATCTCAAAAAGAGTTTGAGAACTTGGAATGCTTGGATAGCTAAGCGAACCAACTTGTGTCGAGAAGTGAAATCTCAAAAAGAGTTTGAGAACTTGGAATGCTTGGATAGCTAAGCGAACCAACTTGTGTCGAATCCTAAAAAAGTTTGATAAATTATTGGATAGCTAAGCGAACCAACTTGTGTCGAATCCTAAAAAAGTTTGATAAATTAAAAAGTTATGAAAACTGGAAAGTTTGGGAAATTAAAAGGAAAGGTCAAAGAAGTTTGTGAAATTGGAAATTTGTGAAAACTTGAAAAAAGTTTCAGAAAATAGAAAGTTTGGAAAATGTAAATGTTTCAGAAAATGTGTTATTTGGAGACGCGTCGAAGGTTCGAGTCAAGGGCTGAGGTAAAATCTGTTTTCTTCAAAAAGATGGTAAAGAAGGGTCGATTGTTGGAAATTTGTGAAAACTTGAAAAAAGTTTCAGAAAATAGAAAGTTTGGAAAATGTAAATGTTTCAGAAAATGTGTTATTTGGAGACGCGTTGTGTTATTTGGAGAAGCGTCGAAGGTTCGAGTCAAGGGCCGAGGTAAAATCTGTTTTCTTCAAAAAGATGGTAAAGAAGGGTCGATTGTTGGAAATTTGTGAAAACTTGAAAAAAGTTTCAGAAAATAGAAAGTTTGGAAAATGTGTTATTTGGAGACGCGTCGAAGGTTCGAGTCAAGGGCCGAGGAAAAATTTGTTTTCTTCAAAAAGATTGTAAAGAAGGGTCGATTGAGAATGTCTATTATGTGCCCGACTTGAAGAATAACATCCTTAGTATAGGACAACTATTAGAGAAGGGATATTCGGTTTTCATGAAAGACAGGATGTTGCACTTGAAGGACAAAAAAGGTTGGTTGCTTGCACATGTGGAGATGACCAAGAATCGAATGTTCAAAGTCAACTTGAGAAACGTGCAAGAAAGGTGTTTGCAAATCAACATGGAGGATGTGGAGAAAGAGAAGGAGATCAGCGAAAAGCATCGTGCGGAGATTAAGTTGATTAGGGTTAAAATCGAAGAAAAAGTTATAAGGATCGAATCGTTGGAAGAAGAGGGTCGTAGAGTTTTGGCGGTTAAAGAGAGATTGGAAGGTGATATTAGGGTTTCAAAGGATGAAATTTGCATGTTGAAGGGCAAAGAAGAAGAGTTGAGTGTCGAGATTATTGAGTTAGAGGAAGAAAGAGTTTGAGTTGAAGATTCGAGTTGTTACCTTGGAGTTGGAAGAATCGAAGAAGAAGATAGAAGAGATTTCACGAGAGAAGAATAAGGCTTTAAAGGAGAAAGTTGAGCAAGAGATGGATATTCTTGAATTGAAGAGAGAGGTAGAAAAGCTTCAACTGAATGTGCTAGAGCTTGAGAAGACATGTGGAGATTATAGTGAACAGAACACCCGATTGCTTAGTAAGAACGATGCAATCAAGAAGTGAACAGAACACCCGATTGCTTAGTAAGAACGATGCAATCAAGAAAGAGGTTAGTGTGTTGGAGGAGGCTGAAGCAAAGATTAGGGAGCTTACGATGAAGTTGGATGGATTGAGTTCAAAGATCAGAGAGATTTCACTGGAGAAGGATAAGTTTGAAAATGTGAAAACGAAGCAAGATGTGGATATTGTTAGATTGAAGAAAGAAGTAGAAAACCTCAGCTTACATATTTCAAATCTTGAGAAGAAGAGCATTCAGCATCAAGATGAGAGAGATACATTTGAGAGGGAATTAGGTGTTCGAAGAGAGGAATGGAAAAGTTTTTTATTGCAAGTTCATGAGTTAAAGAAGAGTAAAGATGAGTGTTTGAAAGAGCTCGAGGAGCTCAACGCATCAATGGATGCTCTTGTCCTAGAGAAAGAAAAGGAGAAGTCTCTCATGATGAAGAAGATGAAAGATTCTGAGGTGGTTTCCAATAAAAGTTCTCTCGCTGCTGAAGACTACCACGAAGGCTGTACATGGAGGTGAAAATACTCAAGAGAATGGCTTTGTCGATGATGATGATGACAGGATTCGTCCATTCGCAGAGAAGATGGAGAGAATTAAAGGAGCTTTTAAGAGCAGAGGAGAGAAGTTTGAAGGGATGAATAGAGAGATTGAGGTTTTGAAGAACAAGAAGCAGCCAATAGTGACATTGTCAATATGTGAGGCAGAATATGTGGCAGCATCTTGGTGTGTGTGCTATGCAATATGGCTAAGAAATTTGCTATACGAGGAAAAACTCTAGCAACACGAGGCAACCGAAAAACGAGTCGACAATAAATCGGCAATTGAGTTGGCAAAGAATCTGGTGTACCATGAGAGGAGTAAGCATATAGATGTCCGTTTTTATTTTATTCGGGAACATGTGAAGGTAATGTGCGAACGAGTCACGTTGCGAGTCAGGACCAAGTGGCGGAAATCATTACGAAGGCGCTACCAACAATGTTATTCGAAAATTGTAAGATAATGATTGGAATGAAGGATTGAAAATGTTTGCGTTTAAGAGAGGAATTTGTTAAAGAATAAACTCAAACACAGTCCAGACGATATTAAATGAGAAGTTGAAGGGGCAGTCGTTCGGAGTTCCCTATAATAAGTTATGACAGATTTTAACGAAGAGTCAGAATTAAGTATTGTTGTTTAGAATTCTGTTTTAAGCGTCTATTAATAGAATTGTATTCTGTTAAGATAATGAAAAGAGAGTGTGTGAAGTGAGAAGAGAAGAAAAATATATATGTTTAAGAATTAATCAGAAGGAAAGTTGTGTTCTTGTTCCTCTTCCTTAAAAGCAATCTGTTTTTATCAATTAGAGGTTAGTTGTCACAAAGTTTGAGGAACTGGGACGTTTTAAAATTAAAGTGAAATGACAAAAAAAATTGTAAAGCTGAGGACTAGTTGATATGCAAATCAAGTCAACTTGTCAACTTATGCCAAAGTGAACAAAATGGTATTGAACAAAGTTTAAGAAATGGAAATTTCAAAAATTAAAGTGAAGACTTTAAAAATTGACAAGTTTTAAATTTGAAACGTTGAAACTTAAAGTAAAATTTTTAAAAGAAGGTTGAGAAAATAGAAAGTTTGACTTTGAAATAAAGTAAAACCTTAATAATAGTTTGAGAAATAGAAAATTTTAGAGAACTAATCGGAAAAGTAAAAGCCAACTTATGTCCAAATGAAAAAGAATTTTGAGTATACGAAATTTTGAAATCAAAGTGAAATCTCAAAAAAGCTTGAGAAATTAGAAAGTTTGAGAAATTGGGATATTTGAAAATTAAAGTGAAATGACAAAAAAAAATTGTAAGGTTTAGAGAACCAAGTAAAACGCAAAACAGGTCAACTTATGTCAAAGCGAAAAAAAAGGTATTGAGCAAAGTTTGAGAAATTGGGAAGTTAAAAAATTAAAGTGAAATTTTAAAAAAATGAAAAAAAAGTTTTATAAATTGGAAAGATTGAAAATTAAAGTAAAATCTTTAAAAAAAGTCAAGAAATTGGAAATTTTTGACTTTGAACTAAAAAGGAAATCTTAAAAAACAGTTTGAGAAATAAAAAAAAAGTTTGGAGAACTAAGAGAAAGCAAAAAAAAATGTCAACTTATGTCAAAGGAAAAAAGAACTTTGAGAATATGGAAATTTTTAAAATTAAAGTCAAATCACAAAAAAGTTAGAAATTGGAAAGTGTAAAGAATTAAAGTAAAATCTCAAAAAAGTTTGAGAACTTGGAAGGATAGGACAATTAAGCAAAAGCAATACAAGTCTAACTCACGTCAGTTTAAGAAATTGGAAAGTTAAAATTTTAAAGTGAAATCTGAAAAATGTTTGAGAAATTGGAAAGTTATGTAAACATGAAAGTTGGAGAAGTTAAAGGGAAATGTCAAAGGAGTTTGAGAAATTTGAAATTTTTCTAACTTGAAAAAAGTTTGAGAAAATGAAATTTTTTAAAAATGTTAACTAGAGAAAATGGTACAGAAAAATTTGGTGGAACTTATTCTATTATTTAAACCATTAAAAATCTTTCAAAATTGGTAAGTTTTAAAATTAAAGTGAAATGTCAAAAAGGTTTGTGATATTGGAAAACAAAAAAAAATTGAAACATAAAAGAGAGGTTTGGAAAAAAGCAAACATGTGAAAATGGAATTTGAAAGTTTGACGAATTCATTTTATTACATAACCCGTTCACAACTTTTCAAAGAAAATGGCAAGCTTTAAAACACAACTTAAATGTGATAAAAGTTAGAAATTTTGGGAACTTTGTAAACTTCAAAAAAGTTAGAGAAATAGGGAATTTTGAAAATATAAGTGATTTGTATAGAAGTTAGTAAACTTTAGAGCACTAAGTGAAATGCAAAACAAGTAAACTTGTCATCCTAAGTACAGGTGAAAAAGAAAATATTAAAAATAGTTTGAGAAATTGGATAATTTGAATTACAGTAAAATCTTTTCATAAAGGTTGAAAAATTAGAAAGGTTGAATAAAAGTGAAATATTAAAAACCTTTTGAGAAATAGAAAAGTTTGGAGAACCAAGCTAAAGCAAAAAAAGCCAATTTGAGAAAATTAAAAGTTATAAAAAAAAGTGATATCTCAAAAAAGTTTGAGAACTTGGAAAGTTAGAAAAATAAAGTGAAATCTCAAAAAGGTTTGCGAACTAGGAATGTGAAATCTCAAAAAAGTTAGAAAATTAAAGTGAAATCTCAAAACAAGTCAACATGTGTCAAAGTGAAAAGAAAGTCTAAGAGATTAGTAAGTTTGAAAATTAAAATGAAATCATAAAAATAGTTTGAGAAATAGGAAAGTTCGGAAAATAAAGTGAAATCTCAAAAACAGTTGAGAAATTAAAAAGTTATGTAAACATGAAAGTTTCACAAATCAAAGGGGAACGACCAAGGAGCTTGTGTAATAGGAAAAGTCTCAAAACTTGAAAAAGTTTGAGAAAATAGAAAATTTGGAAAATATAAACGTTAGAAAATTGGTATTTGAAAATTTGGATAATTAATTTCATAAATTAAACCATTGACAACTTTTCAAAAAAATGGAATGTTCTAAAATAGAAGTTAAATGTCAAAAACGTTTAAGAAATTGGAATGTTTGAAAACTACAAGAAAGTTTGAGAAATTGGGTGGTTTGAAAAATAAAGTGAAATGACAAAAAATTTTGTAAAGTTTAAAGAACTAAGTCAAATGCAAAACAAGTCAGCTTGTCAACTTATGCCAACAGTGTGGAAAAAACATCAAAAAAACAAACTAAACAAATCTTGAAAAATTGGAAAGTTTGAGAAGTGAAATCTTAAAATTAAAAAAAAGTGAAATAAGTTTTAGAAATTGGAAAGATTGAAAATTAAAGTAAAATATTTTTAAAAAGGTGGAGAAATTGGAAAGTTTGACTTTGAATTAACGTGAAATATTAAAAATACTTTGAGAAATAGAAAAGTTTGGAGAAGTAAGTGAAACCAAAAATAAAACAAAAAGTCAAGTTATGTCAAAGTGAAGATGAAATTTGAAAATATGGAAATTTTGAAAATTAAAGTGAAATCTTAAAAAAAAAAGTCTGAGAAAGTGAAATACTTCGAGAACTAAGCGAAAGCAATACAAGTCAAACATGTGAAAAACTAATAAAAAGTTTGAGAAATTGAAAAGTTAAAAAATTAAAGTGAAATCTCAAAATGTTTGAGAAATTGAAAAGTTATGGAAACACGAAAGTTTGAGAAATTAAAGGGAAATGTCAAAGGAGTATGAGAAATTGGAAAACTTTTAAACTTGAAAAAAGTTTGAGAAAATGGCGAGTTTGAAATCTGTAAAGTGAGAAAATGATACTTGAAAATTTGGCGGAAGTTATTTTATAATTTAAAATGTTAAAATTAAAATATTTCGAAATAAGAAAAAACTTTCAAATTTGGAAAAAAATGTAAACATGTGAAAGTGGTATTTGAAAATTTTGTGGAAGTCATTTTATTATATAACCTGTTAATAAGTTTTCAAAGAAAATGGAAAGTTTTAAAACACAAGTTAATAGTGGGAAAAGTTTGAGAAATTGGAGAGTTTAAAAATAGAAAGTTTGAGAAATTGAGAAGTTCAAAATTGTAGAGAAATGTCCAAAAAACTTGTAAAGTTAAGAGAACTATGTGAAATGCAAAATAAGTAAACTTATGCCAAAGTAAGAAAAAGAAGAAATTTAAAATTGTAACGTTATGAAAACTTGAAAAAGATTGAGAAATTGTAAGTTTGGAAATTCAAGTGATATCTCAAGAATGTTTGAGAAATTGGAAAGTTACGAAAACTTGAAAGTTCAAGACTGAAAGTTCAAGACTGAAATGTCAAGAGTTTGTGAAATTGGAATGTTTGGAAATATTGAAAAAGTTTGAGATAATGGGAAGTTTGAAAATTGTAAACATGTGAAAACGATAATTGGAAATTTGGTGGAAGTTATTTTTATTATTTAAATCGTTAAAATAAGTTTGAAACTAAGAACATTCAAAATTAAACTGAGTTGTCAAACAAGTTTGAGAATTTGGTACACTTAAAAAATAGAAAAAATGAAAAGTTTGGAAAAATGTAAACATGTGAAAATGGCAATTGAAAATTTTGTGGAGTCATTTCATTATTTAAACCATTGACAACTTTTCAAAGAAGTCGGAAAGATTTAAAATAAAAGTGATATGTCAAAAAATTTTGAGAAATTGGAATGTTTGAAACTTGAAAGTTTGAGAAGTTGGAAGTTTGAAAATTAAAGTTTGGAGAACTAAAGCAAAATGTAAAACAAGTCAATTTAACAACTTATGTCAAATTATAAAAATTGGTAATTGAAAAACTTGTATTTGGCAAATGGCAAGCTTGAAAATTAAAGTGAAATTAGAAATAACTTTGTGAAATTGACAAGTTTAAAAAATAAAGTGAAATCTTAAAAATAATTTTCAAAAATTGCGAACTATGTAAACTTGAAAAAAGTTTAGTAAATTGGAAAGTTTGGAGAACTAAACAAAATGGAAAACAAGTAAACTAATGTCAATTTGACAAAAATATATTTAAAAAGTTGTAAATTTAAGGAAATTGGAAAAAAAAGTTTGAAAATTTGTGAAGTTTGAAAATTAAGATAAATCTCACAAATGTTTAGAAAATTGGAGTTGCAAAAACTTGAAAGCCTAAGAAATTGAAGTGAAATGTCCAAAGAGTTTTGAGAAATCGGAAATTTTTGAAAACTTGAAAAAAGTTCTAGAACGGAAAGTTTGAAAAACGTAAAAAAGTGATAATGGTATTTGCAAATTTAACAGAAGTTATTTCTTTATTACAACCACTGAAAAATTTAAACTGGAGAATTTTAAAATTAAAATGAAATATCAAAAAAGATTGAGAAATTGTTAAGCTTGAAAAAAATTGAAAGGTTTGGAAAACTGTAAACACGTGAAATGGTTTTTGAAAATTTTGTGCAAGTCATTTTATTATATAAATTGTTGATAACTTTTGAAGAAATTGGAAAGTTTTAAACTAGAAGTTAAATGTGAAAAAGTTTGAGAAATTGGTAAATTTGACAACTTAAAGAAAATTTGAGAAAGTGGGAGGTTTGAGAACATAGGCCGTAAAGTCATAAAAGTTACATTAAGTTTAGACAACTAAGTGAAATGCAAAACAAGTGAACTTGTACACTGATGTCGGAGCGAAAGAAGATATTGAAAAAAGTTTGAATATCAAAAGTGAAATCTTAAAAAAGTGAAAAAAGATTTGTGAAATTGGAAATTACAGTAAAATTTTAAAAAATGTGAGATATTGGAAAGTCTAAATTAAAGTGAAATGTTAAGAGAAGTTTGGAGAACTATGCTAAAGCCAAGAAAAGTCAACTTACGTCAAAGTCAAAAAAAACTTTAAGAAAATGGAACTTTGAAAATTAAAGTGAAATCTCAAAAAAGTTTTGAGACGTTGAAAAGTTTGAAAATAAAAGTTAAATCACAAAAAAAATTGAGAACTTGGAATGCTTGGACAACTAACCGAAATCAAAACAAATCAACCAATGTCAAAGTGGGAAAAAAAAGTTCGAGAATTGGAAAGTTTGACATTAAAGGGATTATTATATCAAAGGAGCTGGATAAAATGCAAAATTTTGAAAAATGGAAAGTTTGTATAATATAAATTCGAAACTTTTGTTAAATGTCAAAAGAAATTTAATAATTTGGAATGTTTGGGAGCAAAGCAAAATGCAAGACAAGTCATTCTATGTCAAAGTGAAAATAATATTTGGAATATATTGTAAAGATGTGAAAAGTTTAAAAAAAAAGGAAGAGAAATTGGGTAGTATGAAAATAGAAGTGAAATCTAAAAAAAACTTGAGAAATTGGAAAGTTAAGGAAAGCTTCAAAGTTTGAGAAATTAAAAAGTTCAAAAAAATGAATAAACATGTGAAAAATGGTACTTAAATATTTGTGAAAGTTATATTAACTACTTAAAAAACTTTTTCAAGGTGAAAAATGTTTAAGATATTAGAAAGTTTGAAAATTAAAGTGAAATGTCAAAAGAGTTTGAGAAATTGAAAAGTAACAAAAACTAGAAAATAGTAAAAATTTGGGAAATTCAAAATTTTGTAAACATGTTACAATGGTATTTGAAAATTGGAAATTTTGGTGGAAGTTATTTTATTACTTAAACAATTGAAATCTGTTCCAAACTCAAAAAACTTAAAATTAAAGCGATGTGTCAGAAACGTTTAAGAGTATTGAGAAAGTGCAAATTTATGAAAAACTTACAAAAAGTTTTGAGAAATTGAAACTTTGAAAATAAAAGTGAAATTTCAAAAAAAATACGAAATTAGAAAGTTGAGAAAACTTGAAAAAAGTTTAGGAAATTGGGAAGTTATAAAATTAAAGTGAAATGTCAAAAGATTTTGAGAATCTTGAAAATTATGAAATTTTGAAAGGAGAAAAAAAAGCTTGAAAAAATGGAAAGTTAGAACAAAAATGTAAACATGTGAAAATGGTATTTTAAAATTTAGCAAAAGTTATTTTACTATCAGCACCGTTGAATACTTTTCAAAATTGGAAATTTTTTACATTAATGTGAAATGTATAAAAAATTTAAAAATTGAAAAGTTATGAAAACTTGAATAAAGTTTAAGAAATTGGAATGATAGGAAACGGAAGTGAAATGTCCAAAAGTTCAAAAAGTTTAAGAAATAGGAAAGATAGGAAACAAAGTTAGATAAATAGTTCAAAAAGTTTAAGAAATAGGAAAGATAGGAAACAAAGTTAGATAAATTGCAAAGTTTGAAAATCAAAGTGACATCTCAAAAGTTTGAGAAATATAGGAAACAAAGTTAGATAAATTGCAAAGTTTGAAAATCAAAGTGACATCTCAAAAGTTTGAGAAATTGGAATATGAAAACTTGAAAGTTTAAGAAATTGGAAAGTTTGAAAGGGGAAAAATATAAACCTATGAAGATGTTACCTGAAAGATAGGAATCAAAGTTAGATAAATCGCACAGTTCAAAAATCAAAGTGACATCTCAAAAGTTTGTGAAATCAGAATATGAAAACTTGAAAGATTAAGAAAGTGGAAATTTTGAAAGGAAAAAACATAAACGTGTGAAAATGATATCTGAAAAATTTTGTGAAAACTATTTTGTTATTTAAACCATTATAAACTTTGAAAAATTGGAAATTAAGATGAAATGTCAGAAAAGTTCAATAAATTTGGAAGTTTGAAAACTTGAATAAAAGTTTAATACATTGGAAGGTTTGAAAATTAAAGTAAAATATCCTAAATATAAGGTCAAGACATTTTCATTAAATATGAGAATTGAAGAAATCAAAAAATGTCAAATTATGTTAAAGTGAAAATAATAATTGAGAACTTGAAAGAGTTTGAGAACTTGAAATGGTGAAGAATCTGTGCAGTTGAAAAAAGGGAAAAATTTCAGAACTTTTTTATATGTCAGAGTATAAAAGGGTTTGTTTCCAAGATGCATGCTTATGGGAAAAAGAAAAACATTTCAAATTATAGTATAGTTCTATTAATAGTACTTTGAATGCCGTCTTAGAATGTTAAAACCCCTCAAATCTTATAGAAAGAGAATTATAAACAGGACTGTTTAAATTTGAAAATAGGGGAGCTAGAAAATTCTAAACCATCTGTAAAAGTGATGTTCAAAAAGTTCCGTAATATTCTAATTACTCAGATCAGTGTGTAGATTTCACAGCAATAACTACACAGAACACAGAACAAGTCTAGAATTAACAACAATAGTTACACGGAATACAGAACAAGCCCTGAATTAACAGCAATAGAACAAGTCCAGAATTAACAGCGATAAATACCCAGATCAGCCCAAAATTAACAGCAATAACTACACAACAAGATCTAATGAAGCAAAAGCAAGAAAGACTTCTTACCAGTCATGACGGTTGCAACAACAGCCTCCTGCCAAAGGCACTTAAGTCTCCATCTACTCCTGGCCCTTTTGTCACTACGTCCCAAACCAATAACGACCCAGATTTTGATCCAGAATCAACTACAAAGAAAAAGTCCCAATTTAATCTAACAAAAACATATCCAAAACAAGATTCAACAAAGAAAGCAAGAATCATTTCTTACCTCGCATCATCAAAAGAAAAGGCGCTTGATCTCCTTCTCAACAAAACCCTAGTAATGTAGAGAAAAGGGAAAGGGGAATTCTCGCGGCCGCCATTGGCACGATCAGAGAGATAGAGAACTAGGGTTTTGTTGAGAAAAGGGAGAGGGGAATTCTCGCGGCAGACATTGGGACGATCGGCGAAATGTAATGGGAACTAGGGTTTTCGTTGAGAATAGGGAAAGGGTAATTCTCGCGGCCGCCATGGGAACGATCGGGGAGATATATATATATATAGAGAAATATAATGGGAACTAGGTTTTTTGTTGAGAATGGGGAGAGGGGAATTTTGAGGCGAGGGTTTTTGTTGAGAATGGGGAGAGGGGAATTTTGAGGCGGCGAGGGTTTCTTACGGTGGGAAGAGGGACTATTAATTTATTAGTTTATATCGACTATAGAAGCGACCGACTTAAGCAACCACATAACAGTAATATTACGCCATTAAGGAAACGATTTTAGCATAATCAATGCTTTGATTGAATATCTTTTGAGTTATCTCGAAGATTTTATAATGATGAGTGTCAAAGTGCAGTAACTAAATAAGGAAAGTCTAGTTGTTTTGCCAGCTTAATAATTTTCTTGTGAAGTTGCATATATATATATATACTAGTTGGATTGCACGTGCAATGCACGTGGTAAAATTTTTAATATTATTTTAAATTATAATGATATTTAGGTAAAGATTTGGTATAAACTTATTGAATGTAATTATAAATGTTTGAACAATAAATTTATATGTAGGGATCAATTATGCGATAGTAGAGTTGTTGTAGATACAATGTGATTGATCAATCAAATACTATAACAAGAATATACCTAAAAGTTAATTTTGATGATGTGTATGTAAATCCATGCTTATGACGCTATAGCCTTTCTAAGTCTTTGCACTAATTTCTTTAAATAAAAAGCCTTTGATTATCCTTTCATCTCAAAGCTTCTGATTGCGCATTGTGTTTCATATATATTTGCCAGAGTTCTTTTCCCTTTGCTTTGCTATCCATTGATCATTAACTGTGCACTGTAGTGATTTGCTTGGCTTGGTTGCCTTCTCCCTTTGCTTTGCTATCCATTGATCATTAACTGTGCACTGTAGTGATTTGCTTGGCTTGGTTGCCTTCTCTTCATCTTGTTGTTATTTTGTGCCAAGAGGTTCTGTGTATGGTTCACTAATCGCCACAACTCTATTAGAGACGACTGATGTCTCATTGGAAGGAGATTGCATAAATTTTGTCGAGGACCCAGTCGATAAGCATAATGAAGAAGCAACAAACATTCCCCAAATACAAGTCAATGTGAATCCTATATATTTTGTTGGATTGATTCAGATTGAGCAAGTAGCAAATGTTGTGATGAGGCTCAGGCAAAGAAATAAACCAGATCTTTAGCATCAGAATGTATGTCGTTAATTTGTTTGAAAATTGTTATGCTGAAAATTGGTTCATACCCAAAATGCAAGCTCAATAAAGAGTAAGTTGACTTGCGCCATTCATTATTCAAGCTCTGCCGACTTGTTATGCAGCCTAATATACCTAATAGTTGACCATTGTCAGATAAAATAGATTATACTGTTCAATATTATACGGAGTCACAGTTTTTGGGTACATGCAATTTATAAGTCACGGTTTTCAATGTTATTAAACTTAATAGGTGAATATACCTAGTCCGTCTAGTCTGGTAAATAATGTCCCACCCGAGGGATCCTGAAGAAAACAATTTGGTTTAGCCATTATATCAACAGAGAAATAAAGAGTAAACAGCTCATAAATATACATGCTTAAGTCCTGGATCTAAATGAACTGTGGAAAACCACACTGGATCCTCATTCTCTACAAAGATTTATCAAGTTATTGGTCCCTCTACTTCCTCACGTCATGTTTACGTCCATGTGAGAGTTAGCTGGTCATGATTATTACACCTGATGAACTACCCAAACCCACAATCTTCTATAAAACCCAGCAACAGGTTTCATGAGTTTTAAACAAAAATATTCAGAAGATCTTATGGCTTCCAAACCAGGTCCCCTTACTGAATGGTCATGGCAGAGGTTGGGTAACTTCAAAGTTCACTTTCATCATCATGCCTCCATAGTCACCGAGCCTATAACATGTAAGCTTCTGTATTGATTGTGTGGCACTTATGTATACAATACTGTGTCCTACACATGCTCCAGGTAGAAAATTTTGGTACTCAATTTGAATAAGAAAAGTGCTTTACGATTCCATTCTCTTCATGATCCTAACCACTGGGCCTTTTATGTATGGATAAGTAATACACAAATTCTTTAAGGCTTCTATATTCCTCATATTACCTTAAATCATGTTTAGATCTAGTAAAACAACAAAACATTCTCGCTTGTGAATTGGCTCCTGCATTTTATGATCAATACTTCTATCAACATAGACAACATCAAGAGCATATGATACAAACAGATTTAGAGTACCTCCTTTGAGTAGTTATCCATCACAATCATATATTCATCTTTGTCAATTACCTTCTTCAGCCTACATATCTTCCACCTTTACGTTTTTCATCAAGTGATTTATTTCCTCTATCTTATACCAGTCACATCTAAGACATCGTTACCCACTTACCCCCCATATTTTTAGATCAATGACATATAAACAACATGGTCAAAAACATTGACAAATATGGAACTTGGTGACAGGGACCTAACAATTCCTTAACTTGCTCAAGCTTAGGTACGTGAAAAACACAGGCCAAGTGGAAATGTACAATGAAGAAGAGACCAAAATGAGCCTTACAAACATATATGAGCACTTTTGTACGAGTCTTTAATTTTTGAGGTGGTTGACATAAAAGCCTATTTCTTTAACTTTTGCCATTATGGTAATGTAACTAATGCTAGCCAATTATAAAAGCATATTTATGGCCTGGTATCTGTATGACATGCTCGGAGGTCTATCAAAAAATATGTACTAAAGGATAGTCAACGGGAAGTTCAGTAGAAAAGCAACACAATTAGAAAATCAACACAAGTAGAAATGAGCCAAAGAAACAGAGAAGAAGCAAACATATGGTCTCTATGCCTAACCATGTGCCGGGCATAAGCAATGATGAGTCCACCAGGGAGAGGGAATTTGGCATATCACAAATTATTGGTCGAACACTTTTTAAGTAATTTTCAGAATAGTTTTTTTTCAAAAATTGATTTTACCCACCCATGTGCAAATTGAAATTAATATTGTTAGTAGTTTTTTTGTTAATGATGTAAGATGATGAGAAAAGTGAGCAAAATCTATTTAGATAACACTATAAAGTTCTTAGTAACACAATAGTAAACTTCCATTGGTTCTTGATATTTTATCTCAAAGTTCGGCACAAGCATCATCATTGATTGCATTTATTTATTACTTTGATATGCTAATTCTTCACAAAATAATATAAGAATCTTAGTTAGCTTTAGAAATTAAAAAGAAGAGCAAACTGGAACACACAATTCATAGGAATAATATTTTGATCTAGGTGGCTCTTTGTGTGTAAGCAGACATGTAGCGGTAAATCTCTGAAATGAATCTTTGGATAAATTAAAACGAAAATTTAAAGAAACACAATTTTCAAGAGATAGAACAAGACTAACCTTCATCCAGGTTGAGCAGACTCCTTTGTGAATCCTTCCTGTCGGTGTTGGTCCATGGACTAAAGAACATGTTACATGGATTCTAGTTAATGCCATCCTGCAAAAAGAAGTCCCACCCATTTTTTAATGCTAGAATGAATACACCTCGTGCAAAGTGTGTGAAACTATTAATGTCCAAAAACCAAAACATCAACTGTTGCTCACCTTGGTGAAGATGATATTGAATAATATCTAGGCTGCAATCTTTCTGCCTCACTGGGATCAGAAGCATGTGCAGCTAAAGCAACTAAAGCAGTCTGAATAGCGACAATTGATAGTATCAAATATAATGTTTTAGAAACAAATGTTTAAATTAGTTGTTTGAATCCAGATAGTTCTTGCCTTTTTAGGAAAATTCAGAAGATCAGCATATCATGCAAGAGCAGTTCTTAGAGTACAGGGAGATGGGAAAGGAGGTGGGAGAGAGCCACTGTTGTAGGGGGTTCCATCTTCATTATCAACATGAATGGAGAAGAATGTATTCGATGAAAGACCCAATAGCATTTCAGCCTCCTCTACAGTCTCAATGCAATTCTCTGAATATACACCAACGTGGTCTCCTGTTTCATATTCGGTGGAAGAGTTTTTTTTACCGTGAGCATAAGGAAATGTGCCAACAATATCTAATTTAAGTTTGTAAAGCAACAACAGACATATAATAATGACGACAACAACATAAACCATAAAAATAACCAACACAGTCATAAACTCATAATTTAAGTTTGTTTAGCTTCTACATTAATGAGCTTGTCAAAATAAAAATTTAAAAAAATGAAAGAGAAAGAAAAAGAGAAGATATAAGACGAAAAACATGAAATGTAGGAAAACCCTATCCATTACATGTATAACCTCTAATGAACTGCACAACATCGATCTACGAACCCCTACAGAGCGCGAATTCATACAACTTCTTAGGATCATAAGATTGATTCAATGGTTGTTTTCACATGCTATAGCACCACTCTCACGTATCTAAAGGCAAAGTTGTTCAAAGACAAAAAACAAGTCATAAAGACTTTGAACATATCCGGCACTCGAACAATCAGATCATTGTCATGTTAAGTATACAATTGAATGAGTTGCATAAAATGAATAATGTGACGTGGAATCAAAAGAGGAAAAAAGAAATAATGTGATATTGAATCAAGAAAGCAAAAAGAAATACAAGTACTTACGCAAGACCAGTTTGAGCAATGTCAAACTCCAGATGAATGCAAGAACGATCAGAAGCTGGAGTGTGGAGCTATTTCCGCACAACTACGTTAGCTCTGAAGATCGAATATCATGTATTATTCCATTATTAGATGAACTTAAATACATGTCTCAATATAAAACATTCCTTTAGTACATACATGGATGATGAATATCATGAACGACATGACCATTTGCAAGACTCCATTTCTTTTCCAAATGTGATGTGGCTTCTGAGTCAACAAACACAACCCTGTATTCAGGAACAACGACTGTGTAAGTAGTAGATGCACCTGAGGCATCATCTTGATTTCAAAGCAAATGATCTAATTCTGTCCATAATTTCTCTTTCCTGTAAGAATATATACCTTGTTACTTGCAAAATTTCGGCATATGGAACGTTTAAACACAATAATGTACTAAAAGCAATTTCATCTAGGAATTTCTTTGCAAATCAGGATGCAACACAATTTATTTAATGGTTACTTTAAGTTTAGCAGCAACATGAACGTGTTGTTACCATGCAGTGAAGCATCTTCAATGCACTGATCATCATCTCCTAGGCCTACTTCGACAAGGCGCTTCGCTCCTACCACAATAAGGAAATTTATAAATTTACTTAATCACATAAATAAGGCAAAAAACATAATTATAGCTTTTACGACTACACTATGAACAATAACCGATCAAGCAGGATACGTGGAAGAAGACTGATAGTTATATTAATAGCACTGAAAGACTTATGTTGCATGAGTGCAAGACCATTTTGGTTTTTTGTAAGATTATTTTGTCCAATGTGCTAAGCATGAAAAATGCTCATGTTGTCCTCTTCCCCAAATGAAAAGCAAGAAACAAGAATAATGCCAACCATGCCCGAATATGGTAAGTTGTTCTTATTCCATGATTTTCCTTTAGAGATATCAGCTCACTCTCGCTGAGGTAATCAGGAGGTGAGGTGCTACCCTAAAAAATATAATGAAAATAAAATGGTTATTAGAATTGAATATAAACAAATTCTGGAAGCCACATACATAAAGGGTAATATTCACGTATATTTCAAAGATGCTTGTCTAAGCCTAAGAAACCAAGCATTTAATGAAAAATAAAGTTCACCTCATATAGCTTAACTTTCGCAATGTTTATTCTCTCTCCCTTTGTATACTGAGGAAGATTTTTTTCACTAACAGCCAACCATGGCATGATAGATGTAAACCCTTTAGCTATGACAGCTGACCCACACAGCGGAACACTTCATCACCAACAGTGAATTCTATATTAGTCCTGTAGAGAGCATGAACAAGTCATATTTAAGATAGAAAATGCTGTAACTACCTCAAATCAACAAAAAGTTCAGAACATAACTAAACATGTGCTCATGACCAATATATATTCAGTGATATTTCTTCTATACATCTTGGGTACTTTAGTGACGGTTCTAAGTTTACAGAAGGAAGAAGAACATAGTTGACCTTCTGTATTTGCAGTCAGGACTAACAGAGCCAATAAAATGCTGACATATATACTGGTACAGCCTCCAAGCATCATTTCCTACCATATCCTCCGTTGCTGATCGCATGGGAGTAATGGGAGGATGATCACCAGCATCTCATCCTGTTCTTGGCTTATGAAAACCTTCAGCTAATAATGATTGCACAAAATCACCCCATACAGGATTATTCAATTGTGCCCCGAGTGCATTTCTAAAATCAAATGATCCAGGGTATGATGTGCTCTCTGTACGTGGATAGCTGGAAGATGTCATAAAAAAAGTATATCAGGAATATGCCATATTCAGGCAAAACATGGAACTTTATGACAGTTTCACACACCAAACAAACAGCAACATAAATGATTCATTCAACTTGACAATTTTCACAACAAAGAGAGATATAATAGACAATTTTCACAACAAAGAGAGATATAAGCATCAAGTCTAATCCATAAATAATCCAAATTCGAGGCAGAAATTATAAGAAAAATCACTTAAAATTCTCAGTGAAAGAAAGAGAGAGACTTCACCTTTGAAGAGGGTTGAAGAGATCTCCGTGATTGGAGATCGAAGTCCGACGCGGCGCACGAACTCCGACGGGGGATTTGAGGGCAGCGACGAACTCCGACGGGGGATTTGGGGGCAGCGACGAACTCCGACGGGGGATTTGAGGGAAGCGACGAATTCTGGGGGATTTGGGGATTTTGGGGGATTTGGGATTTCTGATGAGAGAGAAAGAACGAGGGGATTTGGGGGGTTTGTATATTTCCTCTTTTTCGTGAAAATAAGCAAGGCAAATATCCCTCCAAAGGTTTTGGCGACGCAGATGAGAAACAACGTCGTTAAAAATAGACTTTTAACGACACATTCCATTAATGAGGAATTTATTTCTTGTGCACGCTGTGTGTGCATGTACAAAATTTGTAGAAAAAACAAAAAATAACTCATTTCCATTTGAAAGTACAAAAAAATGACAGAATTTGTAGAAAAAACAGCTAGGAATTATGAATCCAAGTTAATAAGGGGCTAAGAAAGTGATGCCTATCCTTGGAAAATAAATCATACGATAATTGGAGAAGCAGCCTATATAATTCATTTTGAGGCTAAAAAATGGTGAAAAGTTAGAGAGATGGACTTATAAGTGGGGTGTTGAAGATGATGGTGGTTAATAGGATTAGTTAAGCACTACATAGGACATACCTTTTAATGACCCGTATCTATTTGTACAGTATATGGATATTTCATGGAAATATTTGAATTTAAGACTTACAAACTTATGGCGAAAGTATTGAACATGCTAACATTACAAAATTATGGTGAAAATGGACCATAACGTGGGGGTAGATCTATGTATTCTCATTAACTAACAAACAATATAATACTCTATACAAACTCTGCTAGCAGAGGATCCATCGCAAATAGCAGTAAGATACGTAGGAATAAAATGATATGCAATGATACACAAATGAAGGTAAAATATGCAAATTCTGCAAATATTTGATTTCCTACTATGTCAGTGATATGAGCTGAAGATAATAGACATGCCAGGAAATGAATTTACCAGGACTTAATTATTTTGAGATTCACAGAATTATGTAGAATTCAGCATGCAAAACTAACTTCCATATGGTCAAAAAATATATCGCAAGGGCAGTAAACATTCAAACAACTAAGATATCTAAAGTGATGAAATGTAATCTTAACGTATTCAACATATAACAATACCACGCAAAGTCAAAAGTGCTTTACAAATCTCTTGCGCGCCTCACCTAATGATAGCAATCAAATTAACCAAATAACAAGTCGAATTATTAGAGAATTAATCTGATAGCTGGGTCTTGAACCTGGGGGCTTCTATAAACTGTCCTCATTTTTTACCAATGATCCAGGACTCACTGTCATCTACTTATGAAGACATTTCCACCACCAAATCTTTAAAGTTCTGATAAGGGTTGAGGGTTATGCATTCATACTAACACCTAACTAAGAACTGTTAGGAATTTTAATGCCTAAATCCCTAATTGCAACAGAAACGCAGAATAGAAAAGTATACCAAGATTTAACGAGGTTCGGCAACTGCCTACGTCCTCGGGAGCCACACAGATAATTTCTTATTAATTAAACAAGAAATTACAATTTAGGAGCGTATCTCAAAACTGAGATTTCTCAGATAAACACTGTAGCTACAGTGTTAATAATCAAAGGGTATGAACCCCTTTCAATTCTCAACTTGAGAATAAATGATACCCCACAATTAAACCCTCTTTAATTCTCTCTCTCTCTCCTTTTAAATCCCCTCTCTCTCTCTCAAAATCGCGTTGAGAGCTGGAGAAAAATCGCCTCTGCGATTTTAGGGCAGCCGCCGCCACCAGAGAAGGAGAAATCGGAGGAGAGGGGGAAGTTCTTCAGCAGCTAAACCCTAGGGCATGGGGTCTCTTTTATAGGCGGAGGTGGAGGGCTGGCGACAGCCTGTCGCCAGCGACTGCTTCGACGCCAAATTCGAGGCCGAACGCAGAGGTGGGAGCGCTCGAACGCAAAGGACGCCATCGCCAAACGCAGGGTTGCGTTCGAACGCAGAGTTGGGTGGAGGCGCTCGCACGTGGGGCTCGAGCTCGAACGCAGAGCTCGGGGGGGCGCTGCCGAAGATAGCCTGGACCTCACCTGTGGCTTTCGTCGGAGCTCCTCGCCGGTGCAGAGGTTGGTATCCACCCCCAAATTAACAATCTCCCACTTGGAGACCAAACCGAAACGCAGAGCTCGGGGGGGCGCTGCCGAAGATAGCCTGGACCTCACCTGTGGCTTTCGTCGGAGCTCCTCGCCGGTGCAGAGGTTGGTATCCACCCCCAAATTAACAATCTCCCACTTGGAGACCAAACCGAGTGC
>NC_033800.1:62039309-62044170 GCF_001876935.1 Asparagus officinalis | reverse complement strand
AGCCTGGAAACTGATATCTGGCTCTTAGGAAGCAAGAATTTATACTCATTGATGATAAGAACGTGAGTTAACCAACAATTTAACTGATGGAATCTAGCAATTTGGTTGTGTAAATTTATGCATTGTCTTTCATTAAAAAAAAAATTGTACTTTGAATGTGCCTCCTGCCAGTTTGGACTACAATTTTATGGCTCACTTGTTAAAGCACTATTTCCTCATTATCTTGTGAAACGTAATTTATTGTTAAATCATATCCGATGTCTAGGCGCCTGCAGCTCCTGCAAGTTGGATTTTTGTATCATTTAGATCATTAAACCTGTAATAAGTTTTACACTATTGTTTTGCCCTCATCTATCACTGTGCGGGCATAGTCACTAGTTTCAGACAGTAGTTAGTTATTAATAGTTGGTTTAGCAAAAAATAAGTGTTATAATCAGAAATTTGTAGCATCTAAAGCTTGATTATTACTCACACGACTTGGCAGCTGCAAATGGATCAGATACGGTTTAGTATGGGACACCCGTAGTCCATATCTGTACGGTTCACAAATGTATCCATATACGTATCCAAGATTTATTATTTCTTATCAGCAACATATATATCAGTACAAATAAAGATATATCTGCGGAAATCCATATACCTTTGCATCCATACTCACATAGACTCCCCATAAATTGATCCCTTCCTTCGTTCACATTCACGACACCACAAACAGAGGGAAGCTTTTGCCTCGAAAACATGGCGATAAGGTGCAACCAAATTTAAAACGTGGGAGACAATGCAGCAGAGATATTTCATGGTAAGGGGCCAAAATATACAATTATTTGGAGAGCAATACAAATAGAATGTCAAAAATGGTGCATTGGAGATCAAGAAGATCCTTTAGCAATCACAACGTTTGGGAGCGAGGGATTAACATGGAGAATATACTGTTAGGAATTTAACGCCTAAATTCCTAATTGCAACAGAAACGCAGAATAGAAAAGTATACCAAGATTTAACGAGGTTCGGCAACTGCCTACGTCCTCGGGAGCCACACAGATAATTTCTTATTAATTAAACAAGAAATTACAATTTAGGAGCGTATCTCAAAACTGAGATTTCTCAGATAAACACTGTAGCTACAGTGTTAATAATCAAAGGGTATGAACCCCTTTCAATTCTCAACTTGAGAATAAATGATACCCCACAATTAAACCCTCTTTAATTCTCTCTCTCTCTCCTTTTAAATCCCCTCTCTCTCTCTCAAAATCGCGTTGAGAGCTGGAGAAAAATCGCCTCTGCGATTTTAGGGCAGCCGCCGCCACCAGAGAAGGAGAAATCGGAGGAGAGGGGGAAGTTCTTCAGCAGCTAAACCCTAGGGCATGGGGTCTCTTTTATAGGCGGAGGTGGAGGGCTGGCGACAGCCTGTCGCCAGCGACTGCTTCGACGCCAAATTCGAGGCCGAACGCAGAGGTGGGAGCGCTCGAACGCAAAGGACGCCATCGCCAAACGCAGGGTTGCGTTCGAACGCAGAGTTGGGTGGAGGCGCTCGCACGTGGGGCTCGAGCTCGAACGCAGAGCTCGGGGGGGCGCTGCCGAAGATAGCCTGGACCTCACCTGTGGCTTTCGTCGGAGCTCCTCGCCGGTGCAGAGGTTGGTATCCACCCCCAAATTAACAAGAACAAAACCAACACTAAAATTCGCATGCACTAGTGCCACCATCAAACCCATTTTCTGTAAAAGTTAAAGGTTTCTATTGCTCACTTGTTAACATTAACCCACATTAATGCTCGCATCCATCGTTGCCAACACCAAAGCATTTTAAGTACAAAGGCTAAACTTAAGATTGCCCATATCAACCAGTTATTTGAAATAAATTCAAGTAAAAGACAAAGCACATGTAGAAAGGAGACTGTAACCCATATCAACCAGTTATTTGAAATAAATTCAAGTAAAAGACAAAGCACATGTAGAAAGGAGACTGTAAAAGCACAAATTGCCTCAGACATAAAGCTACCTTGTCAATGTAATTTCAGCCAGTGTACAAAGGAGCAACCATTACATACTACCACAGATTAATACAGAGTACAAAGAAAATAAGACTGAGTTTTAGCTACAAGGAATTGAGTTGCTTAAGCCAGAAGCAAAGGAGAAATTGGTAGTACGTATTCAGATATTCAGAGTAATAAAAGCATTTAATCAAGTATCAACTCAGAACAGCTTATGCAATTTGCAACCTGATTAGATTTCGAATTACATAAACAAGTGGGGGCATATGAGTTTTTTGATAGAAGGAAAATTACAGCATGACAAAGTTGGTCAAGATATATGCATCAAGAAAATGGGTTCAATCCCATACAATAATGCAGTGAGTGGAGCATGTACACAAAAGTTTGAAATTCTATAGCATGAAAAATAATAAAGGACCGAAATGATTTGTCATTTAACTTACAGAGCTATATATAAACGAATCAAACAAAAAAAACTCAAAGTTAAAATATGTAAAAATAATAATGATAAAGAGAAGAACCAGAAGCGCAAAACATAAAAGAAAATGAATAAGACTCCCTCTGTATAAGTGATCAACATATCGAATACTTTACATGCTTATCACATAATTTTGCGATGTTCATATTTACATGTGGATCTACTAAAGTAAATATCATTTATTGAGTATTTCCACCTTAATGTGTTGTCTTCCACATAATGTGTCAAGTAAGGCAGACGATCTGCTCCATATCCAATTTCATATTTTTAAATGTTGGATCGTGTATCAAATATATATTCAATAATAATAATAGTAAATATATAAAATACCAAAGTAAACAGTGAATTTGTTTCAATGTACATATGTTAAGTATTAACATAAGGTACTACACAATGTAATATCTTTAAAGATACAAGTTCATACAATATTATGTATTTTTGACATTTTTCTCATAAATTTACTAAGCAAAGGATATAAGTTTTCTGTTTCTAAGGTCTTGTTCTGTTACATATTAATTTTTTTTACAAAAATTAATCTGATAGATCAGTTACTTTAAATTTGTTACAGCTTGTTGCTCCTGCTTTTGGATAAGTACATCTTATGGGAGATCTACAATCAAAACCAAGGCCCATTTAGGAACAATGCCCTAAGCATTATTTTACATATTGCAAGTCGAGCAAACTTCTGGATGTATATCTATATGTATGTAGAAAACTTGAGAATCCACTAACTCAAAGAGGTTGCCAAAATTCAATAAACACTAACAAAAACTGATCTACCACAATATAAAAAATCTTCATGGCTATATTGCAGATAAATTAACGCTAGAAAATAAAAGCTTTCAGATGCTCAACTTTTATGAATGTAACTTCAGGTCCCTGCTTCTTATTGCCAACAATATTCAGCAATCTAACTATTCCTAGAGGCTAATCTGACAACTAACTCAAGTACTTCATAACCAACATTACACAAACAAAAAAGCAAGGTAATGCAAGACAGACCTGTCAGTTCATATGTGATATTTATCATCCGAACTCTATGGACCAATATCTACATCAATTGTCCCCTAACAAAATATCTAGTAAAGCAATTTGAAATGGTTTAAAGTTCCTGTAGTCATAGCACCAGAGTTGAGGAACAATAGTTCTGATACAATATGAACTATTTTCACTCTCGTTTAAAGAAATTGATTAGACAAAGACATGAATAACACTTTCAAAAGAGAGTAAATAACCTAAATACCATGGAATGGAGGAGAAAATATAAATACCTTCTCTGGTGGCCTTGTTAAAGCAGGAGAAACCGATATATTGGCTACGAGACCAGAACCAGAAAGAATATTACATGGCATTCAAACTACCAGTCGCAATTTTAAATAAGATGATCAATCCTAAACTATGTCATCACTATTTCATATATAATACATGGCTTACCTGATGAAACTCATAAAGGAGTAATATGAAGAGTTGAAGCAAGCCCTAATTCGGTCAATCATTGACATATTGTTGAATTAGAACAAAAGGAGATGATGGCTAATTAGAACAAAATTAAATGAAGAGCAAAAAAGTAAAATCATTCTTACCGATTACAAAATTCTGACAACTAAGGAGATGATGGCGGAGGCGCAGAGTTGATGATTACGGCAATAACAATCATCTTTGGAAATTTATCGCTTAAGATCGTGGGATGGCGTAACGTAAGAATTGAGAGAAGGCGGAGAGAAGGCGGAACCGAAGGAAGATTTAGGGAAACGGATGAACTGGTGAATTGATTTCATCTTTAAAAGATGTAACGGAAGATTGGATGGGCTGAGGAGAAGGTGGAGAGGAAGAACCGAAGGAAGAATTAGGGATTTTGATTTCAGCTGATGTTGTAAGGGATAGGGTTGGTATATATATTTCGGTTGAAGGTTAATTTGGGGAGGGAAAATTTTTCCAGTAACTCGCTCTTTTAAAGGGTATATATATATTACTATACTATATATATATATAATATATTATAATATATATATATATATGAGAAGAGAGAGAGATGACGAGAGAGAGAGAAGAGCAGAAAAACGGAGGTGAAGCTAGGCCACGTAGGAAATTTCCTACCTGCTGCCAAGGTATTGACATTGAGCCCCCTACTAAGTCACATCGTGTGAGGGCTTCACATGCTCATACACAATTGCAGCCGTAGGAAATTTCCTACAAGTTAGCCAGCTCACCTCCCATTTTCTCTCTCTCTTCTCTCTCTTTCTATATATTATATATATACTATATATATATATATATAATATATATATATATAGAAGAGAGAAGAGAGAGGAAGAGAAAACGGGAGGAGAGTGCCCAGCGTACGGAAATTCCTACGCCTGCAGTGACGCGTATACATGTTGAGCCCCCTACT
>NC_033800.1:61969309-62036809 GCF_001876935.1 Asparagus officinalis | reverse complement strand
GGCCCGAGACAAGAAAGACACAGTTGGTTCAGGCCCGAGACAAGAAAGACACAGTTTGGAACCAAGAGGCCCCAATATTCTGACTCGTTCTCACTTCGTCATTTTTCCCGAACCAACATCCAAATTATGTATGATGCTAGATAAATTGCGTAATTCATTCCACTTTCTCATGGAAATAATCTTCAGGTTAAGCATCAAAATATGTAGATATGTTCTGATAATAAAAAAGGCAGATATGTTAAAATTGTATACATTGAACCATAATTTCTTGTACAACGAATTCATGGACACAATCACCGTTGACCAAACCATGTGATGGTTTATTGAATGCAAGGTGTTTATAAGGCCAGTTTTTCTGCACAATATTTCATAATATTCGAAGAAGAAAATTCGTCCACTGTCTCCACCACACGCATTGTATCCATGACGTATAGTTGGATCATGAATTTGGGGCTCTATAAAGGAGACTTTTTATCCAAGATAGTTTATTCACAACACAATAAGAACTATTTGAGGTGCTGAACCAAAACAGCTATCCTTCATCATCCTAATCCTTGAAGAAGCTTCATCTCCTCTCCCGCAGAGGATCCATGAAATTAAACAAATTAACTAAGAAAATATTGCGAGGCTCGAAGGTGATACTAGGTTCGGCAATCAAACCGAAGAGACATCATAGCAATTCTCTCCAACGCTATGCATTGGCAAGGTCAGGTCATTAGGCTAAAGGTTTAGGTACGTACTAAATATTTTATAAATAGAATTCATTCTCCCCGTATGTTAAACTTTGGTATTATTTTTGTAAAATGTTTTAAATTACTTTTACACCTTGTTATTGTTGGAAATTATGGTTAAATCTGGAATAAAACAGTGAAGGATGATGTGATGTAATTTTAAACTTTTTCAAATTAACAGTTGTGCCTTTGAGAAACGTTATACTTAAAGCAATATTTGGCCTACTCCGATGCAAGGATCCCAAGGCCAAACTGCTTCCAGGAACAGAAGCATAATACTCTGGTGTGCACACACCCAGTACTGTCAAGATCTCCTTGATCTATAAGACCTTTCGGTCAAAGCAAAGACCTCCTCGATCTCAGAACCTTTCGGTTCAAAACCTTTAGGTTTAAGGACAAGTTCCTACGGGCACAGTTTTTGCAGCAGCAACAGCACAATAACAACAACAATGTCGATCCAACATTCATTTTCAAAGCTCGCGTGTGTATTTCAAGAGCTGCCCAAGGGTGTTATTTATAGGCCTCTGAGGCCAGCATAAGAGTCAGTCGCAATTAATGTGATTGTTATAATTCTCAATGGTAATTAAGATTGTAACATCAATACATTAAATTACTCTAAATGTTGTTATAACTGCTGCATGCAGTAACTCCTTAATACGAGGCAATCAATGGACGCGTTGCTACGAAACGAGAGGGTCATGTCTCAGCAAATCAGACGAACCTCGTTTGACAGACGAACCTCGTCAAACAGGCGAACCTCATATGACGGACGAACCTCGTCGAACGAGTGAACATCGTCAAACAGGCGAACCTCGTATGATAGAACCTTCGTGGCAGCCATAGTGGCAGCCAACGTGGCGCCAAACAGCGCCCATTAGCCCCCGACCCCCAGTCTACGACCCACAACCTAGTAGAACTTATGAGGGATTAATTCATATAAAACACTTCTCAGCTTGCCATTGGCAAGCCTCGAACTAGGGACCTTCTGAGTATTTATGAAAAGTACTTGTAGTTAATATATATATAGTTTAAAAACTCATTTTGGAAAGCGGTTTTGACCCAAAAAAATCCAACAATCTCCCACAAGTTTTTAAACTAGTGTCGTGTTATGGTGTCGTCGTTTCAATCATTGTGTATAAGGTAGATATCGCAAGGACTTGAATCCCCTTTAGACCAACTGGATAGAAGATAGATGCATGGTATCGTAGAGACTTGAACCAACACATGTCTAAAATCCAGCGATCACACACGATCAAACTCATATGTGGTAGTTTTTACTTTGAACCACAATTGCCTTTGCCTTTGCACATTTATGGTCATGTGCTTGTCCTGGTTTTTGCTAGGGTTCTAGGTATCTTTCCACAATACGCCATAGGATATGACCAAATCTCCATCAAGGCATAGGTGAGTTATTTAGGAATGTTTTCTATCAAACATCTCGTATCCAAAATACTTTGAACTCATTAAGGTTTAAGAGTAATCCTCTCTCATGATAGAATTCTAAGTGAGTCCTTTAGGCTTGTTTCCTATCTAACACCCCGCATCTGAAATGCTTTGGACACCTTAAGGCTTAACAACCAATCCCTTTACATGATAGGATTATCGGTGAGTCCTTTAGACATGTTACCTATCCAATATCCCGTATCCGAAATGCTTTGGACTCATTAAAACTTAACAGCCAACCTCTTTACATGATAGGATTTTACTTGTAAATCTTACTTGACTTTTGAATCAATCATCTTGTCATTAGTAGCGTAAGCTTTGAACTAATAACTTGACAAAATGGTAAGTATTTGTAAGACTCACCAAACTTAACAAAATGGTAAGTATTTGTAAGACTCATAAAACTTTGAGACCTATTGCAGCAGACGTCCTTTCGACTATGTCCTTTTTCAGACCTTTAGTCAAAGAATCAGCCACATTCTCTGAAGACCGAACGTCAATCACCGAGATGATTCCTTGGCAAATGAGTTCTCTTAAATAGCCATGCTTCAGACAAAAGGTCCGCTTCTTTCCATTGAACAACGAGTTTGCTACCACATCACCCCTTGCCTGATTATCACAATAGATTGTAATTGCGCTTTATACTTCTGTCAATGGAAGGTCTCGGAGAATACAACTGAACCACTCAGCTTCATCTCCTGTAGCACAGAGTGCGAAGAACTCACATTTCATCAATAACTTTGCAATCATAGTTTGCTTCTTAGATTTCCACAAGATGGAAGCTCCGCCCATGGTGAAGACAAAACCTCCAGTAGATCTACACTCATCTGGTTCTGAGCACCAACTAGCATCTGAATACCCTTCGATTATAGTCGGATATCCAGTGTAGAATAAGCCCAGACCTATAGTTCCTTTCAAGTATCTCATCAATCTCTGGACAGCATCTCAGTGAAGCTTTCCAGGATTACTTGGGAACCTACTAAGCATTCCTACAGCGAATGCTATATCTGGCCTTGTGCAGCTCATTGCATACATAAGACTTTCAGTTATCTTTGAGTACCTTATCTACTCTACTAGTCTTCCAATGTTCGGTCGAAGCTTCTTATTGTAATCATACGGCACTAACAGTTCTGGCAGGTCGTAGTAGCCATACTTCCTTAGCATGCTCTCGACATACTGATTAAGACAATCCAATACCCTCTTCAGAGTATATGACTATGATTTCGAGAATCACGTCTGGAAATAATCTAATACCCCCTTCAGAGTATATGATTTTGATTCTAAGAATCACGTCCGTATTTCCAAGGTCCTTCATGCTGAACTGTGCCGAGAGAAATTTCTTGGTAAATATTACTATCTCCAAATCACTCCCTACGATGAGCATATCATCCACATAAAGGCAGATAACAACCACATTTCCTTCAGCGACCTTGATGTACGAGAATCACGTCTGGAAATAATCTAATACCCCCTTCAGAGTATATGATTTTGATTCTAAGAATCACGTCCGTATTTCCAAGGTCCTTCATGCTGAACTGTGCCGAGAGAAATTTCTTGGTAAATATTACTATCTCCAAATCACTCCCTACGATGAGCATATCATCCACATAAAGGCAGATAACAACCACATTTCCTTCAGCGACCTTGATGTATAGGCAGATAACAACCATCTTATACATGCCATCACTATAATATGTATTGCCAAAATACATTTTCTTAAAAGATAACACAGTCTTTCCTCCTTAAAAATCTAGTCTCATACCGATGTCACACAGTAGGCTTCCAGAGACTAAGTTTTTGGCAATTAAGGGAACATATTTCACATCCTTCAATGTGAGAATCTTTCCTGAAGAAAGAATCAGCACCACAGTCCTAGTTCTAGGAACAGGAACCACAGAACGATCAGTCATTGATACGTTCTCTTTGGCAGCAATATAGGAAGAGCAAATCTCTGTTGGAGCAGACATGACAGGTAGCACCTGTATCTAACCACCAACCAGAGATGTTGTTGGAAGTTACCACTTGAAAGAGCATAGCCACACAATTATCAAGTTGATTAACATTGTTTGTTGTTCCCTTCTTTGGTGCTTTGTAATCTTTGGTAAAATGCCCTTGCTTCCCACAGTTGAAGCATTTACCGTTCTTCTTTAAATTTTTCTTTTGAACATTCAGGTTCTTCGGATTATGGTTCTTCTTTTTGTTAAATGACTTCTTTTTCTTAAAAGAAGAACTGGTACTCTTCTCAGAGTTAGTAGCCACCATTAGCAGACGCCTTCTGCTTAGCAAGGAGCTCATTCTTCGTGCGAGTCCGAATCTCGTCCTTGATTTGAGTGAACCTCTTCAAATCAGATAGAGCCACCCGTCTTTTCCTTCTTCGAATGTCCTTGGAGAATGACATCCAAGATGGAGGAAGCTTGTTGGCAATTGCTCTAGAAATGAATGTTTGTCAAAGGTTAATATTTTCATCCTTCAGCTTCATAACAAGATTTTCGAGCTCTTTGACTTAAGGCAAAACCTCAGTGTCATCTTCGAATTTAAAGTCAAGAAACTTGTCAATGAAGTGAGACTTGGAAAGCTTCTCCTCATCCTTGTATTGCTCCTCCAGAGCATTCTAGATTTCTTTTACAGAGGGCTTGTTGGTGTAAGCATCTGCCAGATGACCAGCCAGACAGTTAAGGAGATAACTCCTGCAAAAATGATCATCTTTAGCCCAAGAGGCTTCAGACTCAGAGTCTTCTTCAAAATCAAGTTTCTCTTTTGCAAAAATGATCATCTTTAGCCCAAGAGGCTTCAGACTCAGAGTCTTCTTCAAAATCAAGTTTCTCTTCAGAAACCACATAGTAAGTTTTTAGGAGTTACATCTCAAAAATCACTTTTCGATGTCATGCGTTAAAGTTAGATCCATCAAAGTTTTCTAACTTAAGACAGTCCACTCCAAGAGTCCCCGCAGGATCCATTAGTAGTTTAAAAATATTGCTTTAAGATTGTTAGAAATTATGGTTAAATCTGTAATAAAACAGTAAAGGATGATGTGATGTAATTTTAAACTTTTTCAAGTTAACTGTTGTGCGATTTAGAAATGTTATGCTTAAAGCAATATTTGGCCTACTCCGGTGCAAGGATCCTAAGAACAAACCGCTTTCAGGAACAACAACACAGTACTTTGGTGAGCACTAACCCAGTACTGTCAAGATCTCCTTGATCTATAAAACCTTTTAGTCAAAGAAAAGATCACCTCTATCTCAGAACCTTTCGGTTCAAAACCTTCCAGTTTAAGGGCAAGTTCCTGCGGGCACAATTTTCGTAGCAGCAGTACAACAACAACAATAACATCGATCCGACGTTCGTTTTCAAAGCTCGTGGGTGTATTTCAAGAGTTGCACAAGGGTGCTATTTATAGGCCTCTAAGGCTAGCTCAAGAGTCACTCGCAATTAATATGATTGTTATAATTCTCAATGATAACTAAGACTTGTTATGGTAATTTACCATCTAAAGATAAAGATGTCGAGAGATTGACTGCATAGGCTTAAAAAGGGCATGGTCTAAACCAGCTTAGAAGCCCAAAAGCCCAGCCAAGGGCAAGTCTATCGGCCAGCCAAGCAGACGAGTCATCTTTCGACCAAGGGTCATCATTACCAACTCAAAGTGCGAGACTAGTCGGTCCCTCGTATTAAGACGACTCCTCGAGCAGACGTCTCGACCATACACTCGGCCCAAAGCTCACTCGACTATCGAGTCGACAAATCATAATAATGACTCACAAAATCAACTCGCCTCTACTAAGGGGACAAGATCCGACTAAGCTCGCTTTAGATGCCAATCGACACTACAGCATTGATCGGTCTTATCGAGATCTCCGCTCTGACAAATCTCATGCATAAGCTATTTATTCTCCTTACAAGTCACTTCCCAGATATCGTCATGATGCTCTCCTAGGCTCTAATAGTTTCCCCTCCAATCACTAACTGCCATCTAGAGGGGGGAGGATGACCAAGTAGCTGGCATATCCTCTGCCTTGCCTCATCTGTTAAATCCAGGATACTAAGAAGACATTTCTCTCTTGTACCCAAGTGATTTCCCTTCCAATCGCCAGTCTACATCTGGAAGGAGAAGGATGACTCAGCAACCTGTCTGTTCACCCCTCAACCGCCTCCTGTGCATAGTCAAAGCCAAGGATCAAACTCTCAGAGGCAATAGGCTATAAAAAGGAGGAAAAGAAGGTAACAAGAGAGGTAGATCTTTTCTGTTGCTACTTCACTAAAGCTCTGATTTTTTACCTTTGTAAAAGAAAGAGAACAAATAATTCCCAAAGAGTATCCTCTAAGGACTTCAATGGCCCAGAGACTCTTCCTCAAACCCCACCCAAGTCCACTAACTGACTTGACCGTTAGAGGTACCACGGGAAAATGAGCCCCGCCCTCCTACGAGTTTCTCCTTGTTTGTGCAGAAGGATCGAGAATTCCAGTCTAAGGATCAGGCATAAAGTCGGAGGAGGAGTCGGCCCCATCGCTCATCTTGTCCCTATTCGTCGCCAGCGCTAAGACCAGAACCGTAACCCCCTCGACTGTGTGATATCAGACATCAACAAGATTGTAACATCAATGTATTAAATTGCTCTAAATATTATTGTAATTGCTGCATGCAGTAACTCCTGAATACGAGACAATCAATGGACGCATTGCTACGAAACGCGAGGGTCACATCTTAGCAAATCAGACGAACCTCTTTTGACAGACGAACCTCATCAAACAGGTGAACCTCGTATGACGGACGAACCTCGTCAAATGAATGAACATCATCAAATAGGCGAACCTTGTCGAACGAGCGAACCTCGTCAAACAAGCAAACCTAGTATGACGGACGACCCTCGTCGAATGAGCGAACATCATCAAACAAGCGAACCTCGTATGATAGGCGAACCTTATCAAACGAGCGAACCTCATCAAATAGGCGAACCTCGTATGACAGATGAACCTCGTCGAACAAGCGAACCTTGTATGACAGACGAACCTCATCGAACGAGTGAACATCGTCAAACAGGCAAACCTCTTCTGACTACGAGAACGCTAGGGTCACACTCTCGTGCGAATATGTACCTCGTCCGCATGCTGCGAAGCAGCCTGCGAGGCAACCTTCGTAGCGCCACCTCACCCAAATGCCTCCGTGCGAAGTGCAAAGTGTGCCTAACAAAGCCCCACCTAGCGCCTCAACCCGATTAGCCCTGATCCTCGGCCTATTGGCCCCCCACCCACGGCCCACAGCCCACGACCCACGACAACTTATGAGAGATTAATTCACATAAAACACTTCTCGGCTTGCCGTTGGCAAGCCTCGAACTAGGGACCTTTTGAAACACCAAAACATTAACTTTCCACTAGGCTACTATGTATTTATGAAAAATACTTGTAGTTAATATATATATAGTTTGAAAACTCATTTTGGAAAGCAATTTTGACCAAAAAATCCAACAATTATTAGAGTTAATCTTCTTGTTAATTATAAAATTTTAACCTTCCATTATTTATTTAATTATGCATATTATTTGTTAATAATAAGCGACATCTTTACATTTGTTTTTCGAACTTAGTTGATGAAACTATTATTTTGAACAGTAGATAAAATGATAAGTTGTCAGCACTATAATGTAATACCGAAACATGTTGTTCATGTATAAAAATAACGGTTTACATTATTTAGGCTTTGGTCTCACATTTTGTATGATCCACTACTTTACTGTTGTACAAGTAAGATCTTGGAAGCTTGAAATGGGAGTGGCTATAACTACACTTGACTGTAACTAGATGAATTTTATCTAGCTGCAAGTGTGCATTTCGTGGTAGCTCACTATTACAGTTGCAATGATAGTTGCAAAACACGCCTCAACTGCAACATATGACTAACACTAAAAATGACGACAAGAACACTTGCAATTATGGCTACAGCCAACCCAAATTTATAATATATCAAAATCAATATTTAAAATTTAAAAAGTTTAAGATCTTCGTTAGATATTTAAAATAGTTTTCTAAAAATTATTTTTTTAATATTCTTAAAATTTTATTCTTTTTAAAAATAGAATTATTTCTAAAAAATATTTTCCCAAATATTCTTTTATAATAAATTATAAATTTTTCAAAAAATATAATATCCAGTTTTTTCCAAAAACTATTATATCCTAAAAATGCTATATTTATAACATACTATTTTTTAGAAAAGAAAATATCTCAATAATACTTATTTTGATTTTTCTTGCAAAAATAAGAATTTTCCAAATATATATTAATCTAAGATATTTGTTATTTTTCCAAAAACATGTTATTTTCTTTAAAATATTTTTTAAGGAAAAAATATTATGTTTACAAAAATTATTTGTCTGACTAAAAATTATTTTTAAAAATACTATTTTTGTGGAAATAAAATTTTAGAAAAATATTGGTATTTTTGAATTTTTCCTAAATGATATATTTTTTATAAATATTTGAAAAAAATTGTTCACTAAATTAAATTTTTTAAAAGTTTGAAAAGTAATATTTTCCATAGACCATTAAAATAAACGTAAAATTTAAAAACTTTAAAACCCATTTTTAAAAGTAAAAAACCAATTATTTTTGAAAATTTTTAATATTTTATGTATAAGAATGAATTAATAACTTGATATTAAAAATATAGTTGCACATGAAAGGTTACAAGTAGAACCAAAGCAATTGAAACTATATTTGCATGCATGAATAGTTGCAGAGTTCAGTTGCTTGTAAGTAACACTTGCATTGCAACTGCTATTGTAAACTATGAAATTCACATTTCTTCTTGAACCATTCATGTGACGCCTAAGAATTCATACAAGGCTGCAGTCCAATGTGAAACCCGGATCATTAAACCTGCTAAACACCAAACACCATGCTACAATATGTTTCACCATCACAATCACTATCTCTCTAGTGGAATCAACACATAGGTGAAGGTACTAAACAGGCAAATAATGGAAGTAGAGAAAAACCAGATATACACAGAAGAAGTATGAAAATAATCATCAGTGAGTCCAACAAAATAAGATAGAGATATCTCCGAGTCTGAAATAAATCTCAAGTATAAAGAGTTAAATAAAGTACCACTATGGCTCTCAATCTCTACAAAATAAAATACAAGTCTAGAGTCTGACATAAACAACTAACTGTGGAGTTCTGAAATAACTACTAAATAATAAATAACTTGTTGAAATTTATGAAACATTCTTATCAACCTGCGACTCTCCGTGAGCCGGACTCGCTGCCTGAAAGAGGGGTAAACAACGAGCGTTAAAGCGCTATAGCGAGATCATCTCCACCTCTCCCCAGGGAAATGGGTAGGAGAATAAAAAAAAAATAGAGTTAATACATATACATATTAAATCATTCATAAAATTCTAACTGGAAATTAATATTTAGGAAATCACAACACGAGAGTTAGTACGTCGAGCGAAATAATCCAAACAAGAAAACCCTCATGTATATACCATGTCTTAAATTGTGACTCCCGCTAAATACTAACTTCGAACCCTATGAATGAAAATAGTAAACCAAAAGGAAAACACTCCAAATCTCGATCAAATATCCGTCTCAATTTATACTCGAAAAGACAACTCTAACATAAGAGGGATCTCATCCAAAACAAAAATCAACTATGAGCCATATCATGTGAGCCACGATCCCAAAGAAAATACCCTACTCACGGGAATCCAATATGAAATCAAAATACAACAAATAAAACTTACATGTGTGCATCTCCATATGCAATAGCGATACTTTGTAATATTCTTACTCAATCGCTCTGCGACAATAGGTTTTATTTTCCTATCCCGGAATACAATGAAATGACGATATATTTGTGATATTCTCACTCAATCGCCCTGCGGAAATAGGTTTTATCTCCCTATTCCGGAATACAAAGCAATATGCTATGCTCTTCATGTTCATCAACTTGAACTAGGACAAAAATACGTTAACACAACATCTTCTAACCATTCATACACGTATCTCGATGTGTGTATCCATATCTGGTGTTTACTGACATCTCAGGTGTCAAACAACTCATAAACATTGTATCATGATAGTACAAGGTTAAGAGGCTCGCTCGACAACTCAAACAGTCAAAACAAACATGCACAGGGCCACTTACAGATTAGCAGTCGACCGCGATTATGCGGCGGGCGACCGCGACTGATTCCTGGGCTTACCCAGCGACTGATTCCTGGGCTTACCCACGTCTCGGTCCTGTATGCGGTCGACCGCCGCTAGGGCGCGGTCGACCATGGGCTAAAATTTACAAGTTCTCAGGCTGGTTTTGTGTATCATGTTCATGTCGTGTTTAAGTGATTCAAACATGATTAAAACAATATGAAACTTGCATGAAAGCATGTCTACAACGGATAAAAACATCTGGGAACAAATCCAACAGATATAGCATGATTATTTGCATAAAATTCATATCAAAAACCCTAATTCTTGCACATGAACTTGAAATAAAGCACAAATCATCTTTCATCAGATTTAAACCACTTTTAAATCATTTTCAGATCTTAATTACTTCTGTAAAAATCGTTTTTAAACTTTTTAACATGAAAAGACCTAGTCATTATACATATAATACAAAGAATTGATTTTTATACATAAACTAGTCAATTTGGCTCTATAAAACATGTTAAAATCTCTTTAAAAATGTTTTAAAAACTAGGAGGGGGATTAGCAGAGATGAACTTGCCTAGGCTTTGTAGAAAAACGCTTAAGAAGCCAAGCCAAAGAAGATCTACAAGCCAAACGCCAAAAATCCTGTGAAAAATCCACTTGAAAGCCTCCAAACTTCTCCAAGAATCAAAATAGGGTTTAAAGAGGTTTTGGTGGCTGTTAGGGTTCTTAGAAAACTAAAAATATCGTGAAAATATGATATATACACACACACACACACACACACACACACACACACACACACATACACACACACACACCAGGAAACGAATATGGGCTTTAGAAAACTGAAACCAACTCAAAACAAGAAACAAGTCTCTACAGGTTTCGCGGTCGACCGGAGGACCGTGGCGGTCGATCGTAGCGGTCGACCAGATTGGAATTTTCCAGTTTTTCATGTAGCCGTTGTGCATGTTTCGACTCTTTTCTTTCTCATATATGAACTCGTTCATACTCAAAATACATGGTACCACACGCATAGACCATTTAACTATATTTATCAAAATAAATATTCACAAATCATAATTAATCTCATATTAATTATATTAACATGAATTTTTTGGGGTTTTACAATTCAATACCAGAATGTGTGTTTCACAAAAAAGACTCAATGCATTTTAGAGATACATAACAATATAATCTCTTTTTTTGGGAAAAACTTCGCCAATGTGGAGAATTAAATAAATGTTGACGAGGATCAGAAAAAACAAAGGCTGCGTTTTTGGTTGCAGGTCGGTCGACCGCGAGCTTGAGGCCAATCAACCGAATCCGTGCACATTACAGTGTTAAGAAAACACTGTTTGGGTTGGTCGACCGGTCAAGCCTATGCGGTCGGCCGCTTGTTATGGAATTTATAGGGACAAAAATTGACCCTCTGGTCGGTCAACCACAGGCATAATCTCGGTTGATCAGATCACGGTTGTGGGCCTGGTCGATTTCCCAGTTGGTTTTGGATTCCTATTTTATATAAATAGGAACATGACGTTTTATAGGGTTACGTGAGAGATTAGAAGTTAAGATTTGAGCGTTTTTTGAGCACTTAGAAAGGGAGAATTTGTGAGGGATTTGAGAGCTTTATTTGAGGGTTGTTTTATGAGATTATTGAGTGATTGTAAACACTATTTGTATTCTCTCTCTATTAGTGCAATCTTCCTCCTCTTTGTCCCGTGGACGTAGGCACATTGCCGAACCACGTAAAATTTGGTGTCTTGCTGTGTGGTGCTTGTGTTTGGTTGTTGATTTGTTCTCCTACCTTATTCGTGTCCTTTGATTTTGCTGCACACAACATTTATAACTTGATATTAAAAATATAGTTGCACATGAAAGGTTACAAGTAGAACCAAAGCAGTTGAATTTGTATTTGCATGCATGAATAGTTGCATAGCTCAGTTGCGTGTAAGTAACACTTGCATTACAACTTTTATTGTAAACTATGAAATTCACATTTCTTCTTGAACCATTCATTACCAGAATGTGTCTTTCACAAAAAATACTCAATGTATTTTAGAGATATATAACAATATAATCTAATTTTTTGGTCTACTGATCTGTAGCCTTAAGGAGCATTGATTCACGCTTTCTCCATGGTAGGTAGAAGATGAGGATCGTGTCCCATGAGGTCTGATGAGTAAAGGTTTGCGATAAGGCATGTGTTTAATAGACGGACATGGATGATTGTTTGTGGAAAATTTGACATAAAAGAAATGAAGGAAATTTGATTTGTATTCCTTTAATCTCAGTTACAATTGGATTTCCTGATTACAAAAGAGAAGAGAATGATCTGGATTCTCCCCTTTGTTTAATTCTGAGTTCTTCACGGTGGCGATGGAGTGCCTCCCTCGAATGCTCGCGTCGAGTTTGCTCTCCGTTGACGATCCGAACGTCTTGATTCACTGGAACGTGGTCTTCTCCTCACGATTTGATGTTGTGGAGAACTTGCATGGCAAGTTTGAAACTCTTGATGAGTTGATAGCTCTGAGCGAGTTTGAAACTCTATGAAAGAGTCGACTTAATCAAAAGTCAGTTATAAGCTAAGAATGAAGAAGATCTTGTTACCGATCTCCAAAGCTCCAACCGAAGGACGAAGGATCCTCTTTGCGCTGCCAAGTCCCAGCCAAAGAATCAGAACCGAAGCCCCTGAACTGAATTGATTTTTAGTTATTTATAGAGGATTAAAGCGTGTAACCACTCCCTTAATTCGCTCCTAAGTGGGGCTAATGGGATGTAACCGCCCCTTAAATCACTATTGAGTGGAGTTGTGATCCCCTCAGATGGTGGGAAACGGTTTTGAAACCGTTCAACTCGTGTTTGAACGAGTCAAACGCAAAATCCGCGTTTTGACGTGAATTCTGCATTCAAATGCAATGTCTGGAAGCTCGAACGCAATGTTTGGAGGCTCTAACGCAGCAATTGGAAGCTGCGTTAGCATCTTATTGGAAGCTGCGTTTGGCAGCTTGGATGCTACGTTTGGCATCTTGTTAGAAGCTGCGTTTGGCAGCTTGGAAGCTACGTTTGGCAGCGGATGGAAGCTGCGTTGGCAGCTTGTTAGAAGCTGCGTTGGCAGGAGTTAAGAGTGCGTTTGGCAGTGGAGAGAAGCTGCGTTGGCAGCTTTGGAGACTATGCTTGCGGTCGAACATGAGCTACGTTGGCAGCTGGGTCTGAGCTGCGTTTGCACTATGTCAGCAGCTGTGAACGCGGTGCGTCTTGATGCTGGTATGCGGGGAGGACTTCCGCGTTTTGATTTGAAGAGACCGTCGATTTGTAGTCTCTTTCTGTCAAAGCGTTGCAAAGATCGTTATTTTGTAATCTTTGCTTTAGCTCTTTGATATGTGAGAGTTGTCAGATTGTAACTCCCGATGTTGATTGTGAAGGATGTTGATTGGAGCTTTCATCAGTTGTTGTGAAGATCATTAGATTGTAACCTTCATCGATCTACGTGAAAGTCTTCAAATTGTAGTATTCTGGGAGTTGTCAGATTGTAACTTCCATCATCGGTGTTTGATGGGGATCAGCTATCTATTGTGATTTTTAGACAGCCTACAGAACCCCCTCCAAAGTTTTCGAAAGTTCACGGTTGACTGGGACGAATTTTCGGAATACTTTGGATCTCAACTCTGATCTTAGAGCTGTTGATTCCTTATGGTAAAGGATTTGTTCTCTACACTTGCTTCGAAGGCATCTTGGTTGAAGGGATTTTCCACGTAGAACCTGTGTGAAGGTATGCGCCATAATCCTGGTTCTGGAATGTGGGGGTGGACCCTGCATTTTGAACTTGAGATGCGGGTCTCACCCTTGCATGTTGAATTTGAAACACGGGTGTGACCTCGGCGTTCGGTTTTTTTGCATCGCGGGTCTGACCTCAACGTTTTGACTTAAGACATGGAAGTGGCTTCCATGCATTTTTGACTAAGTCTTTGAGACTTGTCTTTGGTTCATATGTTTCAAGTCTCGGCTCACATCCATTAAGCTAATGGACCTACGAACATGCATAGGATTTTTGACAAACCCTCAGCCATCAACGAATTTGATAAGCCTTTACCGACTACCGTTTGAGTCGGGCTAGCATGTGAATTATTTAAACCCGTTTCACATGTAACGTTGTGCTAAGAGAATGGACCCTCTTAGACTTGATGCTATGATTTTGAATACATAGACTTTGTCATTTTCACGAAAAAAGACTAACCGGCAACGCGTGTCAGGCGTAGGCTTATCTCTAATTAGGGATCGAGATAAAGTCCCCCATGCGTGTGAGGCATGGATTTTTGGCGTTATTAATTACAACCTGCCATGACGTTGAATACGTGGGCTTTGCCATTATTGCCGGAATAGTCTACACGGCAGTATATGTTAGATGCAGACTTATCTCTAATTAGGGATCGAGATAAAGTCCCTCATGCGTGTGAGGAATGGATTTTTGATGCTACGATGTTGAATACATAGACTTTGTCACTGTTTCTTCTTGTGTTATATTTTCACTTGAAATACTGAAAGAAAATTGGAAGTGTCAGAGGTGTAGCATTAACTTGGCGTGAATTTTCACTTAGAGTAAAATTCAAAAACTTTCTTTATTATCACTGGGATAATTTCAGAAAATCTTAAATCCACTGGGGATTTTATAATGAAAACCTGCTATTCTTGTTGAAAAATGATTAACAAGCTCATTGGGGGTTTGACTGTTAGAGGTGTGATGTTAACCTAACAGTATTTTATGGACCTATCGCTCTATTGAAGAGAGTCGATAAGTTGATTTGGTCGTCAGAGGTGTGATATTAACGTGACAAGAATTGGTTGTGATCAGAGCAACCTTGTGGACTTATCATCCTATTGAAGAGGATTGATAAGTGAATTTGTCAGAGGTGTGATATTAACGTGACAGAAATTTGTGTTGCGATTGGAGTAACTTTGTGGGCCTATCATCCTATTGAAGATGATTGATAAGTAGATTTTGTCAGATGTGTGATATTAACGTGACAGGAATGTGTTGCGATCGGAGCAACTTTGTGGACTTATCATCCTATTGACGAGGATTGATAAGTGAATTGTCAGAGGTATGGTGTTAACATGACAAGATAATGTTGCGATCGGAGCAACTTTGTGAACTTATCATCCTATTAACGAGGATTGATAAGTAAATTTGTCAGAGGTTTGATATCAACGTGATAGGAATGTGTTGCGATTGGAGCAACTTTGTGGACTTATCATCCTATTGACGAGGATTGATAAGTGAATTTGTCAGAGGTGTGATATTAACATGACAGGAATGTGTTGCGATTGGAGCAACTTTGTGAACTTATCATCCTATTGACGAGGATTGATAAGTGGATTGTCAGAGGTATGATGTTAACATGACAAGAGAATATGTACTTGTGACTTGCACAGGATTTTAGGAATTAGCGTCTCGCTGGGGAAACTTGCTAGGTGAGTTTATCATCAGGAACAATGAGTTCTGATACCTGTGATTTGAACAAGATTTTAAAGACTTAGTATCTTGCTGGGGAAGATTGCGATTCGAGGACCTATCATCCTATTGACAAGGATTGATAAGTTGATTGTCAGATGTGTATTGTTAACGTGACAAATTGGGAGTGATGCAAGCTGCATTCATACTCTGTGGGGTGATGATCATCAAAAGTGTAATGTTAACTTGACGATGTGAAAGATTTATTACTCTTAATCTAATGGATTCCAAGTAACCAACCCCCAGTCTTGATTAAGACTTAGCAGGGGAATAAAAAGAGGTAGACAAGACACATCACCTAGTGGGGCACTATCCATAAAGTCAGAATAGAGGCACATCACCTGGTAGGCCATTATCTGATGAGTTTGACTATCAGAGGTAGCTATTAACGTGATAGTTTTGTGGACCCGCCATCCTACTTGAAGAGGATTGGTGGAGGAATTTGGAGGAAAATGACTATCAGAGGTGATGGTTAACTTGATAGTTTTGGTGGACCCGCCATCCTACTTGAAGAGGATTGGTAGATTTAGAGGAAATGGACTATCAGAGGTGATTGTTAATATGATAGTTGTTGGACCTGCCATCCTATTGAAGAGGATTGGTAGAGAAATTTGGAGAAAATGGACTATCAGAGGTAACTGTTAACGTGATAGTTTTATGGACCTACCATCCTATTAAAGAGGAATGACAGGAGAATTTGGAGGGAATGGACTATCAGAGGTGATGGTTAACTTGATAGTTTTGGTGGATTCGCCATCCTATTGAAGAGGATTGGTAGATTTAGAGGAAATGGACTATCAGAGGTGATTGTTAACATGATAGTTGTTGGACCTGCCATCCTATTAAAGAGGATTGGTAGGAAAATTTGGAGAAAATGGACTATCAGAGGTAACGGTTAACGTGATAGTTTTATGGACCTGTCATCCTATTAAAAAAGAATGACAGGAGAATTTGGAGGGAATGGACTATCAGAGGTGATCATTAACGTGATAGTTTTGGTGGACACGTCATCCTATTAAAGAGGATTGGCAAGTTGATGGACTATCAGAGGTAACAGTTAACGTGATAGTTTTATGGAACCGCCATCCTATTAAAGATGATTGGTGGGGGAATTTAGAGGAAATGGACTATCAGAGGTAATTGTTAATGTGATAGTTGTTGGACCTGTCATCTTACTGAAGAGGATTGGCTTCAGTGGTTGTAGTATCTTCCCCTTCTGACTGAGAAGATTGGGCTTGGTCCGATTGCTCAGGAGAAGATTGGGCTTGGTCCGATTGCTCAAGCTGATCCTGCCTACTTTGTTCTTCAGCTTTGATCATGGCAATAATCTTTTGAGCCTGTTCGCCTTGAGAGATTAGTTGTCTCCAAGAACGGCATTCTGCAACCCTCATTTGTGCTAGAAGGTCGGTCTGCAAGTTGTGTCGACAGGTCTCTACTAAGGTAGATTGTGTCATACCTGTCGGGCATCGAAGAGCCATGCTTCGGAACCTCTTGACGAAAGCTTTGATGGACTCCCTCTTCTTCTGCTTAGTGGCGAGAAGGGTATGTATGGAGACTTCTGTATCCTCTTCAAAGAATCTTGATAGGAAGAGTCTCTCTAGATCCGCCCACTTTTGGATACATCCCGTAGGCATTTTTCTGAACCATTCAAAGGTAACTCCCTTGAGGGTACCAATGAATAATCGAGCTAGAATGGCGTCGTTTGATATCACATTCCCAGTCTGTGACTTGAAATGATAGATATGTTGGTTCGGTGATCCTGTGCCGTTAAAAGTTTGTAACGTCGGGACTTTGAACTTTGGAGGATAAGGGGTTGCATCCTATTCGGCAGGATAAGGTCTGACAACTCCCTCTTCTTGGAGCTCGCTTCTATTAGAAATGGCATTGAGGCGGGCTTCCAATTCTTCCATTTTAGCAGATTGGAGATTTTGCTCGTTCTCAGTCTCTCTTCCTTCATCAGAGGAAGATTCTAGGTTGTGGGTTTCTTGGTCAGAAGCCGTGTCATCAACCACTTTTCCCTTCCCTTTGCTTGTGTGAGGTCGGGATGAAGATGTTTTTCCTCTCCGGGAGGATTCTTGCCTAGGTGGCGAATCTGTCTTCTGAGATTTAGCCTTGTCTGCGACAAGTTGAGTCAACAGGTCTAGGAGTTCGTTGAGGGTCTTCTGCTGTGACTTGAGCATGGCTTCTTGCTCAGCAACCCTCTTTGAAAGATCTTCAGAATGTTCTGCCATGTGGGTGAAGCTCTCATGCCCAATGAAAGAGCTTGATGATTGAGACTCCGCATTGGCTGAGTGTTCATCATCGGAATTAGTTTCTCTGGATAACCTCCGATAGTTGACACGGGAATGGCTCCTGTTTGCGTCCGAGTGCATTGGTAGATCCCTTCAAACTCGTTAGCGATTTCTCTAACGGTCAGTGAACGACTTATCTCAGAGTCATCGGAACTAGGACCTGAGGCTTTCCCTCTGCTGATCACATTGACAGTGACCCCAGGATATTCGGTCTCTGGAGACTTCTTCCTGTGAGAACGTCATTGTTGGTTGGGCAAAGCAACGTTCATAAATTGGTCGAACACCAACAGTTTGGCCGCATATGAGCAGCATTGACATCCCGAGAGAACCGTAGGAATCAATCGTTTATATTTGAATGAACGAATGACTTGTTGCATCGGCCTTTCTCTCAATATGAACTTTCTCAAATCTGTTGTGAAGATTCGAGGAGAACTACTCACAGATCGTGAGGTTTGAATTGGAACCCCCAGTCCATGATTGGACAGGACTGGCTCGTGGTGAACATGGATCTGGTTGAGATGTCTTGAATCCATGAACTTCTTATATCCACCCCTCAATCTAGTCGCGCTACGCAGAGTATTCAGGGTTCTGTATTGGGTTTCCTTACCCAAACGCATGTCTGATGTCCACATTTGGATTCTGGAATGCTTTGCTGAGGGCTGCGTTCAGGATGGTTAATGCGATCTGGAGACCTGCGTTTTTGTTTTGTAACGCTCCCTTGAGGGTTGCCTTTTGGCTCAGTAATGTATGCCTGAGCTTTGTGTTTCGATTGTATAACGCGCCATTTAGGGCTGCGTTTAATCTTATTCACACAGAGCCTATGTTTTGGCTCATAGACGCGAGGCTTGCGTTCTGAAACAGAAACAGTAATCTTATTCACACAGAGCCTATGTTTTGGCTCATAGACGCGAGGCTTGCGTTCTGAAACAGAAACAGAGTCGCGTTTAGGCTCATAAACACGAAGCTCGTGTTGACTTGAGGATCAGCATTCTCGGAGATACGCTCGTCGTAAGGATCTCCTCCTCCATCGAGCAGCATTCTTCTTAGCCTGCTTCAAGGCCTTTGCAGCGACGCCACCATCTGTGTTGATCAAGTTTGTCGCCTCAATGGGCATCTTTCGACCCGATACCCGTCGTCTTGGCGCGGGTTTGGCTGAAGCTGAGCCCACTCCATCGGGGGAGGGGCTGTCCGAGCAGTCTTCCTTAGGTGGTTTGGCTGCAATTGGAGTAGTTAAAGCTTTAGTCTCTTTGGAGACTTTGTGGATCTTACGCATAGCCTTAGGGCTAAGGGATCCGGAGGAGAGAGCCTCCTCAAACTTGGCTTGATCAAACTCTACCACGAGAGTTTTGACGGTTGTTCCAGTGAGATGAACGTCGGATTGCGCCACCACTTCTTCGTCAGAGAAGCTCGTCCCCAGCGGAGTCGCCATCTTTTGTTTGTGGAAAATTTAACGTAAAAGAAATGAAGGAAATTTGATTTGTATTCCTTTAATCTCAGTTACAATTGGATTTCCTGATTACAAAAGAAAAGAAAATGATCTGGATTCTCTCCTTTGTTTAATTCTGGGTTCTTCACGGTGGCGATAGAGTGCCTACCTCGAATGCTCGCGTCGAGTTTGCTCTACGTTGACGATCCGAACGTCTTGATTCACTGGAACGTGGTCTTCTCCTCACGATTTGACATTGTGGAGAACTTGCGTGGCAAGTTTGAAACTCTTGATGAGTTGATAGCTCTGAGCGAGTTTGAAACTCTATGAAAGAGTCGACTTAACCGAAAGTCAGTTATAAGCTAAGAATGAAGAAGATCTTGTTAACGATCTCCAAAGCTCCAACCGAAGGACGAAGGATCCTCTTTGCATTGCCAAGTCCCAGCCAAAGGATCAGAACCGAAGCCCCTGAACTGAATTGATTTTTAGTTATTTATAGAGGATTAAAGGTTGTAACCACCCCCTTAATTCGCTCCTAAGTGGGGCTAATGGGATGTAACCGCCCCTTAAATCACTCTTGAGTGGAGTTGTGATCCCCTCAGATGGTGGGAAACAGTTTTGAAACCGTTCAGCTCGTGTTTGAACGAGTCAAACGTAAAATCCGCGTTCTGACGTGAATTCTGCATCCAAACGCAATGTCTGGAAGCTCGAACGCAATGTTTGGAGGCTCTGACGCAGCAACTGGAAGCTGCGTTGGCATCTTATTGGAAGCTACGTTTGGCAGCTTGGATGCTACGTTTGGCATCTTGTTAGAAGCTGCGTTTGGCATCTTGGAAGCTACGTTTGGCAGCGGATGGAAGCTGCGTTGGCAGCTTGTTAGAAGCTGCATTGGCAGGATTAAAGAGCTGCGTTTGGCAGATGGAAGCTGCGTTGGCAGCTTGTTAGAAGCTGCATTGGCAGGATTAAAGAGCTGCGTTTGGCAGTGGATAGAAGCTGCGTTGGCAGCTTTGGAGACTATGCTTGTGGCCGAACATGAGCTACGTTGGCAGCTGGGTCTGAGCTGCATTTGCACTATGTCAGCAGCTGTGAACGCGGTGCGTCTTGATGCTGGTATGCGGGGAGGACTTCCGCGTTTTGATTTGAAGAGACCGTTGATTTGTAGTCTCTTTCTGTCAAAGCGTTGCAAAAATCGTCATTTTGTAATCTTTGCTTTAGCTCTTTGATATGTGAGAGTTGTCAGATTGTAACTCCCGATGTTGATTGTGAAGGTTGTTGATTAGAGCTTTCATCAGTTGTTGTGAAGGTTATCAGATTATAACCTTCATCAATCTACGTGAAAGTCTTCAAATTGTAGTATTCTGGAAGTCTTCAGATTGTAACTTCCATCATCGGTGTTTGATGGGGATCAGCTATCTATTGTGATTTTTAGACAGCCTACAATGATGAAGAAGATGAGGATCATATTTCATGATGAGATGATCAAAAGAGCATGCAATGGGATGAGATCCTAATGTTCACTAATCTATACTACAAACACCCATTGCAAGGATTCAATGCACTAGGCTTTGGAGGTTATTTGCAATCTCTAAAGAAGTGGCAAGAGAAGTTCAGGAAGACTAGCGGTCGATCGCGAGTCAGCGGCGGTCGATCGTGAACATGCACAGGAGAGCAGGAGGCTCTGGAGCTGAAGGCGGTTGACCGTGATGGTTGACCGCGCGAACCCTGTAGGTGATTTAACTCTTGGGAATTAGTTCGTTCGACCGTCGCGGTCGACTATGGGTTTCCTGTAATCGATTTATTCTCTTTCGGGGGTGTTCGACCAACCGCTATGGTCGACCGTGATACCTGCACGGTCGATCGCGTAACGGGTTTGTAGTTGGGTCAGTTATTTGACCTGGTTCATTTTGGAGCTGTTATATAGCTCTAATCCTGATTAGTTAGGGTTAAGAAAGGACGTTTTTTGAGCAGTCTTTGGGAGAGGGTTGCTGCATCCAATTGTGGGAGATTTGTGAGAGATCTAGAGCTTTGTTTTAGGGTTTGATCAGTGAGATTTGTAACTCTATTTGTATTCTCTTGATTTCTAATAGTAAGAACTCCCCCCTCCTTACCCCGTGGATGTAGGCAACTTGCCGAACTATGTTAAACTCGTTGTCTTGCTGTGGTTTTGTATTTGGCTTATTAGTTGTAATTTATCTCTTATTCTTGTTCGTGTTGCTTCGAGGCTTCCGCCGCGCACAACAATTAGTATCAGAGCTTTAGGATTGTTCGAAGGATTTAGTGAAGAATTCCTACCTGAAGAGTTAGATCGACAACATGGGAGAAGCAAGCACATCAGGTCCGTCTCTTACGAAGGCGATACAGAGTCTGAGCATCAATAGCACGAAGATTGATGTTCTGAAGTTCAACGACAAGATTAATTTCGGATTGTGGAGGTGTCAGGTAATAGACGCCTTGGATGTACATAATTTGGAGGAGACTCTTAAGTTACAAGAGAAACCCGAAGTCATGGAGGATAAGGTTTGGAAGAAGATGAATAATAGAGCTTGTGGAGTTATTCGGTCATGCTTGACGCCTGATCTTATTTATGATGTTATGAACGAGACGTCAGTGAAGAGAATGTGGAAAACACTCAATGAGAAGTATCTTACTAAGAGCATTGAGAATCGGCTTCACTTGAAGAAGATGTTTTACCAGTTCAAGATGAAGAGGAGAGTTTCCATCAAGGAGCATGTAAACAATTTCACAAAGCTACTTTCAGATATGGCCAATGTGGATATCATGGTTGAGAATGAAGACAAGGCGATGTTACTTTTGTGCTCGTTACCGGAAGATGATTATGGTACATTCATTCTAACTATGATCAATAGAAGAACTACTGTTAGCTACAAGGAGGTGACATCAACTTTGGTGAATTATGAGTTGAGGAAGAATGATGGTGAACCCTCCGAGAAGGCATCGGGAGATGCATTAGCTGTTTGAGGCCGAGATCCAAACCGCCGCTAGTTCAACTGCTCAAAGTCAAAGAATAGGAGTGCCTATAAGAGTGTTGGTAGAAACCAATATCGGTATTGTAAAGAAGAAGGACATTGAAAGATTGACTGCCCTAAGTGGAAGGAAAAAAGCCGGGAAGAATAAAGAAAAAGCTATACAAGCTTCAGAAGTGAATGTTGCAAAAGCTATTGTTGAGCATTCATATTCAGATTCTTCGGGCTATTCGTGCTCTGCACTACCGTCGGTTTGCTATGCTTATTTCAGGGAGTGGATGATGGATTCGGGAGTTACATATCACATTTGCCCTAGGAGGGATTGGTTCTCCAGCTTTGAGGAGTTGGAAAGAGGGGGTGTCATGCTTATGGGTAATGACCACGTATGTCCTATTGGTAGTATTGGTTCAGTACGAATTAGGATGCATGACGAAATGATTAGGGAGTTGAAGGAACTGAGGTTCATGCCGCAATTGACAGAGAACATCATTTCTCTTGGGACTTTGGAGGCAGCTGGATATAGAGTGATCTCAGAGGATGCTACAATAAAGGTCACGAAGGGTTCTATGGTAGTGATGCGAGGTGTCAGGGAAAACAACCTATACTACTTAAAGGGAAAGCCAGTTACAGGGGGTCTGACAGCTTCCATCACTACAGAGGAGGACATTACCACTTTATGGCACATGAGATTTGGACACACAGGTGATAAGTCCCTACAGTCATTTGTAAAACAGAGGCTATTAAAAGGTGCTAAGACCTACAAGATGAAGCTATGTGAGCATTGTGTACTTGGGAAGAAGACTAGAGTGAAGTCTGACACCACTGTTCACAATACCCGAGGTACATTGGATTACATTCACACAAATATTTGGGGTCCTTCCAAGAACACATCTCTTGGTGAGGCCAATTATTTTATCACTTTCATTGATGATTATTCCAGGAGGAATTGGGTATACCCTATGAAGCATAAACATTAGGTCCTGGATATATTTTATGGAGTGAAAAAAGAAAGTGGAGCTGCAGACAGGTAGAAAGGTGAAGACTCTACGTTCAGATAATGGTGGAGAGTACAAGAGTGATCCATTTTTGTAGTTTTGTCGGGATCACGACATTAGAAGACACTTTACAGTTCGAGAGACACCGCAACAGAACAGGGTGGCTAAAAGATTAAACTGTACCTTGCTGGAGAATGTGCGATGTATGATGACGCTGAGTGGATTGCCTAGATCCTTTTGGGCTGATGCATTGGTTTATGCGAGTCATCTCATGAATAGGTTGTCGTGCACTGTGGTAGACGGGAAGACTCCTTTGGAGCATTGGTTTGGTTCGGTGGCTACTGACTATGAGTCGCTTCAGATATTTGGGTGTCCAGCTTATTACCATGTCAGTGATGGTAAATTAAATCCGAGGGTGAGGAAAGCTGTATTTGTGGGATTTAGAGACAGAGTAAAAGGCTTCAAGTTATGGGATCTACAGGACAAGAAGATAGTTATTAGCAGAGATGTCACATTCGATGAGGCGTATATGATGAGGCCTCGAGTCCCTCTGCAGGTGGAGGGAGACCAGACAGCTGAGATATCACAGCAGGTGAAGGATGATGTGACTCCACCCACTCTAGATAATATTATATCAATTGAGGCTGCTACAGAGATGACACTAGGAGGAGATGAGATGACAGCCGGGCAGATAGAGGATATAGTGGATGGTAAGACTCAGGAGCAGGGTTATGTTCAGGGATCCATTGCAGCATATAGACCGAGGAGGGTGATTCGTCGGCCAGCTAGGTATAATAATGTCATGGTCGCATATGCATTATCAATGGAGGTCATTGATGATATGGTTCCATCCACATTCAGGTAGGTAGAGTCTAGCCCCGATTCGATCAGGTGGAGGGAAGCTATGGAGGAGGAGATGCGATCTCTTCAGAAGAACGACACTTGGGAACTTGCAAAGCTACCTAAGGGTATGAAAGCTATTGGTTGTAAGTGGGTATATGCGAAGAAGGAGGGATCTTCTATTGGGGACATTCGGTTCAAAGCCAGATTGGTTGCCAATGGATATGCACAGCTTGAGGGCATTGATTACAATAAGGTATTTTCACCCGTTGTGAAGCATTTGTCGATACAGATTTTATTAGCATTGGTGGCACAGTTGGATTTGGATTTACTCCAGATGGATGTAAAGACAGCCTTTCTACACGGAGATTTAGATGAGGAGATCTACATGACACAACCCTTAGGATTCAAAGCTGCAGGAAAAGAAGAATTGGTTTGCAAGCTGAAGAAGTCTCTTTATGGTTTGAAGCAATCGTCAAGACGGTGGTATAGGAGATTCGACAGCTTCATTATTGGCCATGGGTACACGAGGAGCCCATATGATCCATGTGTTTACATGTACAAGCTACATAATGGTGAGCACATTTTATATGTTGACGATATGCTTATTGCTCCTAGGAATTCTTCGGCTATTCGAAAGTTGAAAGAGGAGCTGTCATCCGAGTTTGAGATGAAGGATCTTAGAGAAGCAAAGAGGATATTGGGTATGAAGATCGAGAGAAACAGGGTGAAGGGGAGATTAAAGCTTACACAGAAGGGCTATTTGCAGAAGATGTTGAAGAAATTCAGCTTTGAGGGTAATGCAAAAGTAGTTAGCACACCATTGACTCCCCACTTTAAGATTTTACCGTTGATGTCGTCTGTTTTAGTTAAGGATAGAGATTATATATCGAAGGTCCCATATGCCAGTGCAGTAGGTAGCTTGATGTATGCAATGGTGTATATGAAGCCAGATTTGTCACAGGTCGTGAGCATGGTATCGAGATACATGCACGACCCCGGGAAGGGTCATTGGGAGGCCGTGAAGTAGATTCTACGGTATGTTAGAGGCACCATGGATGTTGATTTGGTATTCCAGAAGGATGAGAAGAATGGGCAGGTTTGTATTGGTTACATGGATTCAGATTATGCTGGAGATCTTGACAAGCGTCGATCTACTTTAGGTTATGTGTTTATATTGACAGGTACACCAGTATGTTGGTGATGTACGCTTCAGTCTATAGTGACTCTCTCTACTACATAGGCAGAGTATATGGTGGTGACTGAGGCTGTTAAGGAGGCTTTGTGGCTCCAGGGATTGTTGAATGACTTGGGGATCACACATGAGACCATTCGGGTATTTTATGATAGCATGTCGGCTATCTATTTGGCGAAGAACCAGTTTATCATGCGCGCACGAAGCACATCGATGTCAGATTCAATTTTGTTCATGATGTTTTGGATAATGGAGAAGTCATATTAGAGAAGATCTATACGAATGATAACCCTGCAAATATGATGACCAAAGTTGTTTCAGGTGTGAAATTTGGTCATTGTTTGAAGCTTTTAAACATTCTTTAGTGTTGAGGCATTTGGAGGCCATTTGGGTGAACTACATTTGACTTGATTCATTATGCAAGAGGATACATAGGCAGTCTTTCGATGCAACCGTTTTGATTTAGATGGGGGGAGATCGTTTCAGCTCACGTTTGGTTTCCCGACTTGTTGTGGATTGAGTCCGTTGTCGTGGGGTGTTTTCACGATGTCCTGGATGCAATAAGTGGGATAATTGGATGATTTGGTGTCAGTTCAGTTTTGGTAGAAACATTCGCCGAGGTGGAGAATTGAAGAAGTGGCAAGAGAAGTTCAGGAAATTAGTAGGAATTAGTCAGGAATACTGGCGGTCGACCGCGAGTCAGCGGCAGTCAACCGTGAACATGCACAGGAGAGCAAGAGGCTCTGGAGCTAAAGGCGGTCGACCGTGGGGGTCGACCGTGACGGTCGACCGTGCGGACCCTGTAGGCGATTTAACTCTCGAGAATTGGTTCAGTCGACCGCCGCGGTCGACTGTGGGTTTCCTGTAATCGATTTATTCTCTATCGGGGGTGTTCGGTCGTTCTCCGCGGTCGACCGTGATACCTGCACGGTCGACCGCTTAGCGGGTTTGAAGTTGGATCAGTTATTTGACCCGTTTCATTTTGGAGCTGATATATAACTCCAATCCTGATTAGTTAGGGTTAAGCAAGGACATTTTTTGAGCAGTCTTTGGGAGAGGATTGCTGCATCCAATTATGAGAGATTTGTGAGAGATGTAGAGTTTTGTTTTAGGGTTTGATCGGTGAGATTTGTAACTCTATTTGTATTCTCTTGATTTATAATAGTAAGAACTCCCCCCTCCTTGCCCTGTGGACGTAGGCAACTTGCCGAACCACGTTAAACTCGTTGTCTTGCTACGGTATTATGTTTGGCTTATTAGTTGTGATTTATTTCTTGTTCTTGTTCGTGTCGCTTCGAGGCTTCCGCCGCGCACAACAATCTCTACATGTCAACACTTATGATCATGTTCCTTTGTTTCTTCAAATGGATTAAAAAATATTTGCAAAAATGAGGATCTTGTCACACAGCAGCTCACAATTAATAGTAGAAGATGAAGATGGTATATCTTGTAGTAACAGTGAGTGAATTGTGTTAAAGTACAATGATGAGTTTATTATGTTATATTTGCCTGAATTTTTCTTATTTATTTGTTTCAAAATCCATATAATTTGTATTTATTTATATAGAATTTTTATTTTAAATTTCTATATATGTTAGAAATTCGAAGAGCCCTATAAACTATCAAATTTTAATTTTACTTTTGGCTTGTAGGCTTAGGGAACAAAAAGTTAATATTGAAAATAGAATCAAAGAATTTTTTGTTTGTTTATAAAGAAAGGTAAACTTGAAAAGTAATTTACATGTCCCATTTAAAAAATTTTCATCAAAAGAAAAAAATTGCTACTAATAAATGAACTTATATTTAAAAAGTAGGACGTGATACTATTTGTTGGTTGTAATTATCTAATATGAATAAACAGATAAATTCTATATTAAATTAGGATTTTTTAGATGTTTAAACATTTTCCACAGAACATATATTTGAAATAGAGTGAGAATATAGAAAGTACATTTAAAGTTCAAACGGTATAGAAACCATTTTTACAATAGAGTAAGAATAGAAAAACCGTTTAAAGTATGGCATTGTTGATTTTGGAGGAAAATTATAAAATGGTGAAATCAGAGTATTGACTTAATGATTAACTATCAGAAAACTCCATTGAGTTTGGAAAATTATCAAATAACCCCTTGTAACTTTCAAAATATAAAAAAACCCTAATAAGTACAAGAATTATTAGAAAACCCTCTTTTAACTTAAAGATTTTGTCAGAAAGCTTTCTTTATCTATAAGATTTTATTAGAAAAACCTCTTAAATCCATTCTGTGATAATTTTCAAAGTTAAAGGGGGATTTTCTGATAAGTCCTAAACTAGGAGGAGGAGGAGGAGGAGGAGGAGGAGGAAAATATTTGATATTTAAGTGATGTCTTTTATAACTGGTGAGGTGGTGAAACACGAAGGTATTTAAATGTAAATGCCGTTTAGCATTGATTTAAAAATAAACATCTAAATTCTAAACATCTAACACATGCATTTAGCCTTGGAAAATCATCATCGGAACATTTCAAAGTGGCGGCCTTCAAATTAGTGGTAAACTTGTGGGAAAGAAAAACAGTTTTAACTTTTGCAGATGGGTCTTTCAAATTGGTCCTTTAGATTCAATGATTAGTCCCCAGATCATTGAAATTGCTGATATGTGCCTCAAACAAGTATGATTCTTACAATTTTTTCCCTCTAGGTAGATCAAGATTTAGGGTGACTATTCTCTTAAATCTCTTTTTTTTTTAATTCAAGACATACCTCTCAGCCATCGTTAACCAACGTTATATTTCAACACAAAATTTAAATACTGAAAGCCCAAACCCAAGACGAATACACAAAATTTACATACTGGAAGCCCAGATCCAAGACATTTGTCTTTTCCAATGGTGTGTTTTGAAAGTATCGTGGAAAACATTATTGTAAAACCCCGAAATTTCATAATGAGTTCTATGTGAATAAATAGTAATAAACATATCTGTTGTGATGGATAACCATATATACATAAGATATATATGTTTATCAGTGTTTGAGAACCCACCAGGTGTTTGTAAGTGAGAGAAATCGAGTGGTTTAGTGGCCAGCAGGAAAAATACTTGAATCAGGCATTTTAGTGCTGATCGGTCGACCGACGCGGTCGACCGGTACGGTCGACCGATCAGCGGTCATATTGTTTTTCCAGGTTTTCTTTTCGGGTTTTAGTTTTGGGCTATTGGGTTTCGGGTCGGGTTGGGGAATTGGTATTTAAACCAACTCAACCTAGGAGAGTTTCTCCTCTCCTCAGACGTAAAAACCCTAACCCCTTTTTCTCTCCCCTCTCAAAACCCTAGCCGTCACTGGTGATCTTTGAGGAGTTTGGAGGAGTTCCAGGGGATTTCAGCAGATTGGATCTCAGGTCGTGCCAGAGTTCGGTCGACCGGATCGGTCGACCGCAGTACTCTCTGTTGTATTTTCCTTATTTTGTACATTTTTGAATATTTGTTCAGGTTCGAGTGATTTCCTGGACTATCTGACATTAGTATTTGGTCTTACTATGTACCCAGTCATGATAGAAGACCTGAGGGTACCAATTATGGATATATACACTGTTTTGACTGTGAATTGATATAGGTAGATTTCACTATGTATCTCAGCGATATTTTTACCATTTCTCAGTCCTCGTGTTGGGCAAGCATTACCTTTTAGTCCTCGTGTTGGACACCCTTCCCACTTAGTCCTCGTGTTGGACATGCATTGCTATTTAATCCTCGTGTTGGATATACATTACCATCCGGTCCATGCGTTGGACAACGGTCACATCCGGTCCATGCGTTGGACAACGGTTATTTTCAGTTCATGAGTTGGACGTTTACTTCATGCAGTCTATGGGTTGGACGTTTAATTTATATAGTCTATGTTTTGGACACTTAATCGTTTTCTGACATGTCACTCATGTGAGTTTGACATGACACTTATGTAGATTTTGACATGATATTCATGTAAGTAATAACATGATACTCATGTGGGCTATGTCACAACACTGTTTTCATGCTCTGGTGTTCGTCGTATTTCTTTTATTATTATTACTGCACTAGAACCTTGGGTTTGGTATTTAGGAGTTTACAATTTGAGATGTAAGGTATATACATGAGGGTTTCCTTGTTTGGATTATTTCGCTCGACGTACCTATGCTCGTGTTGTAAATTTCTAAATACTAAAACCCTCTTTAGTAGGATCAATGATTTTAGATCTATTATATATTATCTGTATTTTTATATACAACGAGCCCTGTTCCCTTGGGGTTGGTTGTGATGTTACTCGCTAGCGCTTTGACGCTCGTTGTCCCTCCCCCTTTCAGGTCACGAGCCAGGAGCACGGAGAGCCGCAGGTTGATAGCGGACCACTTTAGTGTTTAGCTTTATTTTCTAGTTATGTATTATTTTCTTTGGGCTCCACTGTAGTGAGGTTAGACATTTGAGGGTATTATTCTAGAAGTTGTAAAGGCTGTGTGCCTTATTTCCTTTTGTCAGACATTTGTATTTGAGACTTGTTCAGTATTCCAGATTTTCTACTCAGATCTTGACTATGTATTTCTGTGTTGTTGGATGATGAGATATTTATGTGACTATTATCATTTCATCAGTATTCCCTGTATTATCTTTTACCTGTTTTGTACCTACACCAGTTGTTGACTCTACTAGATAGATGTTAATTGTGATGGTGAAACATGTTATTGCACGGTGTGGTGCATAGCAGGTTTGACATTCTTGGTTTCACCTCGGACTGCAGCCTTGTGTGAACACAGGGGCGTCACAGTTGGTATCAGAGCTCTAGTTCCAGTATCCTTAGGATCATCCTGTGTCGAGTCGTGGAGCTAGGATAGAGTTTCCTAGGATTCATGTATAGAGTCCGTAAGGATTTCCTAGTATGAGTGAGGACGATATATGCGTATATCTCAAAATTTGAAAATTTTTTTTATGACAACTATTTTGTATAAACTTAAAGTATTTGTGCAAATACTATATGTAGTGAAAAAAAAAAAAAATTGTATTGTGATACGCTATTTATAGAGGTCTATTTTGACTCCTAAACTCTTATTTTCTTTTGAGCAGAGATGTCAGAAAATGATAGGTCATGTACTCAAAGATCTGGACAGGCTGAACCACAGCAAACCCCACCTGAGCCGCAGCAGGCTCCCCAGTACCTGGTAGATCTTATGGCTCCCCTAGTCGCTAGGATAGCAGCAATCGAGGAGCTTGTGGCGAATCACATTACACCACCACCACCAGTAGCTGAAACCGTCATTTCTCAAGAAAATGGGATAGCTAAGTTCCAGAAGGACGAGGAAGGGAGTGCTAAGAGAGGGCACGCCGGAGACAAGGGCAAGAACAAGAGACCATTGATTGGATCCCAACAGCATCAGCAGAGCCCTCATAAGAAGGGATGCAAGTCAACAGCAAAAGTTTCGGGGATCTTGTTTTAACTGTCGCAAGGTCGGACACAAGGCATCAGAGTGCCGCAGTGCACTAGCAAGAACTCAGAAGGGATATGGTCCAATTCAGCAGCAGCAGAAGACTGAAGGACAGGTTCTAGCAGTTCAGGAGGTTTCCCAGGGGCAGATTGTCCCATATTCTCCAGCACCAGTGATAGAGCAGTCTTTAGCCGCCGGCAGAGTATATGCAGTAGTACCGCATGATCATGGAGCTAATAGAGCAGTGTTGGAGGGTACGTTCTTTGTGAATTCCTTTCCCACCCGTATTCTTTTCGATTCGGGATCTTCGCATTTCTTTATATCGTATGCATTTATGGCTAGACTCCAGCGTGTAGCTCAGCCACTAGACACCCCTTTATCAGTTTTTACCCCTTTAGGTGCGGTATCGCTTCTGGAGAGCGTTTGTAGGAGGTGTACCGTCAGTTTAGACGAGTCGGAGTTTATAGTCGATTTGATAGTGTTGCGTATGTCCGAGTTCAATGTCATCCTTGGTATGGATTGGTTGTCTTCCTACCATGTTAGCATTGATTGCTTTGCGAAGACAGTCAAGTTGCGAGCGTCCGACGGGTCCGAGAGCGGAGTCATTTCTGGCGTACATCGAGGAGGTGATGCGACGGGATCAGGGTGCTGAGTTATTGGAGACTAGAGTTGTCTCAGAGTATCAGGATGTCTTTCAGGACATACCTGGATTACCTCCAGTGAGAGAGGTGGAGTTTTGCATTGAGTTGCAGCCAGGCACAGCCCTGATATCCCGCGCACCCTATCGTATGGCACCAGCTGAGATGAGGGAGCTTCAGACCCAGTTGGACGAGTTATTAGCTCAGGGTTTTATTCGTCGGAGTCATTCCGTGGGGCGCGCCGGTCCTCTTCGTGAAGAAGAAGGATGGTAGTATGAGATTATGCATAGATTATCGAGAGTTGAACAAGGTCACTATCCGGAATAGGTACCCACTACCTAGGATTGATGACTTGTTTGACCAGTTGCAGGGTGCGCAGTATTTCTCAAAGATTGATCTTCGTTCTGGCTATCATCAGTTGCGGGTTAGGGAGATTGATATTCCCAAAACCGCCTTTCTTACTCGATATGGTTCTTTCGAGTTCTTGGTCATGCCATTTGGGTTGACCAATGCACCCGCGGTATTCATGGATTTGATGAACCGGGTTTTCCGTCCCTTCTTAGATCAGTTTGTGATCGTGTTCATCGACGATATTCTTATTTATTCGAGATCGGAGGCAGATCATGAGGAGCATCTACAGATAGCGTTGAGGACCCTTCAGGAGCACCAGTTGTATGCCAAGTTCAGCAAGTGTGAGTTTTGGCTTTCAGAGGTCAGATTTCTTGGCCACGTCATCAGTAGAGAGGGTATAGCAGTGGACCCGGCTAAGGTCACGGCAGTTCTTGATTGGGAACCACCGAAGACGGTGTCAGAGATTCGCAGCTTTTTGGGCTTAGCTGGATATTACAGGAAGTTCATCCAGGACTTCTCGAAAATTGCGACACCGATTACACACCTTACGAAGAAGGGTGTACCGTTCGTATGGAGCATGGAGTGCCAGAAGGCCTTTGATATATTGAAGACTAAGTTGACTACAACGCCGGTTTTGACCATTCCGAGCAGCGACAGGACATTCGTCGTATATACAGATGCATCATTGGCAGGCTTAGGAGGCATATTAATGCAGACTCAGAGGGTAGTAGCTTATATCTCACGGCAGCTGAGGGTGCATGAGTAGAACTATCCCACTCATGATTTGGAGTTAGCAGCAGTGGTAATTGCACTGAAGTCTTGGAGGCACTACCTGTATGGGGTGCAGTTTGAGTTATTCACAGTCCTGAGGTTGGTAGTTCCAGTGCCTTTTTGGGAGCTGTAACAGTGCAGCCGTCATGAAGTGACAGAGTTGTCAGAGCTCAGTTGGGAGACTCTTGGATTCAAATCCGAAAGGAGGAGATTTCCAAGGAACCTAAGACTGATTGGACCATTGGAGATAAGGAAGGTCTACGGGTGAAGAGTAGATTGGTTATGTCAGAATGAAGGTCTACGGATGAAGATTAGATTGGTTATGCCAGCCAGTGCAGAGCTGAAGAGGGAATTATTTAATGAGGCACACCGTACTCGGTACACAGTGCATCCAGGAACCACCAAGATGTACAAGGATTTGAAGAGACATTTCTGGTGGAGCGGTATGAGTAGAGAAATTGCGGACTATGTGGCTAGATGTTTTACCTGTCAGCAGGTGAAGGCAGAGCATCAGAGACCGGCAGGGACCCTTCAGCCTTTGCCTATTCCGGAGTGGAAGTGGGCGGATATTTCCATGGATTTTATTGTGGAGTTGCCGAAGTCGAAGAAGGGGAATGATTCTGTTTGGGTAATTGTGGACCGGTTGACGAAGTCGGCACATTTCATTCCAATGAGGACTACTTATACAGCCGAGGCTATACGAGGATTTTCATTCGTGAGATAGTTCGACTTCATGGAGTTCCATACACTATTGTATCGGATCGAGGTTCGGTGTTCACTTCACATTTTTTGAGGAGTTTTCAGGATTCATTTGGCAGCAAGCTATCTTATAGCAGTGTATTCCACCCCCAGACGGATGGTCCGACAGAGAGGGTGAATCAGGTGTTGGAGGGCATGTTGCGGGCATGTGTCATTGACTTCCAAGGCAGCTGGGAGGATCATATTCCATTGGTAGAATTCGCTTATAACAACAGTTATCAAGCGACGATCGGGATGGCCCCGTACGAGGCATTGTATGGGAGGCCCTGTAGATCACCGATATGTTGGGCCGAGCCGGAGGATAGCTTGATGCTTGGGCCAGAGTTGGTGAGGCAGACTACTGAGAAAGTAGCCTTGATCAGAGAGAGGATTCTAGTAGCTCAGAATCGGCAGAAGAGCTATGCCGATAAGAGGCGAAGAACCTTAGACTTTCAAGTGAAAGACAGTCATGCTGCAGGTATCACCTATGAAAGGCGTACAGCGATTTGGACGACAGGGAAAGTTGAGCTGAGATATTTTGGACCGTTTCGGATTTTGGAAGCTTATGGAAGCAATCTCATGATAAGAGAAGCAGAGAGTGTTGAACGTATCGGAGATTTAGCTTCAGGTTGATTTGACTATGATCGACATCTCAGTTTGTATACTTGCTAGAGAAGACAAGAAAGTTAGAAACAAGATATTTTTTTTTCTTTTCCTTGGGGATTATTCGGTGGAATCGGAAAGGAGTTGAGGAGGTTTCTCGAGAGCGCGAGGAGGATATACGTCGCGACTACCCACAATTGTTTGATCAAGTAAATTAAATTTTTGTATGTCTTATTTATGACTTATGGTTACTTGTATGTTGATGTTTATACTTAACACTATAAATGAGGGTATTAACACTTATCTCCTAAGTACTTGGAACATATGGTATATATATGAGGGGTTCCTTGTTTGGATTTTTCGCTCGATGTACTTGTTCCATTTAATTAGGAGTTAAGTGGGGGTATTCACATTTTGATGGTTAAGTGTAGACATCGAAGATAATTTTCGGGAGCGCGAATATGTTATGTCGCACGACTTCCGGTACCTATTGAGGAAGTGTATTGATTTATGTGTGCGATTACTTGTGTGGTTATATTTTGATTTAACGCTAGAATGAGGATATTTTCGCTTAATTCTTAATCTTTTGGAACATATGGTATATATATGAGGGGTTCCTTGTTTGGATTTTTCGCCCGATGTACTAGTTCCACTAGATTAAGATTTGATCGAGAATGTTATCATTTTAGATCGTTAAGTATAAATATTCTATATGTTCATCTAGAAATTCATATTTCGAGATGCGTATGATTTTCCGAATTTCGAGGACGAAATTCTTTTAAGGGGGGAAGAATGTAAAACCCCGAAATTTCATAATGAGTTCTATGTGAATAAATAGTAATAAACATATCTGTTGTGATGGATAACCATATATACATAAGATATATATGTTTATCAGTGTTTGAGAACCCACCAGGTGTTTGTAAGTGAGAGAAATCGAGTGGTTTAGTGGCCAGCAGGAAAAATACTTGAATCAGGCATTTTAGTGCTGATCGGTCGACCGACGCGGTCGACCGGTACGGTCGACCGATCAGCGGTCATATTGTTTTTCCAGGTTTTCTTTTCGGGTTTTAGTTTTGGGCTTTTGGGTTTCGGGTCGGGTTGGGGAATTGGTATTTAAACCAACTCAACCTAGGAGAGTTTCTCCTCTCCTCAGACGTAAAAACCCTAACCCCTTTTTCTCTCCCCTCTCAAAACCCTAGCCGTCACTGGTGATCTTTGAGGAGTTTGGAGGAGTTCCAGGGGATTTCAGCAGATTGGATCTCAGGAGAATCATCTCCAGAGCGTTCGTCATCACCCAAGGCGAGTATCATCTCGCCCAATCCCTCACCCCTGTTTTCTATGTTTTTTTTTTTGGATTTTATGAGTTTTGGATGAGCCAAAATAGTATTTTTGTTAAGAAACGAATTAGCTATGGTATAATAGTATGAATCAGAGGTTTTTGTTTATAAAAACTCACCCAATACCTGTTTGATGACGATCTAGATCTGAAATTTTGCCTAAACAAGAACTAAATCATTTTTACTGTCATTTAAACGATTTGGAAATTGTTTCTCATGTTTTTATAATATTGGAAGGATAGATTTCAAGCCTGAGAGTTGTTGTTTATGTTCAGTATGATTTTTAACCTTAGAACTCTTGTTATCGTAGAGATTTGCAAATTTTCATTTCAGGTTTCGAGCTGACAGAAACCCAGATTTGGATCAGAGTGCGGTCGACCGGTGCGGTCGACCGCCCACTGTCTGTTGTGTTTTCCTGTTCTGGATATTTTTTGGGTGTTTTACTCATGTTCGAGGGTCGCCTGGACTAACTGACCTTGGTATTTAGTCTCACTATCTATTTCATGCATGATAGATGACCTGAGGGCATGGTTTGGGGACTTACACACTGTTTGAGTGTGAATTGATATAAGTAGACTTCACTATATACATCATAGCGATATTTTACTATGCCTTAGTCCTCGTGTTGGACTATAATCCATAGAAGTCCTCGTGTTGGACTATAATCCATAGAAGTCCTCGTGTTGGACTATAATCCATAGAAGTCCTCGTGTTGGACTATAATCCATAGAAGTCCTCGTGTTGGACTATAAATTCATTCCAGTCCTCGTGTTGGACATTTGACACTTATTCTATGAGTTGGAAACTACGATGTAGATAGTTTTCCTGATTTGGACAAGGTCCTTAACCCTGCACATGACCTCTTCACAGAAGTTCACGACATGATGTTGACATGACACTTATGTAAGTAATAACATGATATTCATGTTAGCTATGGTATGGCACTGTATACTGTTCTGAGATTTGCTGTATTTCTTTTATTATTGTTTCTGTACTAGAACCTCGGGTTTGGTGTTTTAGAGATTTACAATTTGAGATACAAGGTATATACATGAGGGTTTCCTTGTTTGGATTATTTCGCTCGACGTACCTATGCTCGTGTTGTAAATTTCTAAATACTAAAACCCTCTTTAGTAGGATCAATGATTTTAGATCTATTATATATTATCTGTATTTTCATATACAACGAGCCCTGTTCCCTTGGGGTTGGTTGTGATGTTACTCGCTAGCGCTTTGACGCTCGTTGCCCCTCCCCCTTTCAGGTCACGAGCCAGGAGCACGGAGAGCCGCAGGTTGATAGCGGACCACTTTAGTGTTCAGCTTTATTTTCTAGTTATGTATTATTTTCTTTGGGCTCCACTGTAGTGAGGTTAGACATTTGAGGGTATTATTCTAGAAGTTGTAAAGGCTGTGTGCCTTATTTCCTTTTGTCAGACATTTGTATTTGAGACTTGTTCAGTATTCCAGATTTTCTATTTACATGCTGGAAGCCCAGATCCAAGACATTTGTCTTTTTCCAATGGTGTGTTTTGAAAGTATCGTGGAAAACATTATCATGTTCTTGATGCAACACATTGTCTTCCACTCATTCCCTTGTTCCTTGATCTCTCTGGACTCAAGCACTCATAGCAGGTTTGACATTCTTGGTTTCACCTCGGACTGCAGCCTTGTGTGAACCCAGGGGCGTCACAATTATCATGTTCTTGATGCAACACATTGTCTTCCACTTATTCCCTTGTTCCTTGATCTCTCTGGACTCAAGCACTCTCAATTATTCTTCTAATCAATTTTACTCCTTCCGTAGTGCTCAATAATGCTACTCCATACTCAAACTGTATTGTTCCCCTTTGGACTATTCTCAATGCCATATATTTGGTTATGTTTCTTGTTAGGGTTTTATCTAACCCCTGATGCGATTTGGAAATAGAGATGAGAGAGAAGAGAGAGAAAACAATCACACAAAACACACAATATTTACGTGGTTCACTTCTCGATGTGAAAAGATACGTCCATGACCGCCGCAGGAGAAAATTTCACTATTTTCGTCAATTTTACAAGTTACCCTAATCTCCAGTTTAATAACATAAGGGCTAATACAAACATGTTTTCGAAAACAATTTAGAAAAAATAGCCCAAGCCCAAAAACCCGACTCGCTGTCGACTGCAGAGGTAGTCGCGGTCGATCGCAAAAAATCCAGAGACCAAATCCTGATTACAGGGCTTGTAGCGATCGACCGCCAAAAGTCCAGAGACTTTCCATGGTTTTGTGCACGTTCACGGTAGACCGTCGCGCCACTCGCGGTCGACCGTGAAACTCCCAAACTGTTTCCTTCATCGTTTTGCCTGAACTATAATGTCGTCATTCTTGTTTCTTCAATTCTTCCTGTTTCCTCTTCAAACAGAAGTATAGGGCAAGTCTGACAGTTAGGCTCCACATAACCTAATCTCCCGCTTGGAGACGAACTTTCAATCTTTATCACCTCTCCCTGCGGCGACGGCCTCCCATATCATCAAGTAATGAGGACAACTGAAGTTGAACACAACTTTAGTTTCTCCGTAGTGACAATCTTTGTAAGTATATCAGCCGGGTTCTTGCTTCCTTGAATCTTCACAAGTTCCAGCATGTCATCATCCGATGCTGACCTTATGAAGTGATAACAGACATGTATGTGTTTGGTCATGGCATGAAAAGTTGGGTTCTTTGCTAAATGAATGGCGCTCTGGCTATCATGGTGTAAAACACTCTTCTCACTTTTCTGTCCCAACTCCTCCAAGAATCCCTACAACCATATCAGCTCTTTGCTAGCCTCTGTCACAGTAACATATTCTGCCTCTGTAGTTGACAAAGCAATGATCTTTTGCAACTGAGAAACCCAACTGATGGTTGTAGTACCCAAAGTGAACACATATTCTGCAGTGCTCCTCCTCTGATCTATCTCACCAACATAGTCTACATCAACAAAATCCTACATAACCAAATTTCCACTCTTGAAGCATAAACAATTTTCTTTTGTACCTCGCATGTACCTTATAGTCCACTTTACGGCTTCCCAGTATTGCTCTCCTAGATCTGACATGAATCTGCTCATAGCTCCCACTGTATAGGCAATGTCAGGTCTCATGCACACCATGGCATACATAAAGCTTCCAATGGCTGACGAATATGAAACCTTCATCATGTAATTTTTCTCCTCATTAGTCACTGGACATTGTTCCTTAGTCAACCTGAAATGACTAGCTAAAGGTGTGCTAACGGCCTTAGCACCACTCATTCCAAACCTCTCAAGCACCCCATCTAATGAAATCGGCCTGAGATAACCGTAATGTGCCCAAGTGCTTGTCTCTGTTAATCTTTATCCCCAATATCTGCTTCACTGCGCCTAAGTCCTTCATGTTAAACTCACTCGACAACTGCTTCTTCAGCTTCTTGATCTCACCTAGTCCGGCCCCTAGCATGTCGTCGACATATAGTAGCAAGATAATGTAGTAGGTGTCAAGCTTCTTGAACAAACAGCAATGATCTGTATTGCACCTAGAGTATCCATTCTTATGCATGAATTCATCGAACTTTTTGTACCATTATCTTAGAGCTTGTTTCAGACCATATAAGCTCTTTTTTAATCTCAGACCATCCTTTCTTTGCCTTTCTGAGTGAACCATTCTGGCTGCTGCATATATATTTCTTCCTCTAGGTCACCGTGGATGAAAGCTTTTTTCACATCTAATTGCTTAAGATCTAGATCTTCAGTTGCAACAGTACTAAGAACCGATCTGATGGCAGTCAGTTTGACTACAGGATAAAAGATTTCTATGTAGTCAACTCTTTCTTTCTGCTGAAATCCTTTGACCACCAACCTTGACTTGTATCTCTTGGAACCATCATGTTCCTCCTTGATTCTGTACACCCATTTATTACTCAAAGCCTTCTTCCCCACTAGTAACTTCACAAGTTCTCAAGTCTTGTTAGCGTTCAAGGACTTTATCTCATCTTTTATAGCAAGCTCCCACTTGCTTGCATCATCCACACAACGCTTCATGGTAGTTTTCTGGCTCTCCACCGTCACTCAACAATAAATAATTTAAATGAGCTCTAGGCTGTAATGATGAGTACCTCGGATTTGGCTTGGGTACTCTGGATGTCTGCCTTAACTCTCTGACAGGTGAACCAAACTCTGCATCTACCTCCTCTGAAGTAGTTTCCTCCATCATCTCTTCTTCAGCCTCTTCTCCTGCGACCTCATCAGAACTAGCTTCAAAGTTGCTGCCTTCTGGAACATCATCTGGCTCAAAGTATGTAGGCTCTGACTGTACTAAGCTTGTGGACTTAAGAGCATCACAATCTTTGCATAGAACTGCTTTATTGAATACAACGTCCCTGCTTCTGATGACTTTCTTGTTCTGTTCATCCCAGAACTTATAGCCAAACTCATCACCACCATAGCTAATAAAATAGCATTTCAAGGACTTAGAGTCAAGTTTATTTCCAACATGATCACTCAAATGAACATATGAAACACATCCAAAAACTTTTAGGTGAGAAAGGTTTACATTCTTTCCACTCCATACTTACTTCATGTATTTTATGCTTCAAAGGTACTGATGGTCCCCAGTTGATCAGGTAGGCAGCTGTGTTGACTACTTCTGCCTAGAATTGCTTTGGAAGTCCTGCTTGAAGTCGCATGCTTCTAGCTCTTTCAGTTAATGTTTTGTTCATTCGTTTTTCTATGTCGTTCTGTTGAGGTGTACATGACACTGTTCTCTCCAATCTGATGCTACTATCATAGCAAAATTTCTTGAACTTTGAATCTTCATATTCACCTCCATTATCTGATCGTAATTTCTTGACCTTCAACCCTGTTTTGTTTTCTACTATAGCCTTCCATTTCTTGAAGACTTCAAACACTTCTGATTTATGTTTCATAAAATAGACCCAAGTCTTCCTCGAGTGACCATCTATGAAAGTCACAAAGTATAACCTTCCACCAGTGGACTGTACTGATGCTGGGCCCCACACATTTGTGTGAACTAGCTCAAGCTTCTCTTCCTTCGGTGTTCTGCCGACTCTTTTAAAATTTATTCTCTTTTGTTTCCCGAAGATGCAACTTTCACATAAGTCAAAATCAACCGACCTCAAACCTGGTAACTTTCTATTTGATCACATAACCTTCAGGCCTTTAATACTCATGTGACCAAGCCTCTGGTGCCACAAATTTGGATCTTCTTTGCTTTCAACCATTGTAATTGATCCACATGCATCTGTCATAATGTAGAGAGATCCATTCTGTTGGCCTTCTTGTTTTGATGATGTTTAACAAATAATTTATAACTAATGTTGTTTATCTAGTGTTTGTGTTTTTGTATTTATTCTAGGCAAACAACGAGTTGGAGGTTGGATGGAATTGCGCTTCAACAATCATATCCAAAGGAGGTTGGCGGAATGTCGGGTTGAAGCCTTGCAATTCAAAGTTAAAGATCAAGTTCAACATAAGTTTTGGTTTCTATGCATATATATAGTTATATATATACATACATAGTTTTGCGTTTTCATGTTTATAATATGAAATCACATATTTCATATCTACTATTGTGTTTTTGAAAACATTGTCAAAATTCATATGTTTACATTTTCGTGTTTTGGAATATTTTGTAAAATAATGATATTTTTCATTTGGGAAGTCCTTTTTGGAAACCAGTCATTGTAGCATGTTTATTATCATGTCTACAATCATTCTCCAAAGTTTTATATTTTTTGAAATTTATTTGATATTTTTAAACAAGGTTTTAAAGTCCTAAAAATCAGTTTTTTGGTATATCAGTTATCGGTCGACCGCACCGGTCAACCGCTCATATGGTTTCTTGTTAGTGGGCAGCAGAGAGTTTGTCGGTCGACCGTCACGGTCGACCGAGAGCTCAAAATTTCCATCGGTCGACCGCACCGGTCGACCGAAGAAGTCTCTACGCGTTTTCTTCGTTTGGAACCTGGATCGCGGTCGACCGCCAGAATTTTCGATCGACCACCGAACTCCCAACAGTAATATTGTACAGAAATCTGTTTCCTGATTTTTTGGGATTTTTGTTGTTTTGTTTGGGGTTTTGGCTGATGGTTTCTTTTCCTATATAAACCCCTAAACCCCCTTCTATTTCAATGACCAAGAAGTGTTTTTAAACAAAGTTTTAAACAAGGGTTTAAGGTTTTTATTATTTGTTTTAAGTTTGAGTTTTTGTTTACAAAGGAGGAAGTTTTTCACTGCAGATTGAGAGATTCATTCTCAATCCTCTTCATCCTCTTCTTTGTGTTTATAGAGAAGTTTTCTAAACTCTTTTCTCTAGCAATTTTATTATTGATTTTCATATTCTTATTATTGCTAGTTTGCTATTTGAGTTAGATTTGATTTTATCTCATCTTGACCGAAGTTCATATTGGTCTTGCAACCACTTGTTTCCTTCTAACTCACTTTTTAATCATAATTTCCCATTGTAAATCAAATTCTTCAAGAGTCTCTGATTTCTAAATGCAAGCCAAGAACTCACTTTTATAAATACTATAATTCACTGTATCAATTTTCTCAGAAAACTTCATTAATATATGCCAACTACAATACCTGTCAAAAGAAATAAATAAAGTGTTAAAAAGAAAGGCTATGTATATAAATAATTTTAATAATCTATACAAACTATATTACCTGTGAAAAGTATTTGGAAGAACATGAGTTAATGCCTTTGTCATAGCTGGGTCTTGCTTGGTAATAATCATCTTCGGGGCACCACGAGGCATACTTTCAAAAAATTTATTAAATAACCATACAAAATCATCAACGCTCTCATGATTCAAAAATCCACAAGCAAAAACAATTGTTTGACCATGATTGTTAACCCCATTATTGGTGCAAATATCAGACCATAGCGATTAATGTTATAAGTAGTATCAAAGATTACAACATCACCGAAAAAATTGTAAGCCCGTCTTGAATTCGCATCGGATCAAAAACAACGAGTAATCTTTTGTTCCTCACCGGCCTCAATTTGAAAAGTAAATGCGGGATTCTTTCCTTGTTCCAATTTTAAATACTCGTAAAATATTTTACCATCATGCCGCTTCATATCAGCATGTATATCCCATTTATGATTATACAAATCTCTTTGAGTGCACCCAATATTTTCTATACCTCCAGATTGTACTCCAAGAAAACTAAATTGTTGATGCTGAGGTATATTCACAATTGATAACTGTTTAGTTAAAGACTTTGTTGCGGCTGAAACGTTACGATGGGACATTAAAAGATGAACATTTGATGGTGTTCATAGCGGATGGCTGTGCTCCTCTTTAAAAATAGTAACAATGAATTTTTCGGAGTTTGATTTAAAACTGTAATTTAGGAAGTACAATCTTCAGCTACGCTTCCTCGACGTCTTTTATTTCCAACATCCGCGATTCTTAGAGATTTTCCTTGTTAAAAACAAACATACTCATTCCTTCTTATTTCACTACTTACCGGCTCTTTCTGAGTAGTCTAAGCCCTTACACTAAACTCAGCTGCTTTAGCATAAGCATTGTAGAATGTTACAACATTATCTATTGTGTTAAATTCTTGCCCCCTTTTTTGGCCTCAACTCATCTGATACTTGAGGAGTATATATCGAACTATCGTCATCCAAGTTTAATTCATTAGCTTCAGTGTCCAAGTTTTCCATTTCTCATAAAAAATTTTAATTGACCTATATAAAATGCACTGTATGTCAGATTTCTCTAATTTGAACCAAACAACAACTGCTTGTTTTAGAAAATCAGAAAATCAGAACATTCTTAGACTTCGGTTAAATTATTCTAGTCAGCCTTCAACATTCCAAACCCAAAAAATTTGATTCTTCAATATCAGAAAATCCAAAAAAGAAACTCAGAAAAGCTCATGAGGAAGAACGCACCTTCTTTCTTTTGATTTTCTTATTTTTTGAAAATCAGATTTTCTGTAACTAAAAATATATCTTTTGAAGTGATTGACATTTAGAATCTAGATATTCTACTTCAAACAGAATTGTCCGTACTTTCAAAAATTGAAAAGGAAAAATAAATCAACTATGAAATAACAGGATAAAGGTAGTTGGCCTCTATCCATCGCAATCCCTTGTCTTCTAAGACAAAATTATAAAAAGGAAAAAGAAATCATCAACTGTGAAATAACAAAAGAAATCATCTGCGACGAAACTAACAGTTGTGGAGAGAAAGAAAAGAAGAACCGGATTTGAGATGGGGAAATAACATAGATGGGGGAAAAGAAATCATCTGCGACGAAACTAACAGTTGGCTCGCAGATAGCCGGAGTTAGGGGAAATAGCATAGACAAGGAAATATCAGATTTTACCTGGCCGGAGTTAGCTCGCGGAGGAAGGGTCTTGGAGAGGGGCTGAGAGTGATCGATCTGATTTAGGGAGCCTTGCGCGTCGATGTCGTGTGTTTGGGGGCGTCGGCCTCTATGTCGGCGTCGGCGTCGAGAGAGGGAGGATGGAGGGTCTTGGAGGGGGGTAAAGAGAGATCGATCTGGTTTTGGGGATTTCGCTTTTGGGGAGGAGCCAGGGTCACGAGGTCTTTTATTGCAACTCACGTGTCACGATGAGAGAGAGAGCGCGTTGGATTTTTAAAAAAAAACCCAAATAGCTTATGTGATTGCTTACATCACATAAAATTACTCTTTGATATTTATCCATTTTACTATATTTTATTATTGCCTATAGATATGATCCTGCATTTCGTTAGAGGCAATCGATAAAAATCTGCTTTTATTGATCCTGTTATGTAAAAATTGATGAAAAGTTTTGACCAAAAAGTATTACTAAAAAAAATAGTACGGAGCACCACGGGTGATGATCAGATGATTGGATGTTCCAATATGACTTTTACGGTATTGTGTTTGATTCTCAACATCTTCATTATAGAGTATATAAATAAATAAATGGCAGGGTTATTTATGTATATACTCCTTAAATCGTGAATATTTACAAAATACCCTCAAGAACTCAGTATTTGTAAAACTGTACCCCTGAAATCATCAATTTGGAAAAAAATTACCCTCAAAGCAATTGCTCATCAAATTTGAGAAGCTAATTTGTAGTTGCGTTGTAAAAATTGTCAATAAAATAATCAAATATTTATCATGAAGTTGACGATTAATTGATTTTAGGGTATTTTTTTTTTACTAAAATTGATGATTTGAGATGTATTTTTTGCAAATATTAAAGATTTACGAGGCCTGTTTTACAAATACCCATAATTAAGAGGTATATATGCAAACAACAAATAAAAAAAATTATCATGCATTATGCTAAAGTTCAGCGTCAAAGTGATTCGTACGTACGACCCGCATATGAAATGCAGAGGCTTGGCCAAGTGAGCTGATAGCGGCTCTTAACAAATTAGGCATGATGTATTGAGTTTGGTGGTGATGATGGCCATGATGTATTGAGTTTGGGGAGATAAAGAAAAGAGGAAAGGCGAGGGAGAGAGAGGAGAAAGGTTAATGAGTTAGGGCGCTTGAGTTTTGTGGTCATTGGCATGAAAGATTGAGTTTGGGGAGAGAGAGGAGGAGAAAGGGGAGAGATGACGATGTTTTGTTTGGCGCGGCGGGAGGTGGGGGAGGTTGGGGGGTTAGGCGTTTCTAATTTCTGAACTTAAAAGTTTAAGAAAACGAATTCTTTAATTAGGGTTAAAGATTTGAAATAAAACTTATATCTAATATATTGCTAGTTTAATTGTTTCAGAATGAATTTTACAACCATAATCATGTTTAGGGTTGTTAGATCCCGTCAAATTTATGCATGTGGTTTCATATATCAAAGCAAACCATATATATACCCTAATTAAGAACATATTTACCCTAATTAAGAATTAAAACATGAGTTATTTTCGAAGAACTTATGACTTTTGTGAATTTTCGAGAAATCTGTCGATTTCGATCCGTCATCGGGTCGGTCAACTGATCAAAAGGATTAGTCGACCGATCGATCTTCAGGAAACTGAGTTCTCTCGGATCGGTCAACTAACATATGTATCGATCGATCGACCGAGACTTGTTTGTGCACGTTCGTCATTCGGTCGACTGATGGGAAACCAGTCGACTGGTCAAGGGTAGTCGACTGATTCCTAAGGGCCAGTCGACTAGTGTGTAGTCTATCCCGCATGGTGATGCGATGAGATCGATACGCATATACTATGTAGGATGTCCTAGTAGGTAGTCAGTCTCGCATGATGATGCGATGAGCCGCGGGATTTTGCGAGCGACAACACTCTGTAATATCTAATCTCCTGGGTCTCAGGTGTGTACTGGTTATGGACGTAGTCCATCATTGAGGTATACTTTACGACGATGCATATTTTTAGTAAGGATTACACTGAATGGTGTATTTGTTCCCGTGCTACCTACTCGAGAGTAGGGTGATATATTGTGATTCGACACGCTTGTCATGTTCAAGTTAAGGTTTAGTGATGTATTTCTTTATAGTTATTTATAAAAATTGGAGTTGATATTTAGCGATTCACAATTTGAGATACACGGTATATATATGATGGTTTTCTTGTTTGGATTATTCATTCGACGTACTCATCTCGTGTTGTGGATTTCTAAATCTTAACTCCTCTTAGTACAAGGTATATGATTTATATATATGCTATGTGTAATATTTTATACGTTATACCCCTTCCCCCAGGGGCGGTGGAGATGTTCTTGCTAGCGTTCTGACGCTCGTTTTCACCTTTTTCAGGTAGCGGGTCAAGTGTTCGGAGAGTCGCAGGTTGACGAAGACTCAGTATAGTTTACCGTTATTTATAGGTAGCTAGTTGGTGCTTCATAGTAGACTATTCATGGTTTTAAACTTTTAGAGATGTATTTCATTTTCGAGGCTGGGTGCATCTGTACTATTCAATTGACTCGTCGTATGTTTTAGAAACTCATTGTTCTTATCTCAGTTTATTAGATGTATTTTCTTTCCGTCTGTTGGGGACATATTTATGGAAGTTGTTGAATATTTTTTTTCCTATATTTTCATTTCTTGTATTCACACTATTATTATATCTGCTTGCACCTTTACCGCTTTATTTTTTTATATCTGCTAGAGCGATAGCAACAGTGACAGTGAAACATGTTTATGCACAATGTTAGAGGCATGATAAGTTCGACATTTCTGGGTTCACCTTGGACTACAGTGATGTGTGAAAACAGGAAAGTCACAGGATTTCATTCAGGATTGGGGAAGTTACGGGAAAATAAGGGAGAAGAAAAGGGAATGCAACAGAATTCCTTTCCCTAGGTTCCACCCTAAGTTGTTTGTGTTTGTGCACGCTTTTTTTGGGTTGGTTTTTTTTGGGTAGGGGGAGGGGTTGGGGGGTTGAAATCTTTATTGATTATAGGTTTAACATATGGAATAAGGAGAAACACTCACTTTTAAGAACTTCCCAAACAGGGTGAGTAGGTTCTCCTACCTTCCATTCTCTTATATTCCCCACTATCCAAACGGAACCTTAAATTATATTTTAATATGTGGGTTTCGAATCCCACAAGCCTATAAAACCCAAATCCGGAGATATAAAGAGGGGGAAAGAGGAAGGGAGGATTAGGCTTCAAAATGTTAGTTTGTTCATTAATAGATTTCTTTAAGTTAAAAAATGATATCTTTCCAGGCATCGGCTCCAACAATGTCTGGCAACCTCCAACCATCCATTGGTCGCGGGCCAACGTGGTCACCGGATGTGACGCCCATGTTTTCACACATGACTGCAGTCCAAGATAAACCCAGAGATGTCAAACCTTCCATGCACCCACACTGTGCAATGACATATTTCACCAATCACAGTAATATCCTCTAGTGGAATCAAAAGAAGTGTAGGAACAAAACTGGCCAAATAAAGAAATAAACGTAATAGACATGATATGGAAAGAGATATCTCATAAATAAAATCATGTCTCAACTGTAATACATCTGATATATGGAAGAATGAAAATGTCTCAATATGAATCAACCGACAATCGTACTAAGGCACACTGTCGTTACAATATGAAATAAAACTCTGAAGTCTGAATGAAATCAATAAAAATCTACTGTAGAGCCTCTACTAATAACACATGTGATGACGACTATGTAATAACTCCGTCATCCTGCGACTCTCCGAACCTCTGTACTGCTTGAAAGAAGAGAAAATAGCAAAAAAAAATCATATAAAGAGCGTCAGGGTGCTACAGCAAGATCAACTCCATCCGCCCCAGGCGAAGGGCTACTAGATGGAGTGAATGCTCTATCTATAAGCATAGTCTACCTAGATCATTTTTCATGTATCTAGTGAACTTAACATTTAAAAACCTACAACACGAGACGTAGTACGTCGAGCGAAATAATTTAAACAAGAAAACCCTCGTGTATATACCATATGTCTCAAATTATAGATATCTAAACATTAATACCGAACTAAGAGTATACGAACTGAATAAAATAAACAATTAGAAATCCACAACACGAGACTGGTACGTCAAGCGAAATAATCCAAACAAGAAAACACTCATGTATATATCATGTGTCTCAAATTCTGAATCGCTAATCGTTAATCTCAACTATAGCATAAAGAAGGCAATAAAGAAAATAAAGACATCAATACATCGTATTTATATTATCCTCCACTATCACTGGGGAGATAAAATAAATACCAATATATATTCCCGTATACTTTTAAAAGTAAAGTATCTCGGTTATATATCTCAATGATGAGTCGTCCCCATAACTGGCATCCACCAAACACACGGGCTATTAATTAGCTATCTCAGGGCTACCCTTTGCAAGATTCTGACACTTAGCATCATCATGTGCAACAGACTAGCATGTAGATATCCTAAACAGTGTACACGGCTCATTGGTCTTGTCGCGATCTCAGTGCGTAATATGAGTGCGGGACAACCTACCATACAGGTATCCAAAAAGACGGCTCACAAGCCTCATCGCACCCTCCTGCAGACGGACTGCTAGACAAAACATCCAAACCCAACTCAATGGCCTGTACAAATATCAACACACTAACCCACATAGTACTAAACTGAGCTCATCAATGATATCCATCTCATGTATAAACTATGTAAATCTGGTATATCGACGCACTATCTTATCACATATAGTACTGAGCTTTGCTCATCAACGATATCCAACGTGTATAAATAATAAACAACCCAACACTTAACATAATCACCTCTAGAATACTCGTGTGTGCACCGACACTGTATTTATATATTCGTGAGTCTACACGTAGAGAAGTACGGCTCGAAACCCCACGAACACATCTCAAACAGATACAAAACACATACTTAGAAAACAACCTTAGTAATCAACTACTACGCTTAGTAGTCGACTACTCTGAGTACCTCCAAAATCTGGAAAATTTAGACTGAGAGTGAGTAGTCGACTAATATGCACATTAGTCGACTACTCTGCTATGAAAAAGTTTATGAGTCATGCCAGGAAAGGAGTAGTCGACTACACATGTTATTAGTCGACTACTCTGTGTTAAACAAATTTCTATTCTCAGGTTTTGATGTTTTTGTGATTATGTTTTAAACAAAACTCATTCAAACCACATGGAACTTAGGAAAAGGTTTAGTCTTTCGAAATTACTATCAGAAATTTGTTCACATGATTAAATTCTTGGATTAAACACTAATTAGGATTTAACTTCATAATTATTCAAATTCTCACATAAAAACATAAAATTTCACATGATTACTTGGGCAAGGTTATAACTAACATTGAACAAAGATAAGCTTGTTTAAAACACGTTCATGTCATTGTGACCTTACAATCTAGGGATTAAGCATGATTATTTTACAAGAAAAACTCGGTTAATTAACAAACTAGGGTTTTGCGCATGGGTTAAACTTAATTAATAAATTAAAAATTAAATTATCATAAACCCTAATGATCATGATCATGCTTCTAACAAAAACAAGTAAAAACGTCAGATCTATCATGGGTTAAAATTATCGAAAATCTACCTTTTATCACATTGTAACTACGAATAAGCATGCAAAACATTGATTTAAACACATTAACAAGGTTATCGATAGCGGATAGCGTCGCGTAATGGTGAGGCATCGCTAAGGCTATTTCGGGCTATTGCGGCAAAAAGCGCAAAGTTAAATAACGGTCTGATTTAGATATGTATAAATACTAAAAAAATAGGTTATCGATAGCGGATAGCGTCGCGTAGCGGTGAGGCATTGCTAAGGCTATTTCGGGCTATTGCGGCAAAAAGCGCAAAGTCAAATAACGGTCTGATTTAGATATGTATAAATACTAAAAAAATAAAAAAATAAAAAAAATCTAAAAGTACATGTTGGATGATTTAAAGAGATCCTAAACATAAAATAGATATGTAACCATCACGTAATACCGAAGATGACTAGAGGAGTCAAAAAGTCATCGTCTTCGAGAAGAAGAGCTTAATGGTGACATAACTACCCTAAGAGGAGCTCACGATGAAGTGGGAGGAAGTATGCTGAAAATCGCAGGAGACGGTGAAATGCAATGGTCAATGGTTGAGTTTAATTTTTAAAAAATAAACCTCAAACCGCTTTTAAATAACAGTCAAAAAGAAAATTTCGAATGCAATCGGTCACTATTTACCGTTATGACACGTCATTGACCGTTTTTTCCGAACAGACATTCCGCAATATGTCACCGCTATTGCGTGATAGCGTAGCGGGCGATAGCGTCGCGGGAAGGGACCGCTAATGCTATTAGCACCGCTATTGCGGGGCTATTTACCGCTATTTATAATAGTGCACATTAAATCTTTAAATTACTAAGGGTGCAGATTTGAATGAAGATGTTCTTGCCTTAGAGTGATGTTGAACTCTTCAACTACGTGTATGCAAGATTCCTCTTCAACCACGATCACCATACTCCGTCTTTCTCTTGACAAACACCTCGAAATTCTCCTAAAACTCACAATTAGGGTTAGGGTTTGAGAAAGAATGTGGCTGAAGTAAATCTCACGTGAAATGTGGTAAAAAGAGCTTTAAAACGAGTATATATACGCATATATAAACTTGGGTTCGAAAAAAACATATCTGACCCGAAATCTGAAAGAAAACTGGAAACAGCCCGATTAGTCGACTAATGCATTCATTAGTTATTTGGAGTAAGGTATTTGGAGTACGGCTCTCTAAAGTGTTGTCAGGTTTCCGAATGTGAGAAGATTTCTTCTCATTAGTTATTTTAATATAACGGTAATGTTAGTTTTGTAGAATAAATGTTTAAATGTTGGATCAGACATGTTTATGTTTTATAGTATAAATAAAAAATTTAAAAGAACTTGGTGTTGTGATTTATATATCTTTAATGGTAAATATAAATTACTAATGAAAGTTATTGAAAATATGTCATCAAACATATTTTGAAATTTATCAGTTTATACTTGACAAAAATATTTATTTGTTTTAGATTTATACATGAGAAAGAATTACAAAAGTATTTAAGCATTTATACTACTATTCGTACAAGTGGACATTGCAAGTGATATTTCGAGTGAAAAGAATATGTTTTTAAATTTGAAAAATCCTCAATAGTCCACTATGGAGTAAAGTGATATGTTTAAGGCCATATTGTGTTAAATATACCAACAATGACAAAGTGGCCTTTTTGGTAAAAAGTGAAGTGGTCTTAGGGCAATCTCTGGTAGCGCTAGGTACATCCCCTTAGTACTAGGCTATTACTTTCGTAGCCTTTAGTGTGATAACTTAGGAAGTTTTGCAAGTATGAATGTATATTGACATTTATAGTTTACAAATATTTACTACTTAATTTGTATTGTTTTTCTTATAACATTGTCTTGTTCACTACAAGAAAACATCTTATGTTTAATATTTTATATGCTTATTAATTCGTTCTTAACAATAGCTTACTTAAATTTAGTACTGATAATTTTCTAAATTTTTCTGATCCACTAATGATAAGTTATATGCTCAGTGAGTGTTAACTCACTCCGTTATTTTTAATTTTTTTAGATGAGAATTAGATAGCTTTATCTATAGCTCGGAGGTTTGGGACACGAGAAGGATCTGTTGGAAAGTGCTTTGATGCGGAGGGTTATAGTCATCTAGAGATGCTTTAAGTTGATGTATTAAGAGCTTTCGACTCATTGAAATGTACACGTGTCAATGTTACAGAAAACGATAAATGGACTAGGCATTTGAGCCGGGGCCTAGCGCCTAAACGTTTGCCTATTTTTAATTTATTTAATTATAATAATTCACAAATATGTGTATAAAGTTCATATAAAATTACAAAAAACATAAAATTGAACAAGATTAAACTAAAACTAACTAAAATTATAAAGAGCGAATAAAATTGAACAAGATTAACTAATTAACTAAATTAAACTAATTAATTAAACTGAAACGAACAAGATTAACTATTTACTAATAGTGGATGAAATGCAGTGATCAATTCAAGGAGAAGGCGGAGACGAAGACGAGGAACCGGCGAAGAGGTGGCGACGGCGATGAGAATGAGGAGGTACCGCGAAAGTAGGTGGCGGCAAGAAAGGGTCAATAGAAGCAGAGGAGGCAGGGGGAAATTGAGAAGAAGCGGCGACAGATTTGGGTTATGTTTCTAGAGAGAGAGAGGGTGAGGTTTGGGTTATGGGTTCGAGTTTGGGTTATGTTTCTATTTTTTTTTTCAAAAGCTAGGCGGCTAGTTTAAGCCGGCCGCCTAGGCAGAGCAATTGCCTAAACTGCCTGCTCCGGCCAAATCTAGGTGAACAAGGCTCCACCTACGCCAAGGTGTCCACCTAGGCCGAGTTTTACAACACTGACTTGTGTCAATGTAGTTTTTGTTGTGAGACTTCTATATGTTAACAAAGTTTCTTTTTATGTGAATTTTATATGTGACATAGAAGCGCACAACGGGCTTAACACGTACTCTCATATACATGGCCATTGTCAGACATCTCAAAATAGGACAAATTTTCAAAACCGACCCATTTGTAAACTTAATCCCAAGAAACGAAAACGACCTCATTCAAACAAAATTGCAAAAACCGACCCGTGAAGTTTCTGATTTTTTTTTCCAAAAACAAACCTGGTTTAAGCGCTGAGGCTGAAACCAGGTCGATTTTCATTATGTTTCAATGTATGTGTTTTTGGAAATAAAAGTCTAAATGGTCGTTTTGAAAAATATTTCTACTCAAATACTGTAACAAATTTTATTAGGCACGACCTTTCTGTCTCAGCTTACAAACATATGACATTAAATGCCAAAAATGTGAAGAACAGGCAAGCAGCCAATTTTCAAAGAAGTTATAACCTCATAAAATGAATGATAATATTCCTTATACTTAATAAATCTATATATATACACTTTGTTATTGATGATTTTCATTGAACACTAACTTATTCACAGCATATGAGTTTAAAAATTAAAAACAACAAAAGAAACTCATCAAAATTTGACTATATTATACCAAAATTCAGACCAAGATCCTTATACTTTCTGAAGACCTTTCATAGATTATACTTTATTTATAAATTATAGAACATGAGAATTTAAATCTAAAATGCAATACTATTTCAACATATTGAGAACTCTAAAACAGTTCAAAATTTAATTCAAAATGCCTTATGCTAATATCTGAAAAGTGACTTCTTTGAAGTATTAAGGGGCTTAAAGGGTGAAACAAATGCCATTATAATATATTTCAAAGGACTAAAAAATAAATCCAAAGCAGGAGCTTTACTACACATTGAGAAAGTCAAAGAACATCAAGTCAAACAAAGAGATCGTCTCATGATACTTTCTATATACAAAAAAAATGTACTCTTTTATTTATTTTGGCAAATTCTGCTGGCACTATGTAAAACTTGTTTCCAAAATGCCATGTATAAAAGTTTTCAATGTCATAGCCATTGTACAATCATCAAGAGAAGATAGTACAAATAAACAAGATACTGAATGATAATGGAAATTCACACTTACGACCACTTGATTTACGACAAAGAAAATATATACTATAAAATAAATACCCGAATCGCACATGAAACCAGATAAAATTAAGTATACGTTTGCATAAAGTTATAAAGGCAGCTAGACTTGAAATTCTAATAGCTTTGAAACAACAAGTAAATCAAATGTCTATATAAAAATTATATATTTTCAGAATTCAAATATACACAGAAATAAGAATTAGAAATCATAATATGCTAAATATAGTCCTGTATACTTGAAATATTAACCATCTACTTAAAAAAAGTATATTGTCTTCTTTATGAAAACTAAGCTTTTTTCCTAGACTTCCGACAACCAACTAACCATCAACTAGAAGATAGCAACAATCCTGTCAACTACCGATAAATAAATTATCATAAATACAATACTTTCTGAAACTGGGGTTTAACTTCATAAAAAATTGTAAACGAAATTCTGTTGACCTAGGTACTAAAACTGTTGATTTTTTTTAATTTTAAATTACTAATATTTTAACATGAAAATAAAAAAATTCAAACATCATACTATTCATATTGACAAAGATACATATAATATAAAAAAATGTTCATTGAAGTGAGAATTTGAGGCATTCAAATATTTGGGCAAATTAAACACGTCAAAATTTGAGTTCAAAATTACTTAATGATCGAATATATAAAAATGCCTATAATATTATCATAAATTCTAGTTGGATATAATTTAAGTATATTAAAATAAAATCTGGAATATGTTTTAAGTAGATATTGATTGCTGAGATAATCTAAATTTAACATAAAATTGCTGACATGTAAACAACACAGCCCTCACTGTTGAGTATCAATAGCATAAACGATGTTAGATTACCGTTCTTAAACATTAGCTGCCCTCACCATCGTTCAATACTATCGATTTGGAAATCTTGAATCAAAAAAGTAAATGCGAAACCAAAAGTGAACATAAATATAATTTACCATTTGAATTTAACCTTTTATTAAGATAATAAGATTTTTCCAGATATGAGAACAGAGCTCTACAAAGGAATTAAAGCAACTCCTAAAAACATCAAATTAAAATGATATATGCAAACTTTGAAAAACAATATTAAAAATGTTACAAGCTTCTCCACTGAGGAACTTTATCTTTGTTCCCTCATCTTTTAAAAACCTTTGAATAAAAACTGTTTCCTCCAACAGATAAGGCTTGAGCAAACTTAATTACATCTACAAGTATACTGAAGAAGACTCTGTCACCGGAAAATCACAAGTAATGAAACGAAGCATTCTAGACAAAAAATCAGTGAAAATAATCCACTAGGATAAGTGTCCGCTATTGCACGAATTGAGAATTTGTCTTTAGAGCGAAAAATGGTTAGCACTAGTAAAAGTATTAGAAAAATCGGAATTACAATGCATAATTAATTTTTCCCTAAATGCTCGCTAAAAATAGTAAAGGATTCTATATATTGCACCAAAATATTTTAAATTCGCCAAAATATGCTATACTTAAAATATTGGGAAGTTATCGTACTTTATAAAATATTTAAAAAAAAAATCGAAATTGCCAAAGTGAGAAATGTTATTATCATTATGTTTAACTTGAAGGCTAAAACTAACAAAGAGAAGAATTTAGAACAATAAAATATTGATAAAAGAAAAAGATAATGCTCTGTGAATCCGTATTATGAGAACTCTTTGAAACTTTTCAAAATCAATTTCACCAACCATAAGGAATATAAAACCCTACAGAATTTTGTTTCCTTAATTTAAAGCTTATTATTCAATATTCGGGTATACATTCCTAAAGCTTCTGAAAGTTAAAGCCTCTATCCAAAGCTTTAAAACACAAGCCCTATCAACTTCTATACTTTTAACCAATAAAACAAACAACTCAATTAACAAATTTAAAGAAAATCTTTCAAAGTTTGCAAACCATAATTATTATACTGTCTAGTTATATGCTATCGGGAAGAGATCACAAACAGAAGACGTAATCTCTATTCATCAAATGTGTATGAAGTAAGTACATAAAGCTAAAAAACCACCCATGTGCAGTAAGGAAATCATGACATTATACATTGTGGATCATACACTTCTATTAAATTCATAGATTCCGAGTAATTGTCGTTTATGACATTGAAACAATCATCCGTCTATAAAATATTTAAAATTAATATGCTCACAAATCTATAGACCTGAATTTTACTTATATGCAAATATCCACCAATCAACTTCTGTACTAAAACCTAAACTTGCAGAGATACTTGAAATTTATTTTTGGACATCAGAATATGAGTCTAGATTAATAAATCAAACAAATTTCACACATATTATAAGTATAAATGTAAACAACGAATAATTCTAAGTTGCAAACTACTAACAATACATTAAATTCCTTCCAAGCATATACTAGATACTATATATGTTTTTTTTTTTGGGGGGGGGGGGTTGGGTAATGTGACACTTGTATTTGAAATTTTCTTTAAATTTTTTAAAACTTTAAACCATAGAAACTTTTCAAGATTAAGAACTTTTTCTAAAATATGAGAACTACAAGAAATGCAACAAGTCAAAGTACGTTGAAGTGGGGGAAAAAAGGAATATTTGACAGTGTAAAAACCTGAAAAGTCTGAAAGTCTTGTAGAGTTCTTAAAACTTGAAAATCATAGGAATGCAAATACTAAGGACATGGAGAAGTACAAAAGAAATTAAGCATTGAATTTTCCTCAATGTGGTATCCAGACAAGGTGAGCAACAATTTTTCAGGCAAACACAGAACAGGCCATGTAAATGTAATCGAGGACAAAGTTAAAAAACAGCTGTGATTCAAGGACGAAAATCATAAGCTGAGGAATATGGAAGAGGACATCCTGCAAAAATAAAAATAAATGACAATAATGTCAATGTAATAATTCGATGAGAAAAAACTTGAAGGCAAGGGGAAAGCGATTGATGACGAGATTGAGTCTCAAGGGTCTTGGACATGGGTTCATGGCTCAATCTGTAACAAGAATGGTTATTTTGGATAATATGGTCAGTGATAATTTGTGGGAAAAATTGTTGTGAGATCATTTACAGATTAAGTTGCAAGTATGCAACCATGCAATACGGAAAGATCGACTCAAATCATGACAGTGATTTTGATTTCGAGTCGGAATATTCAAGAGATCGTGGTTTTCAGAGGGGCTATGGTCGCTCTTGGGATAGCATCCACCATTTTAAGCGTCAAACGACATGGCGGGTTGGAGGTGAAACCGATATGAAATGTTTTTTTTTTTTGCAGGTCTTGTCGGTGTTATATCGAGAGTAACTGGCAATAGCGAGAAACATTTCAATAGAGGGTGACATTTCAACTTGAAAATAGCCGCCCAAAGTGGGGGGAAATTTTGAATTGAAGTTCGGGTTTAGGTTTGGTTTTAAAGCCCAAACCTGACCCGAGCTGATTGTAAACTTTTAAACCCAATACTTAGTCAAAAACACACCCACATCGCAATTTGGGACAAAATTATCACAAATCGCTGCGATCTCATTTGTATCTCCTCTTTTGACGGCATTTTAACAGTGACATTGAAGAGAACATTGGACTTCAACGATGATAACGAAGTATCATCTCTCTCTATATATATAAAATCCAACTTCGACCCAATCAAACCAAGAACTTTCAAAAACCCTAGTTCGATCGGCTTCTCTCTCACTGTCTCTCTCTATCTTTCTCTCTCATGATCTCAATCTTGTAACTTATTCTCTCTATAGGTCTGGTCCGTCAGGTCCGTGTTGAGGATTTGGCCAGAAATTTGTTCTTGCACTATTAATTGAGAACTTTTGAAGATTTAGCAGCAGTGTAAGTTGCTTATTCTATTATTTTGCATCAATTTTGTTTTTGCATAGATTAATTGAGGACAATCAGGGATTTAGCAGCAAGTGTAATTTAGCAACAAAAACTAGTTGCCTTCCTCCTATTATTGGATTCTATTATGCTCTCTATTGTTATCAAGCTAGTGAAATTTTTAACATAACTATGTCGTTAAAGTTTATAAAAAATATGTCAAACGTTCTGCATATGTATTATGTAGTATCACAAAAATAATATCAATTAGAAGATCACTAGATTAATAATTAATACTCTAGTAGTAGCTTACATAAACTTGGAATGTATTTCTCTCTCTTTTTTTCTTTGTAGTGGTTGTTTGGTTTATATAAATATATTTTTATTGATTGTCTGGGAAGATGTCTTCGGAAGGATGAGGATCTAGTAAGCTGCTGACACCAAAACAGGGCAATAAAGGTCCATGGTGGGCATTTGATGAGAATTCTGACACCAAAAGGGTTCGATGTAAATACTAGTACTTAGACTTTCAACAGTGGATTAGCTGATTCAAGGCCCATCTAGCCGGAAAGAGAGGAAATTGCACACCATTTGTGAAAGTTCCTGAAGATGTTAAGAAAAAAGGTTTTGGAAATAATGGAGAATGCGAAGACGAGCAAGGAGGAGACGAATATGCATAATTTGTTGAGTGAGGTGCATATAGGGAGGGAGAATATGCATAAATTGTTAAGAGAACTAGGCAAAATGGAAAAGAAGTCAACTTATGTCAAAGTGAGGAAAAAAAAATATGTACAAAGCTGTAAAGTTATGAAAACTAGAAAAAAGTATGAGAAATTGTAAGGTTTGAAATTAAATTGAAATCTCAAAAATTTTGAGAAATTGGAAAGTTATGAAAACTTGTAAGTTTGAGAAATTAAAAGGAGTTGTCAAAGGAGTTTAAGAAATTGGAAATTTTCGAAAAAATGAAAAAGTTTAGGAACATGGAAAGTTTGAAAAATGCAAACGTGAGAACATGGTACTTGAAAACTTTGTGGAAGTCATTTTATTATTTATCGTTGATAACTTTTCAAAGAAATTGGAGTTTTGAAATAAAAGTGAAATGTCAATAACGTTTGAGAAATTTCAATATTTGAAACTTGAAGTTTAAAAATTGCAAAGTTTGAAAATTAAAGTGAAATGTCTAACAATTTGGAAAGTTTGGAGAACTAAGCGAAATGCAAAACAAGTTCACTTGTCAACTTATGACACAGGTCAAAAAAATTATTAGAAAAATCTTGTATTTGGCAAGTTCGAAAATCAAAGTGAAATATTAAAAAATGTAAAAACGTTTGAGAGATTTAAAAGACTTGAAAAGTAAAATTGCAAAGTTTGAAAATTAAAGTGAAATGTCTAACAATTTGGAAAGTTTGGAGAACTAAGCGAAATGCAAAACAAGTTCACTTGTCAACTTATGACACAGGTGAAAAAAACTATTAGAAAAATCTTGTATTTGGCAAGTTTGAAAATCAAAGTTGAAAAAAGTTTTGAAAAAAGTTGCTTGAAAAAAGTTTAAAAAACATGAAAAGTTTGAAAGAATTGTAAACATGTAAAAATTGTATTTGAATCATTTATGAAATGTCAAAAAATAGTTTAATAATTTGGAATGTTTAGAGAACAATGTGAAATGCAACACAAGTCAACTCATGCAAAGTGAGAAATTGGACAGTTGAAAATTAAAGTGATATTATGAAAAACAAAGTTAAGGAAAACTTGGAAGTTTGAGAAATTAAAAAGTTCAAGAAAAATGTATAAACATGTGAAAATAGTATTTAAAATTTTGTGAAAGTTATATTAATGATGTCAAAAAGAAAAAAAAGATATCTAACAATTTTATATTTGGCAAGTTTGAAAATAGAAGTGAAATCTCAGAAAAAAAGTTTGAGAAATAGGAAAGTTCGAATAGCTTAGCAGAAGGAAAACATGTCAACTATTATCGAAGTGAAAAAAATGTTTGAAAATTAAAATGAAATATCTGAAGTGTCCAAGAAATTAAAGTGAAATGTCAAAAGAGTTTTCAGAAATTGGAAAGTTTGAAAATGTAAAGGGGAACATGGTATTTGCGAATCCAGTGGAAGTTAATTCATTATTTAAACTGCTGAAATAATTTCAAAATTAGAAGTCATTTAATCATATAAACCGCTGATAACTTTTCAAAAAAATGGATACTTTTAAAATAGAAGTTAAATGTTAAAAAAGTTTGAGAAAATGGTAAGTTTGAAAACTTAAAGAAAGTTTGGCAAATAAGGAAGTTTGAAAATATAAATGAAATGTCCAAAAAAATTGTAAAGTTTCAGGAACTAAGTGAAATGCAAAACAACACTACTTGTAAACTTAAGTTAAAGTGAAAAAAAGGAAGATATTGCAAAAAGTTTCAAAAATTGGAAGTTTGAAAATTATAGTAAACTCTCAAAAAAGGTTAAGACATTCGAAAGTTTGAATTAAAGTGAAATTCTAAAAAAGTTTGAGAAATAGAGAAGTTTGGAGAACTAAGCGAAAGCGAAAAAAATCTAACTCATGTCAAAGTGAAAACTGAAAAAAAAAATCTTTTGAGAAAATGGAAAGTTTGAAAATTTATGTGAAATCTAAATGATGCTTGATGAATTGGAAAGTCTGAGAATTAAAGTGAATTTGAAAAATTGTAAAGTTCGAAACAAAAATGGAATCTCAAGAATGTTTGAGAAATTGTAAAGCTATTAAAACGCGAAAAAATAGTTTTAAAATTAAAGTGAAATGTCAAAAAATGGAAAGATGAATAAAGCTTGAGAAATTTGAAATTATTGAAAAGATGAATAAAGTTTGAGAAAATGAAAAGTTTGGAAATATAAACGCGAAAAAATAGTAGTTGAAAATTTGGTGGAAGTTATTTTAATATTTAAGCAGTGGAAAATCTTACTAAACTAGAAATTTTTAAAATTAATGTGAAATGTCAAAAAATTTTGAGAAATTAGTAAGCTTGAAAAAAAATAGAAAAAAAATTAAAAAATTAGGAAAAATGGAAACATGCAAAAATGGTATTTGACAATTTTGGGGAACTCATTTTTAACTGTCGACAACTATTCAAAGAAAACGGAAAGTTTTAAAATGAAAGTTAAATGTCAAAAAAGTTTGAAACTTAAAAGAAAGTTTGATAACTTGAAGAAATTCTGAGAAATTGGGACATTTGAAAATTAAAGTGAAATGTCCAAAAAGTGAAATGTCAAAAAAAAAATTGTGAAGTTTAGATAGCTAAGTGAAATGCAAAACTGGTCAACTTCTCAATTTATGTCAAAAAAAGTTAGAAAAATTGCTAAAATTGAAAAACATTGAAAGATTTGGAAAACGTAGACATGTGAATATGGTATTTGAGAAAAAAATTTAAATCATTTTATCATATGAAGTGAAATCACAAAAAAGTTTGAGAAATTAGAAATTTTTTAAAACAAGAAAAACAAAATGTAAAGTTTGAAAAAACTATACGTGAGAAAATGGTACTTGAAAATTTGGTGAAAGTTGTTTTATTATTTAGATTGTTAAAAATATTATGAAATTGTGAAATTTTTAAGGCAATGAAATTGAAAGTTTTAAAACTAAAGTAAAAAGTCAAAAAGTTTGAGAAAATGGTAAGCATGAAAAAAATAGAAAAAAAATGAAAGGTTGGAAAATGTAAACATAGAAAAATAGTATTAGAAAATTTTGGGGGATTCATTTCATTATTTTAAACGTTGGAAACTTTTCAAAGAAACTGGAAAGCTATAAAATAGAAGTTAAAAAGGCCAAAAAAGCTTGAGAAATTGGAAAGTTGAAATTTTGAAGAAGGTTGTAGAAATTGACATATGAAAATTAAAGTGAAATGCCCAACAAATTGCAAAGTTTAGATAACTAAGTGAAATGCAAAACAAGTCGACCTGTCAGCTTATATTAGAGTGAGACGAAAAAGATATTGTGAAGGCTATTATTTCGCATGTAAAAATGTTGTATTTCACAAATTCAAAAATTAAACTGAAATCTTAAACAAGTTTGAAAATTGGAAAGTTGAAAACTTGATCAAAGAAGTAAACTACTGTCAAAGTGAAAATGAAAATTAAAGTGAAATGTTCAAAGAAGTTTGAGAAATAGGGAAGTTCTAATGACTAAGCAAAAGCAAAACAAGTAAACTACTGTCAAAGTGAAGAAATGTTTGAGAAATGGGAAAGTTTTAAAATTCAAATGAAATGTCTTAAGAGTTTGAGAAATTGGAATGCTTTAAAAAATTGGAAAAAGTTTGAGAAAATATAAAGCTTGACAAATGTAAACATGTGAAAATGGTATTTGAAAATTTGGTAGAAGTTATATTTTTTATTTAAACTGCTTAAGTAATTTCAAGAACTAATGAGAAATTAAATAAACTAGAAAAATGTAAACACACAAAAATGGTATTTGAAAATTAATTGAAAGTCATTTTATTATATAAACCATTCACTTCAAAGAAAATGGAAAGTTTTAAAATAAAGTTATATGTGAAAAAAGATTGAGAAATTGGAGAGTTCGAAAATTAAAGTAAAAACTCTATAAAAACTGTAAAGTTTAAAGAACTAAGCGAAATGGAAAATACGTCAACTTACATCAAAGTGAGAAAAAATATTCAAAATGCTGTACAATTGTGCAACGTGAAAAAAGGTTTGAACGATTTTAAAGTCTGAAAATTAAAGTTAAATCTGAAGAATGTTTAAGAAATTCAGAAGATATGAAATCTTAAAGTTTGAAAAATATAATTGTGAGAATATGGAACTTGAAAATATGGTGAAAGCTATTTTGCAATATCAGCCCTTTAAAATCTTTCAAAAATGGAAAATTTTAAAATTAAATTAAAATGTCAAAAATGTTGAGAAAAAATGGTAAGCAAGAAACAAAGTAGTGGAAAAAAAAAGAAAAAAATATTTTCCAAAAATATAAACATGTAAAAGTACGAAAAAGATTGACCATTTTGGCGAATTCAATTCATTATTTTAACCATCAACGATTTTTCAAAAAAAAATGGAAAGTTTAAAATAGAAGTTAAATGTCAAAAAGATTGACAATTAGAAAGTATGAAAACTTGAAGAAGCTTTTGAAAAAAAATGGAAAGTTTAAAATAGAAGTTAAATGTCAAAAAGATTGACAATTAGAAAGTATGAAAACTTGAAGAAGCTTTTGGAAATTGGGTTATTTGAAAACGAGAAAGTGAATCGTCCAAAAAAATGTTAAAGTTTACACAGCTAAGTGAAATGCAAAACAAGTCAACCTGTCAACATTTGTCAGAGTGAAAAATAAAGATATTATAAAAACTTTTATTTCGGAAGTAAAAAACTTGCATTTCCTATTAAAAAATCAAAGCAAAATCTTAAATGAAGTGGAAAATTTTGAGATTTTGGAAAGCTCGAAAATAAAAGTGTTATCTCAAAACAGGTTTGAGAAATTCGAAAGTTGAAAATTAAAGTGACATCTTATAAAAAGTTTGAGAAATAGGAAAGTTCAGATAACTAAGCAATATTTGAGAAAGTTGAATGTTTGAAAATTAAAATAAACTTGTAGTTGGCTTGTACAAGTGGAAAATACTGAGAAATTGGAAACTCTGAAAATAAAAGTGAAATCTGACAAAAGGTTTGAGAAATCGAAGATTTTGAAAATTAAAGTGAAATCTTAAAAAAAAAATCATTGAGAAATAGAGAAGTTCAGATGACTAAGCGAAAGCAAAGCAAGTTAACTATTGTCAAAGCGAAAAAATTGTTTGAAAATTTGGAATGTTTTAGAAAATGGTAGGTATGACAAATGTAAACGTGTGAAAATGGCATTTGAAAATTTGGTGGAAGTTATTTTTTCTATTTAGATTACTAAAAAAGTTTCAAAATAAAAAAATATAAAAACTAACATGAAATAAAAAAAAAGAACGAGAAATTAGAAAACATGTAAAAATGGTATTCGAAACTTATTTGAAAGTTGTTTTATCATATAAAATGTCGACTTCAAAGAAAATGGAAAGTTTTAAAATAGAAGTTATATGTGAAGAAAGTTTGATAAATTGGAAAGCAAGAAATTAGGAAGTTTGAAAATTTAAGTAAAATGTACATAAAAACACAATAATGTTTGAGAAATTGGAAAATAACGAAAATTTGAAAGTTTTAGAAATTAAAGTGAAATGTCAAAGGAGTTTGAGATATTAGAAATTTTTGAAAACAAGAAAAACAAAATGGGAAGCTTGAAAAATGTAAACGTTAGGAAAATGGCACTTGAAATCCGGTGAAAGTTATTTCAATATTTAAACAGATGAAAATATTACGAAATTTAAAATTTAAAATTACAGTGAAAGGTCAAAAAAATTTAAGAAATTGGTAACCATAAAAAAATAGAAACAAATTAGAAAGCTTTGGAAAAATGTAAACATAAGAAAATTGTATTTAGAAATTTTGGGAAATTCATTTCATTATTTTAACTACTGACAACTTTTCAAAGAAACTAGAAAGTTTTAAAATAGATCTTAAATGTCAAAAGAGTTTGAGAAATTGGAAAGTTTAAACATAAGAAAATTGTATTTAGAAATTTTGGGAAATTCATTTCATTATTTTAACTACTGACAACTTTTCAAAGAAACTAGAAAGTTTTAAAATAGATCTTAAATGTCAAAAGAGTTTGAGAAATTGGAAAGTTGAAAACTTGATCAAAGTTTCAGAAATGGGGACATTTGAAAATTAAATTGAAATGTTCATATACATTGTAAAAGTTCTGAGAAATATGGGAAATACAAAACAACTTGAGCTATCAACTTATGTTGGAGAGAGAAAAAAACTACATTGTAAAAACTTTTATTTTGCAGGTAAAAAACTTGTATATCGCAAATGTGAAAATTAAAGTGAAACTTTAAACAAAGTGGAAAATACTGAGAGATTGAAAAGTTTTAAAAACTACCAAAAAAATTGAGAACATGGAAAGTTTGACAAATGTAAACGTCTGAAAATGGTGTTTCAAAACTCGATGGATGTTGCTTTTTTATTTAAACCGCTTAAAATTTTCGAAATGGTAAAATTTTAAATTAAAGCAAAATGTCAAGAAAGATTGAGAAATTAGTAAAATTTGAAAGGTTTGAAAAATGTAAACATGTAAAAATGGTATTTGAAAACTATGTGGAAGTCAGTTTATCATATAAAATGTTGTAAACTTTTCAAAGAAAACAGAAACTTCTAAAGTATAAGTAAAATGTGAAAAATGTTTGAGAAATTTGAAAGGTTGAGCAATTGGGAAGTTTGAAAATTAAAGTGAAATGTGCATAAAAACTGTAAAGTTTGGAGAACTAGGCAGAAACATGAAAGTCAACTTATGTCAAAGTGAGAAAAAAATATTTAAAAAGTTGTGAAGTTATGATAACTTGAAATAAGTTTGAAATTTTTTATAAATTGAAAATAAAATTGCATAAAAACTGTAAAGTTTGGAGAACTAGGCAGAAACATGAAAGTCAACTTATGTCAAAGTGAGAAAAAATTATTTAAAAAGTTGTGAAGTTATGATAACTTGAAATAAGTTTGAAAAATTTTATAAATTGAAAATAAGATTGAACTCTCAAGAATGCTTGCGAAAAATTAGAAAATTGTGAGAGCTTGAAAGTTTAAAGAGAAATGTCAAAGGAGTTAGAGAAATTGGAAATTTTTGAAAACAAGATAAAGAAAATGGAAAGTTTGAACAATGTAAACGTCAAAAAATGGTACTGGAAAATTTTGTCAAAGTTATTTTATTATTTAAACTATTAAAAATATTTCAAATTTGAAAATTTTAAATTTAAAGTGAAATGTCAAAAAAGGTTTAGAAATTGGTAAGCTTGACCAACAATGAGAAAAAATATGACAGATTTGAAAGAAAAAAAATGTAAACATGTAAAAAGGTATTTGAAATTTTTGGGGAACTCATTTAATTATGTTAACGGTTGACAACTTTTCAAAGAAAATGTAAAGTTTTAAAAAAGAAGTTAAATGTCAAAAAAATATGAGAAACTGAGTTGAAAACTTAAAGAAGGCTTTAGAAATTGGGACATTTGAAATGTCCAAAAAAAATTGTAAGTTTAGAGAACTAAGTGAAACGCAAAACAAGTCAACCCCTCAACTTATGTCAGAGTGAAAAAAATAAGATTTAAAGAGTTTGAGAAATAAAAATGAAATGTCAAAAGAGTTTGAGAAAATGGAAAGTTTGACAAATGCAAATATCTGAAAATAGTATATTAAAATTTATTGGATGTATTTTTAATTAAAACTGCTGAAAAATTTTCGACATAGGAAAATATGAAATTTAAGTGAAATATCACAAAAAGTTTGAGATATTAGTTAGCATGAAAATTTGAACGGTTTGGCAAATTGTAAACATGTGAAAATGTCATTTAAAAATTACGTGATATTCATTTTGTCATATAAACCATTGACAACTTTTAAAAAATTCAAAAAAAATTGAGAACCTGAAATTTTTTTGAAAAATAAAAAGGTTAAGATCAATGTAAACAAGTGAAATGATATCTGAAAATTTTATAGAAGTGATTTTATTATATAAACCATAGATAACTTTTCAAAGAAATTGGAAAGTTTTAAAATAGAAGTCAAATGCAGAAGAAAAAAAACTTCAAAAAATTGGCAAGTTTGAAAACACAAAGTTTGAGAAATTGAGTAAAGTTTTAAAATACAAGTGAAATGCAAAACAAGCCAACTCGTCAACTTAAGTCATAAAGTGAAAAAAAATATTAAAACAAGTTTGAGAAACTAGAATGTTTGACAATTACAGTAAAATCTTTAAAAAATGTTGGGAAATGAAAGTTTGAACAAAAGTGAAATCTTTAAAAAATTTTGAGAAATAGAAAACTTTGGAGAAATAAGTGAAAGCCAAAAAAAAGTTCTGAGAAATTGGAAAGTCCAAATATTTTAGTGAAATCTAAAAAAGAGTTATGAGAACTTGGAATCCTTGGATAGCTAAGCGAACCGACAAATCTCGAATCTTACAAAAGTTTGATAAATTAAAAACTTATGAAAACAGTAAAGTTTGAGAAATTAAAAGGAAAAGTCAAAAGAAGTTTGTGAAATTGGAAATTTTTTAAAACTTGAAAAAAGTTTCAGAAAATAGAAAGTTTGAAATATAGAAATGTTAGAAAATGGTATTTGAAAATTTGGTGGAAGTTATTTATTTATTTAAACAAGTGTAAATTTTTTCAAAATTCGACAATTCTAAAATTTAAGTGAAATGTCAAAAAGTTCGAGAAATTGGTAGACTTGATAAAAAAAATAAAAATAAAAAAAGTGAAAATCGTATCTAAAAAATTAGGGGAATTCATTTCATTATTTATATAGTTGACAACTTTTCAAATAAAATGGAAAGTTGAACTTAGAAGTTTGTTGTCACAAAATTTGAGAAATTGGAAAGTTTGAAAACAACAAGGAAGTTTTGAGGAACTGGGACGTTTTAAAATTAAAGTGCAAAAAAAATTGTAAAGAAACAACAAGGAAGTTTTGAGGAACTGGGACGTTTTAAAATTAAAGTGCAAAAAAAATTGTAAAGCTTAGAGGACTAATTGATAAGCAAATCAAGTCAACTTGTCAACTTATGTCAAAGTGAAAAAAAAATTGTATTGAACAAATTTTAAGAAATAGAAATTGTGAAAATTTAAGTGGTCTTTAAAAATTGACAAAAGTTATAGAATTTTGAAACGTTGAAACTTAGTCAAATTTTTCAAAGAAGGTTGAGAAAATAGAAAGTTTGACTTTGAATTAGCCAACTTATGTCCAAATGAAAAATAATTTTGAGTATACGAAATTTTGAAATCAAAGTGAAATCTCAAAAAAGCTTGAGAACTGGAAAGTTTGAGAAATTGGGATATTTGATAATTAAAGTGAAATGACAAAAAAAAATTGTAAGGTTTAGAGAACTAAGTGAAACGCAAAACAAGCCAACTTATGTCAAAGCGATAAAAAAAAGGTAATGCGCAAAGTTTGAGAAATTGGAAAGTTCAAAAATTAAAGTGAAATTAAAAAAATGAAAAAAGTTTTATAAATTGGATAGATTGAAAATCAAAGTAAAATCTTTGAAAAAAAGTCGAGAAATTGGAATGTTCGACTTTGAACTAAAAGGAAATCTCAAAAAATAGTTTCAGAAAAAAAAATGGAGATCGAAGAGAAAGCAAAAAAAATCAAATTATGTGAAAGGAAAAAGAACTTTGAGAATATGAAATTTTTTAAAA
>NC_033800.1:61967330-61968309 GCF_001876935.1 Asparagus officinalis | reverse complement strand
ACTTTGCATGAAAATGCCTTACAAAAATTCCTAATTGTAACTAAAAATTAAGTTGTTATATAAAATGATTTAAAAGTATTGTTCTTGAAAATTTCTAATTGAACCAAGATCAATCTTTCTCCACCTTTATCCTTTTTCTAGGCAACTCTAGAGTAGCATCTTCATCTTTTACGTCGATTGTAATCAAGTTTTGTTTATCTTTGCCTTAAATGTGAATAATGTTGAATTTATGATGTTGCTAGATAAATCCAAGGATAAATAAATATCTATCACACGAAAGCACAAAAATTATAAAGAAGAAAGTTCTCACATATATCTACATGGTTCGGCTAAGAACCACATCATGTAATCTAACATAATTATCTTTTTGTTAAATAAATATATTGTGTTCTATATTTGTTATTGTCTGTTGAACAATAAATTCTTGTCTTGAACTCAGTAAAACCCTAGTAGAGTGCATTATTTTTTTTACAATCGTTTATTTTTTCTGAGCTATGACCAGAAAGACTGTCACATATTTCTCTAAATCGATGATTCATTTCTGACATAACTGATTCTTCTTTACCTTTACTCAGGTATAAGTTTATGCTTCTAATCTTATTCTCATTAAAGGATCCCATGAATTAGACTCATTCAAGACCACCAACCTTTTATCCAACGAAGTTATGAACTCTGAAGCTTCATAAATTGAGATCTCATGTGTAACAACCATGAGGACCTTCACTGGAAATCATCTTCTATATATGAATGATTCATTTGTGATCACAATACTACTTTTGATGGCGACATAAATAATTAGAAATAGACCTTAGCTAGGGTATTTTTCAGTTAATGGCTTATGAATCTCTATTTCAGAACTTTGGTTCTGTAGAGATATTCTGATGCTGTATTCTTTGAAAAAATTACTCCCTTAATCAACATTTGAATTCAGCCAAACATGTGGCTACTTAATACTTACAATTTAAGATTGAATGGGATA
>NC_033800.1:61954892-61966330 GCF_001876935.1 Asparagus officinalis | reverse complement strand
GAGCTTAATGGTGACATAACTACCCTAAGAGGAGCTCACGATGAAGTGGGAGGAAGTATGCTGAAAATCGCAGGAGACGGTGAAATGCAATGGTCAATGGTTGAGTTTAATTTTTAAAAAATAAACCTCAAACCGCTTTTAAATAACAGTCAAAAAGAAAATTTCGAATGCAATCGGTCACTATTTACCGTTATGACACGTCATTGACCGTTTTTTCCGAACAGACATTCCGCAATATGTCACCGCTATTGCGTGATAGCGTAGTGGGCGATAGCGTCGCGGGAAGGGACCGCTAATGCTATTAGCACCGCTATTGCGGGGCTATTTACCGCTATTTATAGTAGTGCACATTAAATCTTTAAATTACTAAGGGTGCAGATTTGAATGAAGATGTTCTTGCCTTAGAGTGATGTTGAACTCTTCAACTACGTGTATGCAAGATTCCTCTTCAACCACGATCACCATACTCCGTCTTTCTCTTGACAAACACCTCGAAATTCTCCTAAAACTCACAATTAGGGTTAGGGTTTGAGAAAGAATGTGGCTGAAGTAAATCTCACGTGAAATGTGGTAAAAAGAGCTTTAAAACGAGTATATATACGCATATATAAACTTGGGTTCGAAAAAAACATATCTGACCCGAAATCTGAAAGAAAACTGGAAACAGCCCGATTAGTCGACTAATGCATTCATTAGTTATTTGGAGTAAGGTATTTGGAGTACGGCTCTCTAAAGTGTTGTCAGGTTTCCGAATGTGAGAAGATTTCTTCTCATTAGTTATTTTAATATAACGGTAATGTTAGTTTTGTAGAATAAATGAATGCATTAGCTATTTACTAATATGTGTATAAAGTTCATATAAAATTACAAAAAACATAAAATTGAACAAGATTAAACTAAAACTAACTAAAATTATAAAGAGCGAATAAAATTGAACAAGATTAACTAATTAACTAAATTAAACTAATTAATTAAACTGAAACGAACAAGATTAACTATTTACTAATAGTGGATGAAATGCAGTGATCAATTCAAGGAGAAGGCGGAGACGAAGACGAGGAACCGGCGAAGAGGTGGCGACGGCGATGAGAATGAGGAGGTACCGCGAAAGTAGGTGGCGGCAAGAAAGGGTCAACAGAAGCAGAGGAGGCAGGGGGAAATTGAGAAGAAGCGGCGACAGATTTGGGTTATGTTTCTAGAGAGAGAGAGAGGGTGAGGTTTGGGTTATGGGTTCGAGTTTGGGTTATGTTTCTATTTTTTTTTTCAAAAGTTAGGCGGCTAGTTTAAGCCGGCCGCCTAGGCAGAGCAATTGCCTAAACTGCCTGCTCCGGCCAAATCTAGGTGAACAAGGCTCCACCTACGCCAAGGTGTCCACCTAGGCCGAGTTTTACAACACTGACTTGTGTCAATGTAGTTTTTGTTGTGAGACTTCTATATGTTAACAAAGTTTCTTTTTATGTGAATTTTATATGTGACATAGAAGCGCACAACGGGCTTAACACGTACTCTCATATACATGGCCATTGTCAGACATCTCAAAATAGGACAAATTTTCAAAACCGACCCATTTGTAAACTTAATCCCAAGAAACGAAAACGACCTCATTCAAACAAAATTGCAAAAACCGACCCGTGAAGTTTCAGATTTTTTTTCCAAAAACCGACCTGGTTTAAGCGCTGAGGCTGAAACCAGGTCGATTTTGCAATTTTGTTTGAATGATGTCGTTTTTTGGAAATAAAAGTCTAAATTGGTCGGTTTTGAAAATTTGTCCTCTCAAAATACTGTACATTTTTTAGGCACGACACTTTGTCCCAGGCTTCACAGAACAAGACAATAGTAAATAGCAAAAATGTTGAAGAAACAGGCAAGAGCAATTTTCAAAAAGGTGGAAACCTCTTAAAATGATGGTAATATTCTATAAAGTAAACTTCTTTGACACTTGGTTATTGAGATTTTTGAACACTAACTTTTCACCAGCATAGAGTTTCACAACTTAAAAACAACAAAAAGAAAACTTATCAAAATTTGACTATATATACCAAAATTCCAGCAAGATCCCTTTAACTTTTGAAGACTTTTCAAGATTATGACTTTTTTTATAGAACATGAGAATTAAACTAAATGCAATACTAGTCAAACATTTGAGAACTTAAAACAGTTTCAAAATTATTTCAAAATGCCTTTAATGTGAAATATCTGAAAAGGACTTCTTGGAGAGATTAAGGGGCTTAAAGAGGTTGAAACAAATGATTCATAATAGATTTGCAAAGGACAAAAGAATAGAATCAAGATGGTAGGCTTGTACGTACACATGAGAAAGTCAAGAACATGCAAGTCAAACAAAGAGCTCGTGCAGAGACTTTCTATAACAAAAAAAATGTACTTATTTTATGTGGCATTTTTTGTGGCACTATGTAAAAACTTGTTTCCAAAATGCATGGTGATAAAAGTTTTGCAATGGATAAGCCATGTACAATCATCAAGGAAGATAGTACAAATAAACAAGATACTGAAATGATAAAAGTGAAAATTTCACACTTACGACCACATGATTTAGACAAAAGAAAAATAATACTTGAGAGTATAACTACCCGACTCGGACAATGAAACCAGATAAAATTAAGTTACGTTTGATAAAGTAAAAGGTAGCACTTGAAAAGTTCAATAGTTTGGAAACAACAAGTAAATGAAAATGTCATAAAAATATATATTTCTAGAATTCAAAATACAAGAAATAAGAAATTTAGAAATTCGATATAGCTAAATATAGTCCTTGTATCTTGAAAAGTTTGAACATTACTTAAAAAAAGTATATTGTCTTTTCTTTGAAAAACTAAGGCTTTTTCCTAGACTTGAGAACACAACTAACCAACAATAGAAGAATAAGTCAACAATATGAAGGTACCGTAAAAAAATATCTAAAAGCTTGAAACGTTCTGAAAGCTGTTTAAACTTCATAAAAAATTGCTAAACGAATTTCTTTGATAGGGTTATAAAATGTTGATTTTTTTTAATTTTAGAATACAAGTATTTTAAGGAGAAAAAAAATTCAACACATACGTTTCACATATTTGACAAGAATCCAATAATATAGAAAAAATGTCATTAAGTGAAGAATTTGAGGATTCAAGATATTTGGAAATTTAAAACTACTTCAAAATTTTAGTAAAATTATTAATCGAATTATATAAAAACCTAAAACTTTCTAAAATTCAGTGGATAAGTTTAAGATAATTGAAACTAAAAGATCTGGAATAGGTTTAAAGTAGATGATGTGAGGTAATCTAGATTTAACATAAAATTGCTTGACCATGTAACAACACAGCCCTCACTGTTAGTTCATAGCAATAAAAGATGTTGATTGGTCTTAAACATAGCTGCCCACACCCATGTCAAACTACGGATTTGGAAAATTCTTTGAATCCAAAAATAGTAAATGGAAACCAAAATGTGACAAAGATAAATTACCATTTGAAATTTAACTTTTTTAAGAGAATAGATTTTTCCAGAATATAGAGAACAAGAGCTTACAAGAATAAAGCAACTCGAAAACATGATAAATTTAAAAATGATATATGAGAACTTTGAAAACAATATTAAAATGGTAGCAAGCTCTCACTGAGTGAACTTTTGACTTGTCTGATCTTTTAAAAACTTGAATTAAAACTGTTTCCCGAACAATAGGCTTGGCAACTAATTCACATCACAATATACTGAAGAAGACCTGATCCCGAAAATGCACAGTAATGAAACGAAGGCATCTAGCAAAAAAATCAGGAGAAATAATCCACCAGGATAAGTTGTCCGCTTTGAAGTGGAATTTGTCTTTGGAGGAAAAAGTGGTGGAAACTAGAAAAGTAATTTAGAAAATCGGAGTAATGCATAATTAATTTTTCCCTAAATGTGCTAAAAATAGTAAAGGATTTCTATATTGCACCAAATATTTAAATTCTGCCCAAAATATGCTTAAAATAGTTGGGAAGTTGACGTACTTTAACAAATATTTAAAAAAAAATCTGGAAATGTGGCAAAGTGGAAATATACTATATGGTAACTTGAAAGGGAAAAAGTAACAAAGGGAAGAATTAGAACAAGTAAAAAATATGAAAAAGAAAAAGATAATGCTTGTGAATTCTTATTATGAGAACCTTTTGAGAACTTTTCAAAATCAACTTCGTCGACCTAAGAATACTAGTACTCAACAGGAATTGGGTTTCCTAAGTTTAAAGGTTATTTACAAAAGTCTACCAACTTCTAAAGCTTCTGAATGTTAAGCCTCTTCCAAAGTTAGAACACAAGCACACCTTCTATACTTTTAACCAAAAAACAACAAACCAAATAAAAGATTTAAGAAATCTTCAAAGTTTGGAAAGCATATTTGCTAACTCCTAGTAAGTATGGTGAAAGATCGACAAACAGAAATAGACCTGCTATTCATCAATGGTGTATGACTGTAAGGACAAAAGGGTAAAGAAACCTCACGCTGTGCATGTAAGAAAGATGATTTATAGCATGTGGACTCATAACTGCTACTAAATTCATGAGTTCCAGATTGCTTTATGAACATTGAACAATATGGTATAAAATATTTAAAATGTAATATGGTCACAAATTCTAAGACCTGAATTTACTTATAGAAAGATGCCACCAAGCGAACTTCATAATAAAACTAAACTTACAGAGAACTTGAAAATTTAATTTTGGACATCAGAATACGAGTACTAGAAAAAAATGCAAACAAAGTCGAACATGTGATAAAGTAAAAGTAAACAACAAGATACTTCTAAGGTTTGAAAACTACGAAACTACAGTAAATTCCTTCCAAGATATATAGATATATATATATCGTTTTTTTTTTTTGGGAAAATGGAAAGTTTGAAAATTTATGTGAAATCTAAATGATGCTTGATGAATTGGAAAGTCTGAGAATTAAAGTGAATTTGAAAAATTGTAAAGTTCGAAACAAAAATGGAATCTCAAGAATGTTTGAGAAATTGTAAAGCTATTAAAACGCGAAAAAATAGTTTTAAAATTAAAGTGAAATGTCAAAAAATGGAAAGATGAATAAAGCTTGAGAAATTTGAAATTATTGAAAAGATGAATAAAGTTTGAGAAAATGAAAAGTTTGGAAATATAAACGCGAAAAAATAGTAGTTGAAAATTTGGTGGAAGTTATTTTAATATTTAAGCAGTGGAAAATCTTACTAAACTAGAAATTTTTAAAATTAAAGTGAAATGTCAAAAAATTTTGAGAAATTAGTAAGCTTGAAAAAAAAATTGAAAAAAAAATTTAAAAAATTAGGAAAAATGGAAACATGCAAAAATGGTATTTGACAATTTTGGGGAACTCATTTTTAACTGTCGACAACTATTCAAAGAAAACGGAAAGTTTTAAAATGAAAGTTAAATGTCAAAAAAGTTTGAAACTTAAAAGAAAGTTTGATAACTTGAAGAAATTCTGAGAAATTGGGACATTTGAAAATTAAAGTGAAATGTCCAAAAAGTGAAATGTCAAAAAAAAAATTGTGAAGTTTAGATAGCTAAGTGAAATGCAAAACTGGTCAAATTCTCAATTTATGTCAAAAAAAGTTAGAAAAATTGCTAAAATTTAAAAACATTGAAAGATTTGGAAAACGTAGACATGTGAATATGGTATTTGAGAAAAAAATTTAAATCATTTTATCATATGAAGTGAAATCACAAAAAAGTTTGAGAAATTAGAAATTTTTTAAAACAAGAAAAACAAAATGTAAAGTTTGAAAAAACTATACGTGAGAAAATGGTACTTGAAAATTTGGTGAAAGTTGTTTTATTATTTAGATTGTTAAAAATATTATGAAATTGTGAAATTTTTAAGGCAATGAAATTGAAAGTTTTAAAACTAAAGTGAAATGTCAAAAAGTCTGAGAAATTGGTAAGCATGAAAAAAAAAGAAAAAAATGAAAGGTTTGGAAAATGTAAACATAGAAAAATAGTAGTAGAAAATTTTGGGGGATTCATTTCATTATTTTAAACGTTGGAAACTTTTCAAAGAAACTGGAAAGCTATAAAATAGAAGTTAAAAAGGCCAAAAAAGCTTGAGAAATTGGAAAGTTGAAAATTTTAAGAAGGTAATAGAAATTGTGACATTTGAAAATTAAAGTGAAATGCCCAACAAATTGCAAAGTTTAGATAACTAAGTGAAATGCAAAACAAGTCGACCTGTCAGCTTATATTAGAGTGAGACGAAAAAGATATTGTAAAGGCTATTATTTCGCATGTAAAAATGTTGTATTTCACAAATTCAAAAATTAAACTGAAATCTTAAACAAGTTTGAAAATTGGAAAGTTGAAAACTTGATCAAAGAAGTAAACTACTGTCAAAGTGAAAATGAAAATTAAAGTGAAATGTTCAAAGAAGTTTGAGAAATAGGGAAGTTCTAATGACTAAGCAAAAGCAAAACAAGTAAACTACTGTCAAAGTGAAGAAATGTTTGAGAAATGGGAAAGTTTTAAAATTCAAATGAACTGTCTTAAGAGTTTGAGAAATTGGAATGCTTTAAAAAATTGGAAAAAGTTTGAGAAAACATAAAGCTTGACAAATGTAAACATGTGAAAATGGTATTTGAAAATTTGGTAGAAGTTATATTTTTTATTTAAACTGCTTAAGTAATTTCAAGAACTAATGAGAAATTAAATAAACTAGAAAAATGTAAACACACAAAAATGGTATTTGAAAATTAATTGAAAGTCATTTTATTATATAAACCATTCACTTCAAAGAAAATGGAAAGTTTTAAAATAAAGTTATATGTGAAAAAAGATTGAGAAATTGGAGAGTTCGAAAATTAAAGTAAAAACTCTATAAAAACTGTAAAGTTTAAAGAACTAAGCGAAATGGAAAATACGTCAACTTACATCAAAGTGAGAAAAAATATTCAAAATGCTGTACAATTGTGCAACGTGAAAAAAGGTTTGAACGATTTTAAAGTCTGAAAATTAAAGTTAAATCTGAAGAATGTTTAAGAAATTCAGAAGATATGAAATCTTAAAGTTTGAAAAATATAATTGTGAGAATATGGAACTTGAAAATATGGTGAAAGCTATTTTGCAATATCAGCCCTTTAAAATCTTTCAAAAATGGAAAATTTTAAAATTAAATTAAAATGTCAAAAATTTTAAAAAAAATGGTAAGCAAGAAACAAAGTAGTGGAAAAAAAAGAAAAAAATATTTTCCAAAAATATAAACATGTAAAAGTACGAAAAAGATTGACCATTTTGGCGAATTCAATTCATTATTTTAACCATCAACGATTTTTCAAAAAAAAATGGAAAGTTTAAAATAGAAGTTAAATGTCAAAAAGATTGACAATTAGAAAGTATGAAAACTTGAAGAAGCTTTTGGAAATTGGGTTATTTGAAAACGAGAAAGTGAATCGTCCAAAAAAATGTTAAAGTTTACACAGCTAAGTGAAATGCAAAACAAGTCAACCTGTCAACATTTGTCAGAGTGAAAAATAAAGATATTATAAAAACTTTTATTTCGGAAGTAAAAAAACTTGCATTTCCTATTAAAAAATCAAAGCAAAATCTTAAATGAAGTGGAAAATTTTGAGATTTTGGAAAGCTCGAAAATAAAAGTGTTATCTCAAAACAGGTTTGAGAAATTCGAAAGTTGAAAATTAAAGTGACATCTTATAAAAAGTTTGAGAAATAGGAAAGTTCGGATAACTAAGCGAAAATAGAACAAGCCAACTAATGTCAAAGTGAAAAAAATATTTGAGAAAGTGGAATGTTTGAAAATTAAAATGAACTTGTACGCAAATTCAAAAATCAAAGTGAAATCTTAAACAAAGTGGAAAATACTGAGAAATTGGAAACTCTGAAAATAAAAGTGAAATCTGACAAAAGGTTTGAGAAATCGAAGATTTTGAAAATTAAAGTGAAATCTTAAAAAAAAATCATTGAGAAATAGAGAAGTTCAGATGACTAAGCGAAAGCAAAGCAAGTTAACTATTGTCAAAGCGAAAAAATTGTTTGAAAATTTGGAATGTTTTAGAAAATGGTAGGTATGACAAATGTAAACGTGTGAAAATGGCATTTGAAAATTTGGTGGAAGTTATTTTTTCTATTTAGATTACTAAAAAAATTTCAAAATAAAAAAATATAAAAACTAACATGAAATAACAAAAAAGAACGAGAAATTAGAAAACATGTAAAAATGGTATTCGAAACTTATTTGAAAGTTGTTTTATCATATAAAATGTCGACTTCAAAGAAAATGGAAAGTTTTAAAATAGAAGTTATATGTGAAGAAAGTTTGATAAATTGGAAAGCAAGAAATTAGGAAGTTTGAAAATTTAAGTAAAATGTACATAAAACACAATAATGTTTGAGAAATTGGAAAATAACGAAAATTTGAAAGTTTTAGAAATTAAAGTGAAATGTCAAAGGAGTTTGAGATATTAGAAATTTTTGAAAACAAGAAAAACAAAATGGGAAGCTTGAAAAATGTAAACGTTAGGAAAATGGCACTTGAAATCCGGTGAAAGTTATTTCAATATTTAAACAGATGAAAATATTACGAAATTTAAAATTTAAAATTACAGTGAAAGGTCAAAAAAATTTAAGAAATTGGTAACCATAAAAAAATAGAAACAAATTAGAAAGCTTTGGAAAAAATATAAACATAAGAAAATTGTATTTAGAAATTTTGGGAAATTCATTTCATTATTTTAACTACTGACAACTTTTCAAAGAAACTAGAAAGTTTTAAAATAGATCTTAAATGTCAAAAGAGTTTGAGAAATTGGAAAGTTGAAAACTTGATCAAAGTTTCAGAAATGGGGACATTTGAAAATTAAATTGAAATGTTCATATACATTGTAAAAGTTCTGAGAAATATGGGAAATACAAAACAACTTGAGCTATCAACTTATGTTGGAGAGAGAAAAAAACTACATTGTAAAAACTTTTATTTTGCAGGTAAAAAACTTGTATATCGCAAATGTGAAAATTAAAGTGAAACTTTAAACAAAGTGGAAAATACTGAGAGATTGAAAAGTTTTAAAAACTACAAAAAAGATTGAGAACATGGAAAGTTTGACAAATGTAAACGTCTGAAAATGGTGTTTCAAAACTCGATGGATGTTGCTTTTTTATTTAAACCGCTTAAAATTTTCGAAATGGTAAAATTTTAAATTAAAGCAAAATGTCAAGAAAGATTGAGAAATTAGTAAAATTTGAAAGGTTTGAAAAATGTAAACATGTAAAAATGGTATTTGAAAACTATGTGGAAGTCAGTTTATCATATAAAATGTTGTAAACTTTTCAAAGAAAACAGAAACTTCTAAAGTATAAGTAAAATGTGAAAAATGTTTGAGAAATTTGAAAGGTTGAGCAATTGGGAAGTTTGAAAATTAAAGTGAAATGTGCATAAAAACTGTAAAGTTTGGAGAACTAGGCAGAAACATGAAAGTCAACTTATGTCAAAGTGAGAAAAAAATATTTAAAAAGTTGTGAAGTTATGATAACTTGAAATAAGTTTGAAATTTTTTATAAATTGAAAATAAAATTGAACTCTCAAGAATGCTTGCGAAAAATTGGAAAATTGTGAGAGCTTGAAAGTTTAAAGAGAAATGTCAAAGGAGTTAGAGAAATTGGAAATTTTTGAAAACAAGATAAAGAAAATGGAAAGTTTGAACAATGTAAACGTCAAAAAATGGTACTGGAAAATTTTGTCAAAGTTATTTTATTATTTAAACTATTAAAAATATTTCAAATTTGAAAATTTTAAATTTAAAGTGAAATGTCAAAAAAGGTTTAGAAATTGGTAAGCTTGACCAAAAATGAGAAAAAATATGACAGATTTGAAAAAAAAAATGTAAACATGTAAAAAGGTATTTGAAATTTTTGGGGAACTCATTTAATTATGTTAACGGTTGACAACTTTTCAAAGAAAATGTAAAGTTTTAAAAAAGAAGTTAAATGTCAAAAAAATATGAGAAACTGAGTTGAAAACTTAAAGAAGGGTTTAGAAATTGGGACATTTGAAATTGGAAGTGAAATGTCCAAAAAAATTGTAAGTTTAGAGAACTAAGTGAAACGCAAAACAAGTCAACCCCTCAACTTATGTCAGAGTGAAAAAAATAAGATTTAAAGAGTTTGAGAAATAAAAATGAAATGTCAAAGGAGTTTGAGAAAATGGAAAGTTTGACAAATGCAAATATCTGAAAATAGTATATTAAAATTCATTGGATGTATTTTTAATTAAAACTGCTGAAAAATTTTCGACATAGGAAAATATGAAATTTAAGTGAAATATCACAAAAAGGTTGCAGATATATTAGTTAGCATGAAAATTATGAACGGTTTGGCCAAACTTGTAAACATGTGAAAATGTCATTTTAAAAAATTACGTGACATTCATTATCTTCTCTTGTTCATATAAACCATTGACAACTTTTAAAAAATTCAAAAAAAATTGAGAACCTGAAAATTTTTTGAAAAATAAAAAGGTTACAAGTGAAATGATATCTGAAAATTTTATAGAAGTGATTTTATTATATAAACCATAGATAACTTTTCAAAGAAATTGGAAAGTTTTAAAATAGAAGTCAAATGCAAAAAAAAAAACTTCAAAAAATTGGCAAGTTTGAAAACACAAAGTAAGTTTGAGAAATTGAGTAAAGTTTTAAAATACAAGTGAAATGCAAAACAAGCCAACTCGTCAACTTAAGTCATAAAGTGAAAAAAAAAATATTAAAACAAGTTTGAGAAACTAGAATGTTTGACAATTACAGTAAAATCTTTAAAAAATGTTGGGAAATGAAAGTTTGAACAAAAGTGAAATCTTTAAAAAATTTTGAGAAATAGAAAACTTTGGAGAAATAAGTGAAAGCCAAAAAAAAGTTCTGAGAAATTGGAAAGTCTAAATATTTTAGTGAAATCTAAAAAAGAGTTTTGAGAACTTGGAATCCTTGGATAGCTAAGCGAACCGACAAGTCTCGAATCTTACAAAAGTTTGATAAATTAAAAAAACAGTAATGTTTGAGAAATTAAAAGGAAAAGTCAAAGAAGTTTGTGAAATTGGAAATTTTTGAAAACTTGAAAAAAGTTTCAGAAAATAGAAAGTTTGAAATATAGAAATGTTAGAAAATGGTATTTGAAAATTTGGTGGAAGTTATTTATTTATTTAAACAGGTGTAAATCTTTTCAAAATTCGTGAAATTGGTAGACTTGATAAAAAAATAAAAAATGAAAAAAGTGAAAATGTTATCTAAAATTTTAGGGGAATTCATTTCATTATTTACATAGTTGACAACTTTTCAAAGAAAATGGAAAGTTGAAATTAGAAGTTTGTTGTCACAAAATTTGAGAAATTGGAAAGTTTGAAAACAACAAGGAAGTTTTGAGGAACTGGGACGTTTTAAAATTAAAGTGCAAAAAAAATTGTAAAG
>NC_033800.1:61935417-61949785 GCF_001876935.1 Asparagus officinalis | reverse complement strand
TTTAAAAAAATGAAAAAAGTTTTATAAATTGGATAGATTGAAAATCAAAGTAAAATTAAAAAAAAAAGTCGAGAAATTGGAATGTTCGACTTTGAACTAAAAGGAAATCTCAAAAAATAGTTTGAGAAATAAAAAAAATTGGAGAACTAAGAGAAAGCAAAAAAAATCAACTTATGAACTCACATCAGTTTGAGAAATTGGAAAGTTAAAAATTTAAAGTGAAATCTCAAAAATGTTTGAGAAATTGGAAAGTTATGAAAACATGAAGAAATTAAAGGGAAATGTCAAAAGAGATTGAGAAATTGAAAAGTTTTAAAAACTACAAAAAAGATTGAGAACATGGAAAGTTTAACAAATGTAAATGTCTGAAAATGGTGTTTCAAAATTCGATGGATGTTGCTTTTTTATTTAAACCGCTTAAAATTTTCAAAATGGTCAAATTTTAAATTAAAGAAAAATGTCAAGAAAGTTTGAGAAATTAGTAACCTTGGAAGGTTTGAAAAAAATGTAAAAATGGTATACAAGAGAAGATAATGAATGTCACGTAATTTTTTAAATGACATTTTCACAATGTTTACAAATTTGCCAAACCGTTCAATTTTCATGCTAATAATATCTGCAACCTTTTTTGTGAAAGTCATTTTATCATATAAACTATTGTAAACTTTTCAAAGAGAACAGAAACTTCTAAAATATAAGTAAAATGTGAAAAATGTTTGAGAAATTGGAAAGATTGAGCAATTGGGAAGTCTGAAAATTAAAGTGAAATGTCCATAAAAACTGTAAAGTTTGGAGAACTAGGCAGAAACATGAAACAAGTCAACTTATGTCAAAGTGAGAAAAAAATATTTAAAAAGTTGTGAAGTTATGATAACTTGAAAAAAGTTTGAAAATTTTTATAAATTGAAAATAAAAGTGAACTCTCAAGAATGCTTGCGAAAAATTGGAAAATTGTGAGAGCATGAAAGTTAAAAGAGAAATGTCAAAGGAGTTTGAGAAATGGGAAATTTTTATAAACAACATAAAGAAAATGGAAAGTTTGAACAATGTAAACGTCAAGAAATGGTACTGGAAAATTTTAAATTTGAACTATTAAAAATATTTCAAATTTGAAAATTTTAAATTTAAAGTGAAATGTCAAAAAAGGTTAAGAAATTGGTAAGCTTGACCCAAAATGAGAAAAAAATATGACAGATTTGAAAAAAAAAATCTAAACATGTAAAAAGGTATTTGAAAATTTTGGGGAACTCATTTAATTATTTAACTGTTGACAACTTTTCAAGGAAAATGTAAAGTTTTAAAAAAGAAGTTAAATGTCAAAAAAGTAAGAGAAATTGAGTTGAAAACTTGAAGAAGGCCTTATAAATTGGGACATTTGAAATTGGAAGTGAAATGTCCAAAAAATTGTAAGTTTAGAGAACTAAGTGAAACGCAAAACAAGTCAACCCCTCAACTTATGTCATGAGTGAAAAAAATAAGACATTGTAAACTTTTATTTTGTAAGTACGTATTTCGCAAAATCAAAAATTTGCTAGAGCTTGAGAAGACATGTGGAGATTATAGTGAACAGAACACCCGATTGCTTAGTAAGAACAATGCAATCAAGAAAGAGGTTGGTGTGTTGGAGGAGGAGGATGAAGCAAAGATTGGGGAGCTTAAGATGAAGTTGGATGGTTTGAGTTCAAAGAACAGAGAGATTTCAATGGAGAAGGATAAGTTTGAAAATGTAAAAACGAAGCAAGATGTGGATATTGTTAGATTGAAGAAAGAAGCAGAAAATCTCAGCTTACATATTTCAGATCTTGAGAAGAAGAGCATTCAGCTTCAAGAGAATAGAGATACGTTTGAGAGGGAATTAGGTGTTCGAAGAGAGGAATGGAAAAGTTTTTTATCGCAAGTTCATGAGTTAAAGAAGAGTAAAGATGAGTGTCTGAAAGAGCTCAGCACATCAATGGATGCTCTTGTCCTAGAGAAAGAAAAGGAGAAGTCTCTCATGATGAAGAAGATGAAAGATTCTGAGGTGGTTTCCGATAAAGTTCTCTCGTTGCTGAAGACTACCACGGAGGCTGTACATGGAGGTGAAAATGCTCAAGAGAATGGATTTGTCAATGATGATGATGATGATGATGACAGGATTCGTCCGTTCGCAGAGATGGAGAGGAAAAAAGGAGCTTTAAGAGCAGAGGAGAGAAGTTTGAAGAGATGAATAGAGAGATTGAGGTCTTGAAGAACAAGACGCAGCCAATAGTGACATTGTCAATATGTGAGGCAGAATATGTGGCAGCATCTTGGTGTTTGTGCCATGCAATATGGCTAAGAAATTTGTTATACGAGCTAAAACTCTAGCAACACGAGGCAACCGAAAAACAAGTCGACAATAAATCGGCAATTGAGTTGGCAAAGAATCCGGCACATCATGAGAGGAAAGCATATAGATGTCCGTTTTTATTTTATTCGGGAACATTTGAAGGAAGGTAATGTGCGAACGAGTCAAGTTGCGAGTCAGGACCAAGTGGCGGATATCATTACGAAGCCGCTACCAACAATGTTATTCGAAAATTATAAGATAATGATTGGAATGAAGGACTGAAATTGTTTGAGTTTAAGGGAGGAATTTGTTAAAGAATAAACTCAAACACAGTCAAGGCGATATTAAATTAGAAGTTGAAGGGGCAGTCGTTTGGAGTTCCCTATAATAAGTTATGACAGATTTTAACAAAGAGTCAGAATTAAGTACTGGTGTTTAGAATTCTGTTTTAAGAATCTATTAATAGAGTTGTATTCTGTTAAGATGATGAGAAGAGAGAGTGTGAAGTGAAAAGAGAAGAAAAAATATATGTTTAAGAATTAATCAGAAGGAAAGTTGTGTTCTTGTTCCTCTTCCTTAAAAGCAATCTGTTTTTTAACAATTAGAAGTTAGTTGTCACAAAGTTTGAGGAACTGGGACGTTTTAAAATTATTATAAAGTGAAATGACAAAAAAAAATCGTAAAGCTGAGGACTAATTGATAAGCAAGTCAAGTCAACTTGTCAATTTATGTCAAAGTGGACAAAATGGCATGGAACAAAGTTTAAGAAATGGACATTTTGAAAATTAAAGTGAAGTCTTCAAAAATTGACAAAAGTTATAGAAATTGTAAACGTTGAAACTTAAAGTCAAATTTTTCAAAGAAGGTAGAGAAAATAGAAAGTTTGACTTTGAATTAAAGTGAAACCTTAATAATAGACTGAGAAATAGAAATTTTTAGAAAACTAAACGGAATGTTGAGTATACGAAATTTTGAAATCAAAGTGAAATCTCAAAAAAGCTTGAGAACTGGAAAGTTTGAGAAATTGGGATATTTGATAATTAAAGTGAAATGACAAAAAAAATTGTAATGTTTAGAGAACTAAGTGAAACGCAAAACAAGTCAACTTATGTTCAAAGCGATAAAAAAAGGTATTGCGCAAAGTTTGAGAAATTGGAAAGTTCAAAAATTAAAGTGAAATTCAAAAAAAAAAGAAAAAAGTTTTGTAAATTGGATAGAATGAAAATCAAAGTAAAATCTTTAAAAAAAAGTCGAGAAATTGGAATTTTCGACTTTGAACTAAAAGGAAATCTCAAAAAATAGTTTGAGAAATAAAAAAAATTTGGAGAACTAAGAGAAAGCAAAAAAAATCAACTTATGTGAAAGGAAAAAGAACTTTGAGAATATGGAAATTTTTTAAAATCAAAGTGAAATCACAAAAAAGTTAAGAGAAATTGAGAATGTTTATTATGTGCCTGACTTGAAGAGTAACATCTTTAGCACGGGACAACTATTGGAGAAGGGATATTCGGTTTACATAAAAGATCGGATGTTGCACTTGAAGGACAAAAAAGGTCGTTTGCTTGCACATGTGGAGATGGCCAAGAATCGAATGTTCAAACTCAACTTGAGAAACGTGCAAGAAAGGTGTTTGCAAATCAACAATGAGGAATTGGAAAAAGAGGAGATCAGCAAAAAGCATCGGGCGGAGATTAAGTTGACTAGGGATGAACTCGAAGAAAAGGTTATTGAGGATCGAATCGTTGGAAGAAGAGGGTCGTAGAGCTTTGGCGGTTAGAGAGAGATTGGAAGGTGGTATTAGGGTCTCAAAGGATGAGGTTTGCATGTTGAAGGGCAAAGAAGAAGGGTTGAGTGTCGAGATTATTGAGTTAGAGGAGAAGAAAGAGTTTTGAGTTGAAGATTCGAGTTGGAAGAATCGAAGAAGAAGATAGAAGAGATTTCACGAGAGAATAATAAGGCTTTAAAGGAGAAAGCTGAGCAAGAGATGGAGATTCTTGAATTGAAGAGAGAGGTAGAAAAGCTTCAACTGAATGTGCTAGAGCTTGAGAAGACGTGGAGATTATAGTGAACAGTACACCCGATTGCTTAGTAAGAACGATGCAATCAAGAAAGAGGTTGGTGTGTTGGAGGAGGAGGCTGAAGCAAAGATTGGGGAGCTTAAGATGAAGTTGGATGGTTTGAGTTCAAAGATCAGAGAGATTTCAATGGAGAAGGATAAGTTTGAAAATGTACAAACGAAGCAAGATGTGGGTATTGTTAGATTGAAGAAAGAAGCAGAAAATCTCAGCTTACATATTTCAGATCTTGAGAAGAAGAGCATTCATGTTCAAGAGAAGAGAGATACATTTGAGAGGGAATTAGGTGTTCGAAAAGAGGAATGAAAAAGTTTTTTATCGCAAGTTCATAAGTTAAAGAAGAGTAAAGATGAGTGTCTGAAAGAGCTCAGCGCATCAGTGGATGCTCTTGTCCTAGAGAAAGAAAAGGAGAAGTCTCTCATGATGAAGAAGATGAAAGATTCTGAGGTGGTTTCCGATAAAATTCTCTCGCTGCTGAAGACAACCACAGAGGCTGCACATGGGAGGTGAAAATGCTCAAGAGAATGGCTTTGTCGATGATGATGATGATGATGACAGGATTCGTCCATTCGCAGAGATGGAGAGGAAAAAAGGAGCTTTTAAGAGCAGAGGAGAGAAGTTTGAAGAGATGAATAGAGAGATTGAGGTCTTGAAGAACAAGAAGCAGCCAATAGTGACATTGTCAATATGTGAGGCAGAATATGTGGCAGCATCTTGGTGTTTGTGCCATGCAATATGGCTAAGAAATTTGTTATACGAGCTAAAACTCTAGCAACACGAGGCAACCGAAAAACAAGTCGATAATAAATCGTCAATTAAGTTGCCAAAGAATCTGGTACATCATGAGAGGAGAAAACATATAGATGTCCGTTTTTATTTTATTCGGAAATATTTCAAGGAAGGTAATCTGCGAACGAGTCACGTTGCGAGTCAGGACCAAGTGGCGGATATACTTACGAAGCCGCTACCAACAATGTTATTCGAAAATTGTAAGATAATGATTGGAATGAAGGACTGAAAATGTTTGAGTTTAAGGGAGGAATTTGTTAAAGAATAAACTCAAACACAGTCAAGGCGATATTAAATTAGAAGTTGAAGGGGCAGTCGTTTGGAGTTCCCTATAATAAGTTATGACAGATTTTAACGAAGAGTCAGAATTAAGTACCGGTGTTTAGAATTCTGTTTTAAGAGTCTATTAATAGAGTTGTATTCTGTTAAGTTGATGAGAAGAGAGAGTGTGAAGTGAGAAGAGAAGAAAAATATATGTTTAAGAATTAATCAGAAGGAAAGTTGTGTTCTTGTTCCTCTTCCTCAAAAGCAATCTGTTTTTTATCAATTAGAAGTTAGTTGTCACAAAGTTTGAGGAACTGGGACGTTTTAAAATTATTATAAAGTGAAATGACAAAAAAAAAACGTAAAGCTGAGGACTAATTGATAAGCAAATCAAGTCAACTTGTCAATTTATGTCAAAGTGGACAAAATGGCATGGAACAAAGTTTAAGAAATGGACATTTTGAAAATTAAAGTGAAGTCTTTAAAATTTGACAAAAGTTATAGAATTTGGAAACGTTGAAACTTAAAGTCAAATTTTTCAAAGAAGGTAGAGAAAATAGAAAGTTTGACTTTGAATTAAAGTGAAACCTTAATAATAGATTGAGAAATAGCAATTTTTAGAAAACTAAACGGAAAAATAAAAGCCAACTTATGTCCAAATGAAAAAGAATTTTGAGTATACGAAATTTTGAAATCAAAGTGAAATCTCAAAAAAGCTTGAGAACCGAAAAGTTTGGGAAATTGGGATATTTGATAATTAAAGTGAAATGACAAAAAAAATTGTAATGTTTAGAGAACTAAGTGAAACGCAAAACAAGTCAACTTATGTCAAAGCGATAAAAAAAGGTATTGCGCAAAGTTTGAGAAATTGGAAAGTTCAAAAATTAAAGTGAAATTTAAAAAAAAATGAAAAAAGTTTTATAAATTGGATAGATTGAAAATCAAAGTAAAATCTTTAAAAAAAAGTCGAGAAATTGGAATGTTCGACTTTGAACTAAAAGGAAATCTCAAAAAATAGTTTGAGAAATAAAAAAAAATGGAGAACTAAGAGAAAGCAAACAAAATCAACTTATGTGAAAGGAAAAAGAACTTTGAGAATATGGAAATTATTTAAAATCAAAGTGAAATCACAAAAATGTGAGAGAAATTGAGAATGTCTATTATGTGCCTGACTTGAAGAGTAACATCTTTAGCACGGGACAACTATTGGAGAAGGGATATTCGGTTTACATAAAAGATCGGATGTTGCACTTGAAGGACAAAAAAGATCGTTTGCTTGCACATGTGGAGATGGCCAAGAATCGAATGTTCAAACTCAACTTGAGAAACGTGCAAGGAAGGTGTTTGCAAATCAACAAGGAGGATGTGGAGAAAGAGGAGATCAGCGAAAAGCATCGGGCGGAGATTAAGTTGACTAGGGATGAACTCGAAGAAAAGAAAGAGGAGATCAGCGAAAAGCATCGGGCGGAGATTAAGTTGACTAGGGATGAACTCGAAGAAAAGGTTGTTGAGGATCGAATCGTTGGAAGAAGAGAGTCGTACAGCTTTGGCGGTTAGAGAGAGATTGGAAGGTGGTATTAGGGTCTAAAAGGATGAGGATTGCATGTTGACGGGCAAAGAAGAAGGGTTGAGTGTCGAGATTATTGAATTAGAGGAGAAGAAAGAGTTTTGTGTTGAAGATTCGAGTTGGAAGAATCGAAGAAGAAGATAGAAGAGATTTCACGAGAGAATAATAAGGCTTTAAAGGAGAAAGCTGAGCAAGAGATGGAGATTCTTGAATTGAAGAGAGAGGTAGAAAAGCTTCAACTGAATGTGCTAGAGCTTGAGAAGACATGTGGAGATTATAGTGAACAGAACACCCGATTGCTTAGTAAGAACGATGCAATCAAGAAAGAGGTTGGTGTGTTGGAGGAGGAGGCTGAAGCAAAGATTGGGGAGCTTAAGATGAAGTTGGATGGTTTGAGTTCAAAGATCAGAGAGATTTCAATGGAGAAGGATACGTTTGAAAATGTAAAAACGAAGCAAGATGAGGATATTGTTAGATTGAAGAAAGAAGCAGAAAATCTCAGCTTACATATTTCAGATCTTGAGAAGAAGAGCATTCATGTTCAAGAGAAGAGAGATACATTTGAGAGGGAATTAGGTGTTCGAAGACAGGAATGGAAAAGTTTTTTATCACAAGTTCATGAGTTAAAGAAGAGTAAAGATGAGTGTCTGAAAGAGCTCAGCGCATCAATGGATGCTCTTGTCCTAGAGAAAGAAAAGGAGAAGTCTCTCATGATGAAGAAGATGAAAGATTCTGAGGTGGTTTCCGATAAAGTTCTCTCGCTGCTGAAGACTACCACGGAGGCTGTACATGGAGGTGAAAATGCTCAAGAGAATGGCTTTGTCGATGATGATGATGATGACAGGATTCGTCCGTTCGCAGAGATGGAGAGGAAAAAATGAGCTTTTAAGAGCAGAGGGGAGAAGTTTGAAGAGATGAATAGAGAGATTGAGGTCTTGAAGAACAAGAAGCAGCCAATAGTGAAATTGTCAATATGTGAGGCAGAATATGTGGCAGCATCTTGGTGTTTGTGCCATGCAATATGGCTAAGAAATTTGTTATACGAGCTAAAACTCTAGCAACACGAGGCAACCGAAAAACAAGTTGACAATAAATCGGCAATTGAGTTGGCAAAGAATCTGGTACATCATGAGAGGAGAAAGCATATAGATGTCCGTTTTTATTTTATTCGGGAATATTTCAAGGAAGGTAATGTGCGAATGAGTCACGTTGCGAGTCAGGACCAAGTGGCGGATATCATTACGAAGCCGCTACCAACAATGTTATTCGAAAATTGTAAGATAATGATTGGAATGAAGGACTGAAAATGTTTGAGTTTAAGGGAGGAATTTGTTAAAGAATAAACTCAAACACAGTCAAGGCGATATTAAATTAGAAGTTGAAGGGGCAGTCGTTTGGAGTTCCCTATAATAAGTTATGACAGATTTTAACGAAGAGTCAGAATTAAGTACCGGTGTTTAGAATTCTGTTTTAAGAGTCTATTAATAGAGTTGTATTCTGTTAAGATGATGAGAAGAGAGAGTGTGAAGTGAGAAGAGAAGAAAAAATATATGTTTTAAGAATTAATCAGAAGGAAAGTTGTGTTCTTGTTCCTCTTCCTTAAAAGCAATCTGTTTTTTATCAATTAGAAGTTAGTTGTCACAAAGTTTGAGGAACTAGGACGTTTTAAAATTATTACAAAGTGAAATGACAAAAAAAATCGTAAAGCTGAGGACTAATTGATAAGCAAATCAAGTCAACTTGTCAATTTATGTCAAAGTGGACAAAATGGCATGGAACAAAGTTTAAGAAATGGACATTTTGAAAATTAAAGTGAAGTCTTTAAAAATTGACAAAAGTTATAGAAATTGGAAACGTTGAAACTTAAAGTCAAATTTTTCAAAGAAGGTAGAGAAAATAGAAAGTTTGACTTTGAATTAAAGTGAAACCTTAATAATAGATTGAGAAATAGCAATTTTTAGAAAACTAAACGGAAAAATAAAAGCCAACTTATGTCCAAATGAAAAAGAATTTTGAGTATACGAAATTTTGAAATCAAAGTGAAATCTCAAATAAGCTTGAGAACCGGAAAGTTTGGGAAATTGGGATATTTGATAATTAAAGGGAAATGACAAAAAAAATTGTAATGTTTAGAGAACTAAGTGAAACGCAAAACAAGTCAACCTATGTCAAAGCGATAAAAAAAGGTATTGCGCAAAGTTTGAGAAATTGGAAAGTTCAAAAATTAAAGTGAAATTTAAAAAAAAATGAAAAAAGTTTTATAAATTGGATAGATTGAAAATCAAAGTAAAATCTTTAAAAAAAAAGTCGAGAAATTGGAATGTTCGACTTTGAACTAAAAGGAAATCTCAAAAAATAGTTTGAGAAAAAAAAAAAAAATTGGAGAACTAAGAGAAAGCAAAAAAATCAACTTATGTGAAAGGAAAAAGAACTTTGAGAATATGGAAATCATTTAAAATCAAAGTGAAATAACAAAAAAGTTAGAGAAATTGAGAATGTCTATTATGTGCCTGACTTGAAGAGTAACATCTTTAGCACGGGACAACTATTGGAGAAGGGATATTCGGTTTACATAAAAGATCGGATGTTGCACTTGAAGGACAAAAAAGGTCGTTTGCTTGCACATGTGGAGATGGCCAAGAATCGAATGTTCAAACTCAACTTGAGAAACGTGCAAGAAAGGTGTTTGCAAATCAACAAGGAGGATTTGGAAAAAGAGGAGATCAGCGAAAAGCATCGGGCGGAGATTAAGTTGACTAGGGATGAACTCGAAGAAAAGGTTATTGAGGATCTAATCGTTGGAAGAAGAGGGTCGTAGAGCTTTGGCGGTTAGAGAGAGATTGGAAGGTGGTATTAGGGTCTCAAAGGATGAGGTTTGCATGTTGAAGGGCAAAGAAGAAGGGTTGAGTGTCGAGATTATTGAGTTAGAGGAGAAGAAAGAGTTTTGTGTTGAAGATTCGAGTTGGAAGAATCGAAGAAGAAGATAGAAGAGATTTCACGCGAGAATAAGAAGGCTTTAAAGGAGAAAGCTGAGCAAGAGATGGAGATTCTTGAATTGAAGAGAGAGGTAGAAAACCTTCAACTGAATGTGCTAGAGCTTAAGAAGACATGTGGAGATTATAGTGAACAGAACACTTGATTGCTTAGTAAGAACGATGCAATCAAGAAAGAGGTTGGTGTTGGAGGAGGAGGCTGAAGCAAAGATTGGGGAGCTTAAAATGAAGTTGGATGGTTTGAGTTCAAAGATCAGAGAGATTTCAATGGAGAAGGATAAGTTTGAAAATGTAAAAACGAAGCAAGATGTGGATATTGTTAGATTGAAGAAAGAAGCAGAAAATCTCAGCTTACATATTTCAGATCTTGAGAAGAAGAGCATTCAGCTTCAAGAGATGAGAGATACATTTGAGAGGGAATTAGGTGTTCGAAGAGAGGAATGGAAAAGTTTTTTATCGCAAGTTCATAAGTTAAAGAAGAGTAAAGATGAGTGTCTGAAAGAGCTCAGCGCATCAATGGATGCTCTTGTCCTAGAGAAAGAAAAGAAGAAGTCTCTCATGATGAAGAAGATGAAAGATTCTGAGGTGGTTTAACGAAGAGTCAGAATTAAGTAGTGGTGTTTAAAATTCTGTTTTAAGAGTCTATTAATAGAGTTGTATTCTGTTAAGATGATGAGAAGAGAGAGTGTGAAGTGAGAAGAGAAGAAAAAATATATGTTTAAGAATTACACAGAAGGAAAGTTGTGTTCTTGTTCCTCTTCCTTAAAAGCAATCTGTTTTTTATCAATTAGAAGTTAGTTGTCACAAAGTTTGAGGAACTGGGACGTTTTAAAATTATTATAAAGTGAAATGACAAAAAAAAATCGTAAAGCTGAGGACTAATTGATGAGCAAATCAAGTCAACTTGTCAATTTATGTCAAAGTGGACAAAATGGTATGGAACAAAGTTTAAGAAATGGACATTTTTAAAATTAAAGTGAAGTCTTTAAAAATTGACAAGTTATAGAATTTGGAAACGTTGAAACTTAAAGTCAAATTTTTCAAAGAAGGTAGAGAAAATAGAAAGTTTGACTTTGAATTAAAGTGAAACCTTAATAATAGATTGAGAAATAAAAAATTTTAGAAAACTAAACGGAAAAATAAAAGCCAACTTATGTCCAAATGAAAAAGAATTTTGAGTAAACGAAATTTTGAAATCAAAGTGAAATCTCAAAAAAGCTTGAGAACTGGAAAGTTTGAGAAATTGGGATATTTGATAATTAAAGTGAAATGACAAAAAAAAATTGTAAGGTTTAGAGAACTAAGTGAAACGCAAAACAAGTCAACTTATGTCAAAGCGATAAAAAAAGGTATTGCGCAAAATTTGAGAAATTGGAAAGTTCAAAAATTAAATTGAAATTTAAAAAAATGAAAAAAGTTTTATAAATTGGATAGATTGAAAATCAAAGTAAAATCTTTAAAAAAAATTCGAGAAATTGGAATGTTCGACTTTGAACTAAAAGGAAATCTCAAAAAATAGTTTGAGAAATAAAAAAAAAATTGGAGAACTAAGAGAAAGCAAACAAAATCAACTTATGTGAAAGGAAAAAGAACTTTGAGAATATGGAAATTTTTTAAAATCGAAGTGAAATCACAAAAAAGTTAGAGAAATTGAGAATGTCTATTGTGTGCCTGACTTGAAGAGTAACATCTTTAGCACGGGACAACTATTGGAGAAGGGATATTCGGTTTACATAAAAGATCGGATGTTGCACTTGAAGGACAAAAAAGGTCGTTTGCTTGCACATGTGGAGATGGCCAAGAATCGAATGTTCAAACTCAACTTGAGAAACGTGCAAGAAAGGTGTTTGCAAATCAACAAGGAGGATGTGGAGAAAGAGGAGATCAGCGAAAAGCATCGGGCGGAGATTAAGTTGACTAGGGATGAACTCGAAGAAAAGGTTATTGAGGATCGAATCGTTGGAAGAAGAGGGTCGTAGAGCTTTGGCGGTTAGAGAGAGATTGGAAGGTGGTATTAGGGTCTAAAAGGATGAGGTTTGCATGTTGACGGGCAAAGAAGAAGGGTTGAGTGTCGAGATTATTGAGTTAGAGGAGAAGAAAGAGTTTTGAGTTGAAGATTCGAGTTGGAAGAATCGAAGAAGAAGATAGAAGAGATTTCACGAGAGAATAATAAGGCTTTAAAGGAGAAAGCTGAGCAAGAGATGGAGATTCTTGAATTGAAGAGAGAGGTAGAAAAGCTTCAACTGAATGTGCTAGAGCTTGAGAAGACGTGGAGATTATAGTGAACAGTACACCCGATTGCTTAGTAAGAACGATGCAATCAAGAAAGAGGTTGGTGTGTTGGAGGAGGCTGAAGCAAAGATTGGGGAGCTTAAGATGAAGTTGGATGGTTTGAGTTCAAAGATCAGAGAGATTTCAATGGAGAAGGATAAGTTTGAAAATGTAAAAACGAAGCAAGATGAGGATATTGTTAGATTGAAGAAAGAAGCAGAAAATCTCAGCTTACATATTTCAAATCTTGAGAAGAAGAGCATTCAGCTTCAAGAGAAGAGAGATACATTTGAGAGGGAATTAGGTGTTCGAAGAGAGGAATGGAAAAGTTTTTTATCGCAAGTTCATGAGTTAAAGAAGAGTAAAGATGAGTGTCTGAAAGAGCTCAGCGCATCAATGGATGCTCTTGTCCTAGAGAAAGAAAAGAAGTCTCTCATGATGAAGAAGATGAAAGATTCTGAGGTGGTTTCCGATAAAGTTCTCTCGCTGCTGAAGACTACCACGGAGGTTGTACATGGAGGTGAAAATGCTCAAGAGAATGACTTTGTCGATGATGATGATGATAATGATGACAGGATTCGTCCATTCGCGGAGATGGAGAGGAAAAAAGGAGCTTTTAAGAGCAGAGGGGAGAAGTTTGAAGAGATGAATAGAGAGATTGAGGTCTTGAAGAACAAGAAGCAGCCAATAGTGAAATTGTCAATATGTGAGGCAGAATATGTGGCAGCATCTTGGTGTTTGTGCCATGCAATATGGCTAAGAAATTTGTTATACGAGCTAAAACTCTAGCAACACGAGGCAACCGAAAAACAAGTCGACAATAAATCGGCAATTGAGTTGGCAAAGAATCCGGTACATCATGAGAGGAGAAAGCATATAGATGTCCGTTTTTATTTTATTCGAGAATATTTCAAGGAAGGTAATGTGCGAACGAGTCACGTTGCGAGTCAGGACCAAGTGGCGGATATCATTACGAAGCCGCTACCAACAATGTTATTCGAAAATTGTAAGATAATGATTGGAATGAAGGACTGAAAATGTTTGAGTTTAAGGGAGGAATTTGTTAAAGAATAAACTCAAACACAGTCAAGGCGATATTAAATTAGAAGTTGAAGGGGCAGTCGTTTGGAGTTCCCTATAATAAGTTATGACAGATTTTAACGAAGAGTCAAAATTAAGTACTGGTGTTTAGAATTCTGTTTTAAGAGTCTATTAATAGAGTTGTATTCTGTTAAGATGATGAGAAGAGAGAGTGTGAAGTGAAGAGAAGAAAAAATATATGTTTTAAGAATTAATCAGAAGGAAAGTTGTGTTCTTGTTCCTCTTCCTTAAAAGCAATCTGTTTTTTATCAATTAAAAGTTAGTTGTTTGAGGAACTGGGACGTTTTAAAATTATTATAAAGTGAAATGACAAAAAAAAAATCGTAAAGCTGAGGACTAATTGATAAGCAAATCAAGTCAACTTGTCAATTTATGTTCAAAGTGGACAAAATGGTATTGAACAAAGTTTAAGAAATGGAAATTTTGAAAATTAAAGTGAAGTCTTTAAAAATTGACAAAAGTTATAGAATTTGGAAACGTTGAAACTTAAAGTCAAATTTTTCAAAGAAGGTAGAGAAAATAGAAAGTTTGACTTTGAATTAAAGTGAAACCTTAATAATAGACTGAGAAATAGAAATTTTTAGAAAACTAAACGGAAAAATAAAAGCCAACTTATGTCCAAATGAAAAAGAATTTTGAGTATACGAAATTTTGAAATCAAAGTGAAATCTCAAAAAAGCTTGAGAACTGGAAAGTTTGAGAAATTGGGATATTTGATAATTAAAGTGAAATGACAAAAAAAAATTGTAAGGTTTAGAGAACTAAGTGAAACGCAAAACAAGTCAACTTATGTCAAAGCGATAAAAAAAGGTATTGCACAAAGTTTGAGAAATTGGAAAGTTCAAAAATTAAAGTGAAATTTTAAAAAAAATGAAAAAAGTTTTGTAAATTGGATAGATTGAAAATCAAAGTAAAATCTTTAAAAAAAAGTCGAGAAATTGGAATGTTCGACTTTGAACTAAAAGGAAATCTCAAAAAATAGTTTGAGAAATAAAAAAAA
>NC_033800.1:61928824-61934857 GCF_001876935.1 Asparagus officinalis | reverse complement strand
GTGTTGGAGGAGGAGGCTGAAGCAAAGATTGGGGAGCTTAAGATGAAGTTGGATGGTTTGAGTTCAAAGATCAGAGAGATTTCAATGGAGAAGGATAAGTTTGAAAATGTACAAACGAAGCAAGATGTGGGTATTGTCAGATTGAAGGAAGAAGCAGAAAATCTCAGCTTACATATTTCAGATCTTGAGAAGAAGAGCATTCAGCTTCAAGAGAAGAGAGATACATTTGAGAGGGAATTAGGTGTTCGAAGAGAGGAATGGAAAAGTTTTTTATCGCAAGTTCATGAGTTAAAGAAGAGTAAAGATGAGTGTCTGAAAGAGCTCAGCGCATCAATGGATGCTCTTGTCCTAGAGAAAGAAAAGGAGAAGTCTCTCATGATGAAGAAGATGAAAGATTCTGAGGTGGTTTCCGATAAAGTTCTCTCGCTGCTGAAGACTACCACGGAGGCTGCACATGGGAGGTGAAAATGCTCAAGAGAATGGCTTTGTCGATGATGATGATGATGATGACAGGATTCGTCCATTCGTAGAGATGGAGAGGAAAAAAGGAGCTTTTAAGAGCAGAGGAGAGAAGTTTGAAGAGATGAATAGAGAGATTGAGGTCTTGAAGAACAAGAAGCATCCAATAGTGACATTGTCAATATTTGAGGTAGAATATGTGGCAGCATCTTAGAGTTTGTGCCATGCAATATGGCTAAGAAATTTGTTATACGAGCTAAAACTCTATCAACACGAGGCAACCGAAAAACAAGTCGACAATAAATCAGCAATTGAGTTGGCAAAGAATCCGGTGCACCATGAGAGGAGAAAGCATATAGATGTTCATTTTTATTTTATTCGGGAATATTTGAAAGAAGGTAATGTGCGAACGAGTCACGTTGCGAGTCAGGACCAAGTGGCGGATATCATTACGAAGCCGCTACCAACAATGTTATTCGAAAATTGTAAGATAATGATGAATGAATGAAGGACTCAAAATGTTTTGAGTTTAAGGGAGGAATTTGTTAAAGAATAAACTCAAACACAGTCAAGGCGATATTAAATGAGAAGTTGAAGGGGCAGTCGTTTGGAGTTCCCTATAATAAGTTATGACAGATTTTAACGAAGAGTCAGAATTAAGTACTGGTGTTTAGAATTCTGTTTTAAGAGTCTATTAATAGAGTTGTATTCTGTTAAGATGATGAGAAGAGAGAGTGTGAAGTGAGAAGAGAAGAAAAAATATATGTTTTAAGAATTAATCAGAAGGAAAATTATTATAAAGTGAAATGACAAAAAAAAATCGTAAAGCTGAGGACTAATTGATAAGCAAATCAAGTCAACTTGTCAATTTATGTCAAAGTGGACAAAATGGCATGGAACAAAGTTTAAGAAATGGACATTTTGAAAATTAAAGTGAAGTCTTTAAAAATTGACAAAAGTTATAGAAATTGGAAACGTTGAAACTTAAAGTCAAATTTTTCAAAGAAGGTAGAGAAAATAGAAAGTTTGACTTTGAATTAAAGTGAAACCTTAATAATAGACTGAGAAATAGAAATTTTTAGAAAACTAAACGGAAAAATAAAAGCCAACTTATGTCCAAATGAAAAAGAATTTTGAGTATACGAAATTTTGAAATCAAAGTGAAATCTCAAAAAAGCTTGAGAACTGGAAAGTTTGAGAAATTGGGATATTTGATAATTAAAGTGAAATGACAAAAAAAATTGTAATGTTTAGAGAACTAAGTGAAACGCAAAACAAGTCAACTTATGTCAAAGCGATAAAAAAAGGTATTGCGCAAAGTTTGAGAAATTGGAAAGTTCAAAAATTAAAGTGAAATTTAAAAAAATGAAAAAAGTTTTATAAATTGGATAGATTGAAAATCAAAGTAAAATCTTTAAAAAAAAAGTTGAGAAATTGGAATGTTGACTTTGAACTAAAAGGAAATCTCAAAAAATAGTTTGAGAAATAAAAAAAATGGAGAAAGCAAAAAAAAATCAACTTATGTGAAAGGATAAAGAACTTTGAGAATATGAAAAATTCTTAAAATCAAAGTGAAATCAGAAAAAAGTTAGAGAAATTGAGAATGTCTATTATGTGCCTGACTTGAAGAGTAACATCTTTAGCACGGGACAACTATTGGAGAAGGGATATTCGGTTTACATAAAAGATCGGATGTTGCACTTGAAGGACAAAAAAGGTCATTTGCTTTCACATGTGGAGATGGCCAAGAATCGAATGTTCAAACTCAACTTGAAAAACGTGCAAGGAAGGTGTTTGCAAATCAACAAGGAGGATGTGGAGAAAGAGGAGATCAGCGAAAAGCATCGGGCGGAGATTAAGTTGACTAGGGATGAACTCGAAGAAAAGGTTATTGAGGATCGAATCGTTGGAAGAAGAGGGTCGTAGAGCTTTGGCGGTTAGAGAGAGATTGGAAGGTGGTATTAGGGTCTCAAAGGATGAGGTTTGCATGTTGAAGGGCAAAGAAGAAGGGTTGAGTGTCGAGATTATTGAGTTAGAGGAGAAGAAAGTTTTGAGTTGAAGATTCGCGAGTTGGAAGAATCGAAGAAGAAGATAGAAGAGATTTCACGAGAGAATAATAAGGCTTTAAAGGAGAAAGCTGAGCAAGAGATGGAGATTCTTGAATTGAAGAGAGAGGTAGAAAAGCTTCAACTGAATGTGCTAGAGCTTGAGAAGACATGTGGAGATTATAGTGAACAGAACACCCGATTGCTTAGTAAGAACGATGCAATCAAGAAAGAGGTTGGTGTGTTGGAGGAGGAGGCTGAAGCAAAGATTGGGGAGCTTAAGATGAAGTTGGATGGTTTGAGTTCAAAGATCAGAGAGATTTCAATGGAGAAGGATAAGTTTGAAAATGTACAAACGAAGCAAGATGTGGGTATTGTCAGATTGAAGAAAGAAGCAGAAAATCTCAGCTTACATATTTCAGATCTTGAGAAGAAGAGCATTCAGCTTCAAGAGAATAGAGATACATTTGAGAGGGAATTAGGTGTTCGAAGAGAGGAATGGAAAAGTTTTTTATCGTAAGTTCATGAGTTAAAGAAGAGTAAAGATGAGTGTCTGAAAGAGCTCAGCACATCAATGGATGCTCTTGTCCTAGAGAAAGAAAAGGAGAAGTCTCTCATGATGAAGAAGATGAAAGATTCTGAGGTGGTTTCCGATAAAGTTCTCTCGCTGCTGAAGACTACCACGGAGGCTGTACATGGAGGTGAAAATGCTCAAGAGAATGGCTTTGTCGATGATGATGATGATGACAGGATTCGTCCGTTCGCAGAGATGGAGAGGAAAAAATGAGCTTTTAAGAGCAGAGGAGAGAAGTTTGAAGAGATGAATAGAGAGATTGAGGTCTTGAAGAACAAGAAGCAGCCAATAGTGACATTGTCAATATGTGAGGCAGAATATGTGGCAGCATCTTGGTGTTTGTGCCATGCAATATGGCTAAGAAATTTGTTATACGAGCTAAAACTCTAGCAACACGAGGCAACCGAAAAACAAGTCGACAATAAATCGGCAATTGAGTTGGCAAAGAATCCGGTACATCATGAGAGGAGAAAGCATATAGATGTCCGTTTTTATTTTATTCGGGAATATTTCAAGGAAGGTAATCTGCGAACGAGTCACGTTGCGAGTCAGGACCAAGTGGCGGATATCATTACGAAGCCGCTACCAACAATGTTATTCGAAAATTGTAAGATAATGATTGGAATGAAGGACTGAAAATGTTTGAGTTTAAGGGAGGAATTTGTTAAAGAATAAACTCAAACACAGTCAAGGCGATATTAAATTAGAAGTTGAAGGGGCAGTCGTTTGGAGTTCCCTATAATAAGTCATGACAGATTTTAACGATTAAAAATTATGTGAAGTCATTTTGTCATATAAACCATGGGACAACTTTTAAAAAAATCCAAAAAAGTTTTGAGAACTTGAAAAAAAATTGAAAAATTAAAAGGTTTAGATCAATGTAAACATGTGAAATGATATCTGAAAAATTGATAGAAGTGGTTTTATTATATAAACCATTGATAACTTTTCAAAGAAATTATAACTTTTCAAAAAAATTGGAAAGTTTTAAAATAGAAGTCAAATGTAGAAAAAAAAGTTCAAAAATTTGACAAGTTTGAAAACAGAAAGAAAGTTTGAGAAATTGAGTAAAGTTTTTAAAATATAAGTGAAATGTCATAAAAGTTTGTAAGTGTAGAGAGTAAATTAAATGCAAAACAAGCCAACTTTCCAACTTAAGTCAAAGTGAAAAAAATATTAAAACAAGTTTGAGAAACTGGAATGTTTGACAATTACAGTAATATCTTCAAACAAGGTTGGGAAATAAAAGTTTGAACCAAAGTGAAATTTTAAAAAAAATTTGAGAAATAGAAAACATTGGAGAACTAGGTGAAAGCCGAAAAAAAAGTTTTGAGAATCTGGAAAGTCTAGATATTGAAGTGAAATCTCAAAAAGAGTTTGAGAACTTGGAATGCTTGGATAGCTAAGCAAACCAACTTGTGTCAAATCCTAAAAGAGTTCAATAAATTAAAAAGTTATGAAAACAGGAAATTTGAGAAATTAAAAGGAAAAGTCAAAGAAGTTTGTGAAATTGGAAATTTTTGAAAACTTGAAAAAAGTTTCAGAAAATAGAAAGTTTGAAAATTTTAAATGTTAGAAAATGGTATTTGAAAATTTGGTGGAAGTTATTTTATTATTTAAACCGGTGTATATCTTTTCAAAATTGTAAAATTCTAAAATTTAAATGAAATGACAAAAAAGTTAGAGAAATTGGTAAACTTGATAAAAAAAATTTAAAAACGAAAGAAGTGAAAATGGTATCTGAAAATTTAGGAAAACTCATTTCAAAAAGATGGTAAAATCTGTTTTCTTCAAAAAGATGGTAAAGAAGGGTCGATTGAGAATGTCTATTATGTGCCTGACTTGAAGAGTAACATCCTTAGCATGGGACAACTATTGGAGAAGGGCTATTCGGTTTTCATAAAAGATCGGATGTTGCACTTGAAGGACAAAAAAAGTCGGTTGCTTGCACAAGTGGAGATGGCCAAGAATCGAATGTTCAAACTCAACTTGAGAAACGTGCAAGAAAGGTGTTTGCAAATCAACAAGGAGGATGTGGAGAAAGAGGATATCAGCGAAAAGCATCAGGCAGAGATTAAGTTGATTAGGGATGAACTCGAAGAAAAAGTTATTAAGGATCGAATCGTTGGAAGAAGAGGGTCGTAGAGCTTTGGCGGTTAGAGAAAGATGAAGGTGGTATTAGGGTTTCAAAGGATGAGGTTTGCATGTTGAAGGGCAAAGAAGAAGGGTTGAGTGTCGAGATTATTGAGTTAGAGGAGAAGAAAGAGTTTTGTGTTGAAGATTCGAGTTGGAAGAATCGAAGAAGATAGAAGAGATTTCACGAGAGAATAATAAGGCTTTAAAGGAGAAAGCTGAGCAAAAGATGGAGATTCTTGAATTGAAGAGAGAGGTAGAAAAGCTTCAACTGAATGTGCTAGAGCTTGAGAAGACATGTGGAGATTATAGTGAACAGAACACCCGATTGCTTAGTAAGAACGATGCAATCAAGAAAGAGGTTGGTGTGTTGGAGGAGGAGGCTGAAGCAAAGATTGGGGAGCTTAAGATGAAGTTGGATGGTTTGAGTTCAAAGATCAGAGAGATTTCAATGGAGAAGGATAAGTTCAAAAATGTAAAAACGAAGCAAGATGTGGATATTGTTAGATTGAAGAAAGAAGCAGAAAACCTCAGCTTACATATTTTAGATCTTGAGAAGAAGAGCATTCAGCTTCAAGAGAAGAGAGATACATTTGAGAGGGAATTAGGTGTTCGAAGAGAGGAATGGAAAAGTTTTTTATCGCAAGTTCATGAGTTGAAGAAGAGTAAAGATGAGTGTCTGAAAGAGCTCAGCGCATCAAAGGATGCTCTTGTCCTAGAGAAAGAAAAGGAGAAGTCTCTCATGATGAAGATGATGAAAGATTCTGAGGTGGTTTCCGATAAAGTTCTCTCGCTGCTGAAGACTACCACGGAGGCTGTACA
>NC_033800.1:61884330-61927824 GCF_001876935.1 Asparagus officinalis | reverse complement strand
GACTTCTTGGAGCCCGAATTACGCCGATGAAGAGAAGAAGGCGAAGAACAAGGATTTGGCTGTAAGTAGAAGTTCATTTGTATATTCAATTTAATAACAATGCATCTCTAAAAAGTTGACTTGCCCGGGTTGTTTTGATATATCACAGGAGAAATTACATGCCAAGGTACAAGAGCAAATATCTCAGTCTCAGGTCGGTTCTAGCACTCCGGGCCGACTAAGTAGAGAGGAGGAGGACTCCATCATCGAGACGGTCATTGGACCGAGTAGGAAGAACAGATACCGGTGGAGAGGATCCGAGCAGAGGCCGCACGAGTCTAGTAGCACCTACGAGTCTGCAGCACCATCAGGAACACCAGTAACACCGGGAAGCAGTTCATTTCAAGACTCAATGGAGCAGCGTATGAAAGCGATTGAAGATTGGCAGTCGCAGCAAACAACATATCAGCGGGTTGCAGAGGAAGAACGGAGGCGCCGGGAGCAGACCGTATTGGAGTTCACACAATTCATGTCGACTCAAGTCTCAGGCAGGCTCAGGATGGCATAATAGGCAGGCCGATTTATGGCCGGCTCAGGTAAATATATATCAGTAGTATTAGTTATCCATATATCCCATATATATATATATTGTTTATATATATATATATATATATATATATATTACTTTTTAAACATTAAATGATTTACATTTATATTTAATTCTTACTTAGTTATGAATATGCCATGGTGACTAAATGATATCACCACATCGCATACACACTTTTTACATACAAACCCTCAACTCTAACCCTAACACAAAGAAGCCAAAATACATTACGTATAATATTTTTATGTGCATTGGTGGTCGTTGATGCGTGCGTCCGTGCGTATGATTTATAGTACTATGGTTGGCTGAATTGCGTTAGGTTGCGTCGTGGTTGTGGTTGTTGTGGTGCGTGCTGTGCGTATGGTTAGTTATGTGATCGCTTGTGGGTCGATTGGTCGTGGTGGGGGAGTTGCGAAGCGAGTGTGGTTTCGTGCTGGTGGTGATTAGCGGGCGGGAGGGGTGGGGGCTGGGGTGTGTGGAGCTGTGGTGGCGATGCGTGCTATGTGCGTGTGTGCATGCGTGCGTGGCAGCGTGCATGCGTATAATATTTTTATGTGATGGCTGGCTGTGATGCCGTAGCGTGCAGTGCCGTAGTAGATGATTAGTATTGGTTGGGAATTGAGTTACGCTAGTCGTGCCTCGGTTGCTGTTGTTGTGGTGCGTGCGTGCGTATGGTTGGTTATGTGATTGCTTGGGGGTGATTTGGTCATGGTGGGGGAGGGGAAGGAGTGTGGATTTGGTGGTGGTGGTGATGTAGGGTGAGGGGGGGTGGGGGTGGGGGTGGGGGTGTGGAGTGTGGTGCATGCGTGCATGCGTGCACGCGTGTATGTGTGCGTGCGTGCGTATACGCGTATGTGCATGTACACGTATGAGCATGTACGCGTACATGCGCATATGGTGAGAAATTGTGCGTGTACGCGTATTGTTGTAAAAATTATGCGTGCATGCGTTGTTAGGGTGTGTGTATGCGTTGTTGTAAAAATTGTGTGTGCGTGCGTATAATACATAAGAATATGCCATGATACTCTCTTATTGCTATACTTGAATGTCATGCCATGTTGTTAACGTTTGATTTATAATTGCAGACCGGGACTTCTAGACAAGGTGGAGCTGGTGATGAGGATGATGATCAAGAGGACTGATTTGTTTTTTTACCTTTGAAAACAATGAATGAGTGTGTTGTATAAACAATACTTATCATGGTGTGTACTGTATAAACAACGCTTATTATGTTGGGATATTTTAATTAAATTATGTGTTATATATGCGTGAGAATGAATATTATACTGCTGATTGAACAGGATTTTAAATTTATTATATTATTGTACAGGTTTTTTCAATTTTCAAATTATTTTTAAAAAAATATTGGAAGATTTTAGCAACGGATTAGCCGTCGCTAAATATACTTTTAGCGACGGAAAACAGATAATATTAATGACGGATTTTCCGTCGCTAAAGTTAATAGCGACGGAATATTTGTTTTTTTTATTTTTTATTTTTTTCAAAAATAGTTATAGCGACGGATTTTCCGTCGCTAATAACTATTAGCGATGGAAAATCCGTAGCTAAAAAATTTTTTAGCTACGGAAAATCCGTCGCTAAAGTTTTTTTAATTTTTTTAAATAAAGTAATGCGACGGATTATCCATCGCTAATTTGTCGTCGCTAAAATTTAGCGACGGAATATCCGTCGCTAAAACAAATTTCAGCTACCCTCACTATACTGACGATCTTTTAGCGACGGAATTTTATTTTTTCCGTCGCTAAAGTTTTTAGCGACGAATTTTCGACTTTTAGCGATGGATTTGTCCGTCACTAAAAGTCATGTTTCCAGCAGTGAACATAAGCAAATGCTTCCTTTCCATTGTACATATTGCAATCGGAAGGGTCATTTGAGTGATTATTGCTATGACCGATCCCATGCACCACATGCGCCTAAAAGGGTTCATAACCCTAGGGCCTTGAGCTTAAATGATAGGGGTCATGTCCCTAAATCTCTTGGTACCAAGAGTTCTTGGGTACCAAAATAATTTTGAATTTTAAACCAAGAATTTTAATGTTTTTATCTTTCTTTTTCTTGGTTTTAAAAATTATGCTTTGAAACTTTTTATGAAAACACTTCTTAAATTGATCAAATATTTTGTTTTCATGATTATCTGTTTCGATCTTGATGAGAGGACTATGTTTATATAACCCTCCAGAGTTATTAAGTGTTTATTCCCAAATATTGTTTACTGGGTGCTAAAAATGTTTATATGGGTTGTTACTAGTTCAAAAGCTAGATATGGTTACCTCTCTTGATTTTTTAAAATCAATGATGATTTGGTTTCATATTTTTTTACTTGTGATTTATGATTTTATTGGTTGATTTGTTTTCATTTGAAAATCTTTACACGATTTTCATGTTCTTTTTCTTTTGATTTCATAAATCTATTTTTGATCTTTATGTTTTTTGCTAATGAGACACTATTTTCATATTGGCATATTTATATGTGTTCTCATTATCTTTTTGTATGTGAGTGGTGTTTAGCATATTTTTTCATCTATGCTTGCTCACATATGTTTGCCGTGATCTTTACTTCATATCCTCATATGGCATTTTGATAGGGGGAGCTAGTCCCTTTTCTATTTTTGTTTTTTATACTCACCTATGTTTATTGATAGGGGGAGCTTTCGCTCTCTTATTCCTTTTGTCCCCTTTTTTATGTTGTCAAAGGGGGAGAAATATTGTGAGTATATTCTTTCTTGTTTATATGCATGTGAATTATAAATTATATATTCTTTTCCTTCATGCATATATCTCTTTTTGTAAATTGTTTGTCCTCATCAAAAAGGGGGAGATTATTGGCCTTCTTGTTTTGATGATGTTCAACAAACAATTTACTTCTAATATTGTTTGTCTAGTGTTTGTATTTTCGTATTTATTCTAGGCAAACAACGTGTTAGAGGATGGATGGAATCGAGCCTTAACGATCATATCAAATGGAGGTTGGCGGAATTGTGGAGTGAAGCAACGTCAATTCAAGTTAAAGATCCAATTACAAGCTTCTTCCGCAAAGTTTACCAAGTCATGCTCATTGAAGACCTTCATCAAGCTTGAGTATATTTAGTATAAGTTTATATTATGTGTGTTTAATACTCTAAGCTCAATATCATATACACACATAATATTGGATTTTCTCACAAAATGAGCTATTTTGAGAAAACTTTATGATATTGTTTTATTAACCATGTTTACTTTATATTCATGTGTTATAATGTTTATGAAGACATTTCATAAAGTTTCAATATGCGTTTAAACTCTTTTTGTCAAAAACATGTTCTTAACAAATTCATATTCATGCATGTTTTTACAAAATAATGAGTTTTCACAATTGAGAAATGAAAATTGAAAATTTATTTTTGTAACATGTTTATTTTCATGTTTATAAACATTTTGCAAAGTTTCATCAAGTTTGGAATTGATTTGTTATGTTTAATGGAATTTACAAAATCATGATTTTCATTCGTGCATGTTTTACAAAACAGATGAGTTTTCATAAATGGGAAGTAATATTCAAGAAATTCTTTCTTTGACATGTTTATCTATATGTTTAGAAACTTCCCTCAAAAGTTTACTATTTTTGGAGTTGATTTACTATGCCCAATTGATTTTACAAAATCGTGTATGTCTGCAGTTTTTCAGAAACTGTAAATCTGTGTTCAAACATTTATTTCTCTCAACTGGGAAATTATTTTTCATAAATTCATTCTCTAACATGTCATTCTACATGTCTAGAACATTCCCACAAAATTTCATATTTTTTGGAGCTGTTTTATTATTTTTAATTGATTTTACAAAACTAAAACGCAGTGCTACAGTACCAGCGGTCGACCGGTACGGTCGACCGCCCAACTCTCTGGACGTGGTTACTGTAGCACAACAGCTATATTTTTCAGATTTTGATATATCCGTTATTTTGTCTTTTTGATTGGTTTTCTTAGATTTTTGGGCTTGTTTCATGAGCCTATATATACTCCATGCCATCATACTTCTAAGGGCACTCAAGAAATGTTTTAAACAAAGGTTTAAGTGTGTTTTAGTGTTTGTTTGGTTTGAAGATTATTTTCACAAGTGGAAGAGATCATCTTCTTGTTTGGGCTCCAATCTCCATCTCTCTATCTTGTCATTTATTGGAGAAGTTTTCTAAACTCTATCTAGCTTTACATTTGCTTAGTTATTTGATTATCATTCTTTAAAGCTAGTTTTTATATTGAGTTTAGATTTGATTATATTATCTCATTGTTACACACACCCACTTGAGCTTATTGTATTTACATACATAGTATATTAGGGTTGTGAGAGATTGTAACATTGAGTTGCGCTTAATTGTGTTCTCATCTATTGTAGAGAACAAATTTATATTTGTTACATTATGAGTGGTGTAAGGTTTTCGGTGAGCTAGAAAACCGAGTGTGTTGTGAAGTTTTCGGTGAACTAGAAAACCGAGTGTGAGGAGTGAACGTTGTTCGGTGAGCGTTGAAAACCGACACTGTGAGGTGTAAACGTTATTCGGGTGAGCGTAGAAAACCCGGTTGTGATAGTGGATTTCTCCCCGGGAGTGGGGAGCGGAGACGTAGGACGGAAGGTCCGAACTCCGTGATCATATAGTGTGTTTGAGTGTGCTTTGGCGTTCTATATATATATATATATTCAACATATAGGATATGTCTCATTGTTTACATTGCTTATCCTAGCTCATATATCTTGTGGTATTTCATTCTTGCTAGGATAACTTATTAATTAATTTTAATTGGAATATAATCGGATTAGATTAGCATAAGACCCTAATCACCCCCTCCCCCCTCTAGGGTCTAACAAAACATTATCAAACAAAGGTGATTTTTTAAAACATTTTGCAAAATAAGAGCTTTTGCACATCAAAACAAAATTAAGCAAGATGTCTAAACCTACCACGAACATTACGTTTAAAAACATGTGGTCTACTAGAAACATTTGGCAAACTAGAATTCTTTTTCAAATCAAAGCAATACTTTGCCAAATGGCCAAAACGACTATAATAATCACATTTAAACACATGAGCATGCTTATGATGAACATGATGAGTATGTGCATATATATGTGCAAAATGCGATGATGAAAAAACTTGGTGGGATGCACAAGGAGCATTATTTATTATTATTTTTTGTGCATCATAGCAAAATTTAGCAAGGTGGCATTTTCGGCCGCAAATAGAGTATTTATGAATCCTGTTATATATGTGTACATGATGAGTGGATGAATTTGACTTAGACTTGGCACACATATCCACAAGCTTCTAATGATTAACAATGCATGAATTAAGGGTTGAATCTAAAGATGACATGCGTTCCTTAACAAGATTCAACTCATTATTTTGTTCACAAGCATTGTTATTGTTGGCCTTCTTGTTTTGATGATGATTTATAAACAATTTACTACTAATATTGTTTGTCTAGTGTTTGTGCATTCCTATATTTTGTAGACAAACAACGTAGTTGGAGGATGGATGGAATAGCGCTTCAACGATCATATCCAAAGGAGGTTGGCGGAATGTCGGATTAAAGCCTATACAATTCAAGTTAAAGATCAAGTTCAAGCTTCACCCGCAACGTGTACCAAGTCAAGCTTAATTGAAGATCAAGATTGCTTGGGTAATGTAGTTTAGGATTTATATTATGTGTGTTAAGTACTCTAAGCTCAATTATCTATACACACACATTTTATTGGTTTCCTTGTATATATATGTAGTCACATATATATACAACACAAGTTTTAGTTTTCATGTTTATAAATATGAAATTACATGTTTCATATTTATTATTGTGATTTGGTTTATCTACTTAGATATGAAACAAATATATTTTCATATACATACTCATAGGTTTCATTTTCTATTGTATTTGTGAAAATATTGTATTCTTAGTTTGTAGACTTTAATATCAGTTTGTACATGTTTTACTAAGTCTATAAAAACATTTCACAAAGTTTCAAAAGTTGGTTTATGTCAAAACATCAAAATTCAAGTATCTCATATTTTCATGTTTTGAACTATTTTGTAAAATGATGATATTTTGCATGTTCATTATCATGTCTACAATCATTCCCCGAAGTTTTACATTTTTAGAATTTATTTGATATTTTTAAACAGTGTTTTAAAATCAGATATACAGCCTTCAAAACCTGTTTTCTATGTGTCAGTATTCGGTCGACCGAACCGGTCGACCGATCATTTGATCTTTTATCACTGTGCGACAGAGAGTCTGTCGGTCGACCGGTCCGGTCGACCGAAAACTCCATCGGTCGACCGCACCGGGTCGACCGACAATAGATCGTTGGCTCTAACGGCTATTTCCTGAGCTGTTTGCTGGGGCTGTTTTTGTCTTTTGACTTGAGATTTTTAGCTGAGGTTTTGGAGGATATAAATACTCTCTTTGATCTCAGTTTTCAACAAGCCAAGAAGTTTTAAAACAAGGGTTTGAAGAAGGGTTTAAGCTTGTTTAAGCTTGTTTAAGGGTTTGGTTTAAGCTGTTTTGGTTTTCACAAGTGGAGGAGATTATCTTCTTGTTTGGGCTCATATATCCATCTCTCCATCTTGATCTAGAGAAGTTTTCCTAAACTCAACTCTTTGTAACATTGAGTGTGAGCTTTTATTGTGTTCTCATCCATATTAGAGAACAATCATTTGTTATATTGTGCTTATTGTGAGATTCACTTTGTAATACACTTGTACACCGAGTGAGGAGTGTGTGGTGAGAGTCGGGGATCGTCCCAAGAGGAGTGGCGTCGGTTGACGAGCCTAGGGAGAGGTTGTAACCGAGCACTTGAGGGAGACACGGTTAGGTCCAACACTTAGTGGGTGTAGAGTGAGATTACAACAGTGTGTTGATTGTAAAGTTTTCGGTTAGCTAGAAAACCGAATGTGAGGTGTAAATATTGTTCGGGTGAACGTAGAAAACCCGGTTGATAGTGGATTTCTCCCCGGGAGTGGGGAGCGGAGATGTAGGACGGAAGGTCCGAACTCCGTGATCATATTGCTTGTTTGAGTTTGTCTTTGGCTTATTTGTTTTTGCATTTATCTTATATCGCCAATTGTGCATTGCTCATTACTATATCATCCACTATCTTGTTTAGATTATCTACCCTTGTGTTGTTTATATATCCTTGCACATACATTGCCTATATCTCATTATTAGGATATATATTGTTGTTCATATTGCTTATCCTAGCTTACAAATATTGTTGTATTTCATACTTGCTAGGATAACTTATTAATTAATTTTAATTGGCATTTAATCGGATTAGATTAGCATAAGACCCTCAACCCCCCCCCCCCCCCCTCTAGGGTCTAACAATAAGAAGTAGAACAAATATAAAAGTTAACGAAAGAACCAACTTTATTTTTTATGTTTTCCACTTCTAACATGGTATTATTTTTATCATGAGTCAAGTTAGCAATATCTAATTTTAAATTATTATTTTTCAAATTTAGCATATCATTGTTTTCTTTAAGAGCATCATTTTATTGAGTAATGATATCAAATTTGGAAGCTAACTTTTCATGATCGGATTTTAAACCTTCATGCTTGCTTTTCAATTTAATAAATTTTTATGCAATTTGTTATAGGCATGCAATAATCTTTTAGATGTACAAGCGAGATCATCACTAGATAAATCTTTGTTGGATTTGGGTTTGCATACCTCACTAGGGCTATCGTCTAGTGTCCGTGTGCATGATGCTCCAATAGAACTTGAAGATGAAGCCTCCAAAACTTATCGGATCACCTTCAAGTTCCCTTGATGTGCTTCAATAAATTTTCATAAGGTGTAAGCACTATCAAAATGAACAATCTTGTTAGAAAACGATGAGTCAAAAGCGTTATGCATAAATTCTAACAAAAGCTTATTCATTATAAACATTCTATGATCATTTTTACTCTACTTGGATTTCTCCGTAGTGGGTATAATATAAGCTTCATCTATAATATCCCACAAGTCAAAATATCTAGATCTAACAAATATATTAAATCTAGAACACCATTGGTCATAGGGAAAATTATCTATTTTAGGAGCAACATTAGGATCATAGCCTAAACAAGGTGCACAATGCATGTCCATAATGTCTATATGGATGCAAGTAAGATAATAATAAATCTTAAAACTAGATTAGCACAAAAAGATAACTTGGATATTTAACTCAAGGTGATTAGACCTTAAATCAAAGAGCACCAGGCTCTGATACCAATTGAAAGGCCTTAGAGGGGGGGTTGAATAGGGTTAATGCTAATCTAATTCTAATTTTATGCTAATTAAAAACTTTCTTGATTAATTAATTCTTGCAAGAGATATATAAATGAGTTTTGAGCAAGAATGTAAAATACAAGCACAAAATAAATATACTCAAAGCAAACTCAAACACAAGATATGTTCACAGAGTTCGGTCAACCCTTGACCTACGTCTCTGCTCCTCACCTCGAGGAGATCTCCACTATCGACACATCCGGTTTGGAAGCCGGAACTTCTCTACACACTTAGTTTTTTAGCTCATCGAAAACTCTACAAGTCACTCACAAAATGTACATACACAAACTACAACCTTAAGTATTGGTCCTCATGTATCACCTCCCTCAAGTGCTTAGCTTTACTACCTCTTTCTAGGCTTTAGTACCGATGGCACTCTTTTTGGTATCGACTATGTCCTCACCACACACTCCTCTCGGTGTAAATGTGTATATAAAGTGAATCTCGCAATAAAGCTCACAAATACAAATTTGTTCTCTATAATAGATGAGAACACAATGTAGACTCACTCTCAAGATTACACTCACCACAACCCCAAATTATACAATATATAAAAATACTTAAGCTCAATGGTTGTGTGTGTAAGCAATGAGAAAATAAAATCAAACTTAATTAAAGTCTAGCAAATATAAATATGACAATGTAAATGTAAACAAGCTAGATAATTGAGTTGAGAAAACTTCTCTAGAACAAGAGAGATGGAGATATAAAATGGAAAGCTCAAACTAAAGATGATATCCTCTTCTTGTGAAGCAATCTTCATAAAACCAATTTTGTAAACAAACTTAAATCACACTTAAAACTTGTTTTTTAAACTCTCTTAGGTTAGTTTAGAGGTGAAATGGTATGAGGTATATATAGGATGAAAAAACAATGCCCAAAACCCAAGTAAATCACCAAAAATAATAAAATAAACAAAAATCAGAAACTAGTTGTTACTATGCAACAGTCAATTGATCAGTCAACTTATAATATGGTTACAGGTTTTGACAGAGTCTGGAAATTTGAGTATCTACCTTTGTAAAATCAATTAAAAATATTAAACCAACTCCAAAAATTATAAAATTTTGAGGAAAGTTTATAGACATATAGATAAACATGTTAAAGATAGAATTTCTTAAATTTCACTTCCCAATTGAGAGAAATAATTGTTTGAACACGGATATTTCAGATTAAAAAAACTGCAGATACAACCGATTTTGTAAAATCAAATTGATACAGTAAATCAACTCCAAAAATGATAAAATTTTGGAAAATTATTATAAACATATAATATAACATGTTAGAAAAATAATTTTTTAAATTTACATTTCGTATTTGTGAAAACACATCTATTTTACAAAAACATGCACGAACATGTGCACGAACATGAACTTATTTAAAACTTGATTTTGTAAATTCAATTAAACATAACAACTTAACTCCAAAATTAATAAAACTTTGGGAAATATTTATAAACATAAAAACAAACATGTTAAAGAAGGAATTTTTTGATATATCAGTTCGTATTTGTGAAACTTACTATTTTTCAAAACTTGTAAATACATGTGTACATAAACTTCTTGATTTTTGACTATTGAGTTAAACAATATTTTGAAACCTTATAAAATAATTTTATAGACTTAATAAAAGATGTATATAATGCTTGTTAAGTCCAAAAACCAATAACTCAATATTTTGTCAAAATTACTCAAAATCAAGAATGGTGTGTATGTGTGATATTGAGCTCTAAGTATAAACACACAAAGCATAAACCTAAACTAATTGTTCCTAAGCTATGATCTTGATCTCCAATAATATCTTCTTGGTAAACTTGCGGATGAAGCTTGAACTTGGATTTTCTACTTGAATTGCAAGGCTTCATAACGATATTCCGCCAACCTCTATTGAAGCGCAATCTCATCCAACCTCCAACTTATTATTTGCCTAGAATAAATACAAAAACACAAATACTAGACAAATAATATTGATTGTAAATTGTTTGTAAAAATATTATCAAAATAAAAAGGCCAACAGTCTAAAATTCTAAGCATTATATCTGAACTCTAACAATGGAAGTGTTGAGTGCACAGACATAGCGGGAGTTTGAGTAGATTGAACCAGAAACAATTTTAGTAGACCCACCGTCAATTAATTTGATCAGTGAGAAATTTTGTAGTGAAAGATTGTAAAACGCCAAATACCAATGGGAGTTTGGAGTTTTTTGTGAGGAAAGATTGATCCAACAAAGTGATTAAATCTCGTCTCAGCAAAAGAGTGCTTGGAAGTTGGTGAAATTGATCCCGATAATTGAATGTGTTTCACTCTTGGAAGCATTTAGAGTCTAAGTGGGAGTTTCTTATTCATCACTTTTTTGTAGTGACCAAGTTATCCCTAAGAATGCACTATATAGCGTTCTTTTGGGAACTTCCCGTTACATGAATTATCCACCCCCAGTTTTTTTTGTGAAATTAGATTTAACATTATACTCAGTTGTATGATCATGTTATCCTTAAGAATATTATGTATAAAATTCTCTAGGAACTTTCCGTCGAAGGTAAGAAGCAGTTTAGACTCATATACCTATTGGAGTATTACAGAGAAGCAATTTAACCTCTTATACTCATCGGAGGATTGAGAAACAGTTTATACTCATATATTCTTCGGAGTCATGGGAGAAGTAGTTTATACTCTTATACTCGTTGGAGCCATGGGAAAAAGCAGTTTACACTGATACGAGTCGACATGCGAGCACCCTTTAGTCGTGTAATTACCAAAGGATGGGTTGAGAAGAAGACAACTAAAACACAAGAACAATTCAGTATGGCGAAGGAAAATACTTTCTCTAGATTATGAAAAAGATTATAATCTCTCCCTCACAATCTCACTAGAATTGAGAACAACCTCTCAATCCTCTCTAAACCCTAATATAATGATTAGAATCTCTCTTTAAGATTTCAGATTTGATTCCTAAGATCTTAAGATTTCTTAGAAACCCTAAAACAATCCTTTATATAGGTGTACAAACGTGGATGACAATCTGGTAAATAACCAGGCCCAAAACCAACAGGAATTCGTGTGAACAGAAACCTAAACGAACCAGGAAACCTTTGATAAGTCGACTCATGATTGAGAAGAGTCGACTCATCCAAAACTGGACAAATCACAAAAACCAACGATGAGTCGACTCATGACAGGTATGAGTCGACTCAACCTGATGAGTCGACTCAACCTGATGAGTCGACTCATGACTATTATGAGTCGACTCACGAGCTGAAAACTGAATACTTTAATTCTTCTGCTCGTCGTCTCATTCCACGCTTTCACCTGCTTTCCACTGTACTGTTTTACACCCCTATTCTCATACTATCATGAGAATAATCTATCCTTAAGTTCTCATGAGGATCGCTAAGTTCCGAAGAGAGGATACACCTGTATCATGGGTCTCCTCTTTAGGAACTTGAAGTTCTGTTCAAGTTAGAACTTTTGCTGAGGAAACTCTTGAGCTCCTCCATCTTTTCTGCACCACCTGGCCTTGTTAGGAATCCGGTCTCTACATCCAATCGGAAACAACTCTTCGTCCCACGTCTCGTCGTAGTCACCGTTCGCTCTAAGTTGTAATTCTTTGTCGATAGCTTTTCTGGAAGTCTAATACACAGTGAGACAAACTTCTTGTTTACATTTACTAGTCTCTTCGCTCACATCACTGTCCCCAAGTTTGTCTCTCTCGAAAGAGATGTCGAACGAAATATGAACCTTTCACTATCCTTAGTGAAGGTGTGCTTCTGAGCCCGCCTCTCGTAGATCGCATATCTATCCTATAAGTATGGGTTACCTAATATAATCTGACAAACATCCAATGGAATGATGTCACACATGACCTCATCAATATATGACTCGTGGAGCACAAATTTGACAGTGCATTGATCAACTACACTCAGTTTCTACTCCTTCTGAATCCACCCTAATGGATAGGGCTTCGGATGCTTGACCGTCTTCAGACCCAGCTTATGAACCAATGCCTCGGATATCAAATTCTTCTCACTGTCCGAATCAACAATGGTATCAATCAAACTGGTCTTCACTTGCAACTTAAGAACAAAGAGTTGCTCTCTCGGGTCGTCATCCTCTTTTATGGTCTGCTTTCCCGTCATAAGGTTAAGACTGCTATTAGGCTCTGTCATCCCTGAGACTTATTTCGGACCTTGATCTATCATGTACGCCTTTTTCTCCTCCTTCTTCTTCAACCCTCTTGGCTTGAGATGAGGATACTTCTCCCAGCACTGATCAGCTGTGTGCCCTATCTTCTCGCAGTGACTACAAATCAGCTCTGTCTTCCCTGGATCACCTTTCTTCTCCTCCTCCTTAGATTGAGAACCACTAGACTCGCCTTCCGTCTATTTGGAGTCTCCCTTAGCCTCGTTGCCCTTCTTTTGCTTGCCCTTGAGGGCAATAGCCTTCACGCTCGCCTCTGCAATTGATTCCACCGTGAATAGCTTCATCTCCTTTCGGATGTAATCGCTCAATCCCGCCATATACTTCATAAACACAGAATATTCCTCTGTCGCAATATTAAAGACCATCGCCTGCTGCTGGAACTCTGTGGTGTATTCTTGAACGGTTTGATTGACCCTTTGGCGCAAGCCGTACCACTTGTATCAATGTTCTTCAAGGAATCCCACTGGGTAGAACTGCTTCCTCAATAACTCCTTGAACTTATTCCATGACACCACCCTCTTCTCCTGCTTGCAGTAGGATTTCCATCACGTTAACACGTGCCGAGAAAGCTTCAAAGTCGCGAACACAATCTTCTCTTTCGACGAATAGCCATAAAGAGTAAAATACGTCTCCATCCGCTCGATCCAGTCATCAAGCCTCTCGACATTAACACTCCCATCATAAATAGGAATCTCCACCTTAAAGTCAATCTTCAGGTTCTGATAAGAATTCTTACCCCCTTGATGCAATGCAGCCTTAACGGTCTCCTCCTCCTTGCGAAATCTGAATCTATTCTTTCCACATCGGACTCAACAATTTTCTTCGAAGAAGATTCACCTTGTTTTCCACCTCCATGGATAAGACTGACGAGTTGTGTGGGAGTCGAACCTATCATCTCGATCTGCTTTTCTAATGCATTAATCCTTGCTGAATTGTCTCCTTCAGTCATCTTCTTCTTCCTTAAAACCTGAACTCCTTCCAAGGAAATAAGGATCTCGCTAAGCTTCTTATATTGCAATCGAGTCAAGACCATACACAGGATGCCCCCTTCGCAGGATCTGATCGCTCTGATACCAACTTGATACGAGTCACCGTGCGAGCACCCTTTGGTCGTGGAATTACTAAAGGGTGAGTTGAGAAGAAGACAACTAAAACACAAGAACAATTCAGTATGGCGAAGGAAAATACATTCTCTAGATTATGAAAAAGATTACAATCTCTCCCTCATAATCTCACTAGAATCGAGAACAATCTCTCAATCCTCTCTAAACCCTAATACAATGATTAGAATCTCTCTCTAAGATTTTAGATTTGATTCCTAAGATCTTAAGATTGCTTAGAAACCCTAAAACAATCCTTTATATAGGTGTACAAACATGGACAGCAATCTGGTAAATAACCAGATCTAAAACCAATAGGAATTCGTGTGAACAGAAACCCAAACGAACCGGGAAACCTTCGATGAGTCGACTCATGACTGAGATGAGTCGACGCATCCAAAACTGGACAAATCACAAAAAACCAGCGATGAGTCGACTCATGACAGGCATGAGTCGACTCAACCTGATGAGTTGACTATGACTGTTATGAGTCGACTCACGGGCTGAAAATTAGATACTTCGATTCTTCTGCTCATCGTCTCGTTCCACGCTTCCACCTATGTTCCACTGTACTATTTTAAACTCCTATTCTCATGCTATCATGAGAACCATCTATCCTCAAGCTCTCATGAGGATCGCAAAGTTCCGAAGAGAAGATACACCCGTATCATATACTCTTATACTCGTTGGAGTCAAGGGAGAAGCAGTTTATACTCTTATATTCGTCGGAGTCTTCCGTTCTCATTCGGCTTATTTTGGCGTTATAAGGCTGGCATCAACTAAGGCTTGAATGCTGTTCTTGAGAGTGAAACAAGCCTTGGTGGGATGAAGGATCCTCCTGTAGTATGCATAGTACTTTGGATCCGAAGTGTTGTTAGCTTCCTCCTGATTCGTAATAGGTGGGAGCTTAATCTTATTATTTTCAAGGAGGGATTAAAAAAATAGCTGGAACGTCTTCATCCTTAAAGGAGTACTCTTTTTGGAGTCTCGGGTGCAAAGTCTTTCGCTGTCTCCGGGGTTGCTGCTATGATGTTTGATTAATATTAACAACTACTGCAGGTGCCTTACCCTTACTACGAGAAGCAGAGTTTGAGTTTGGAGGGTTAGCCGTCGATTGACTTCTCTCGACTTTCTTCCTTCTGAGGAAGCGTTCGGCCTGCTCTCCGTGTACTTTTAACTCTTTCCAAGTCTTGGACGGTGCTACTCCCATAACTTCTAAGATGTCAATGGACAGGTTGTTATGACAGGTTTGGAGGATGAAGTCCTCTGTGACCGGATCTTAGCAACTTATCGCCTTATTTTAGAAGCACTTGACGAAATCATCGATCGTCTATTCGTCTTCCTATTTCTCCTCAAAGAGCATCCTGATTGATACATTGGTGTTATCATCAAAGAAATTACCGAGGAATGAGCTTTCTATATCGTCCTAGTTGTTGATGCTTCCAGGCTTGAGACGGTGGTACCAATCGAAAGCAGGCACGTGAAGGGTGCTAACGAATGATTGGACCATCAAAGGCTCGTTGTCAGAGATCACTCTCAAGTAGGACTTGAAATAAATTAAGTGTTGAGTGGGCGAGCCTCTCCTGTCCAATGGTGTGAAGATAATTAGGCTGAACTTCACCAGGTACGGCATATAATCCCACTCTCTTGGATATGTGCACGGAATACCAGTCTTCTCCACCTCCTGAATGGACATCAAGACATTGATTTTACTTTCGAGGTCTTTCATTTTCTCATCCTCACTCGTATCATGCTTTGGACAATTTCTGAGAGGAACAACGGGGCCACTCCCAGTGTTGTCATCATTGGTGGGACTATCCCTAGCGTTGTTATCTTTAGTTAGGCTACCCCCAGTGTTTTGGTAAACGAGAGGATTATCTGCTTTGAGGGTGTTCATCTATGTTTGAATCTCCACCTGCCCGGTAGGTATTATTGTGACGACTAGATTCGCCAATCTGATTAGACAAAGCCCGAATCTATTAGTCATGCTCTTCCTTCATCCGCAGCATACCCATTTCCATTTTAAACTTGAAGTTCTCTTTTTGCTTAGCCAAAGCATCCTCGATGATTTTGGCCATTTGCTCGGTGTTGATCATAAACGCCTCGCGAGATTGTCCTGGACTGGATACTATATTATTAGAAGCGACTGTAGAGTTGGCATCTGATGCTTTATCATCCGAGGATAGTCCTCTATTCATCCTCTGATAGTCCCTTTGTCTAATGGTTCCCGATCGTAACCGAGTTAGACGATGCGATATGAGGAGGTTAGAACTAGAAGATCGAGTCGATTTTCCCTTATCAGCCATGTTACTTGTGACTTCCAAAAGTTCGTCATCTTAAACGGCTGATCGTTTCTTGCAGAAGCACCTTGGCTTGGTTTTTGACGTTTCAGAGGAAAGCCTTTGGAATACCGAGACCCTCTGTGGAGTTGTCTTGGGGTAGCTACATGCTGATATTACTACCTTAATAAGTTTGGTACACAGACAGTGAGAGTCCGTTTCCCGGGTACTTCTCTTTTGAGATTTATTCGTACCCCTAGCTCGATAGTATAACTCATCAGCATGATTGCCAGAGCAACCTATTATATGTTAGCACGACTTCCTAGGTATAATATTATCGTCGTTAGACGAAAACATTTTCTTCTAGAGATGTAACATCTTGTTGGCGTCTTCAAGAGTCACACATTTGGAACCACACTTTTATGAGTGTGAGGCCTTAACGGGCTCCTGGTCTTGGATACGCACCCCCAGGTGGGTGGAAACTGGAGTTTTCCTGACAGGGGATGGCTTCGGCTTGTTCGGAGGGCATATACGACCCTCAGTCTGAAGAGTCGCTCGGGGTTCATTCTCCAGACCTAAGCGTTGCTTAGTCTGAGCTTTGCCTCGATCCTCGTGCAAAGGGCCAACGCGATTTGCCATCATTATTTTGAATCGGAAGGGATCCATACTATCATGAGGCTTTACCGGAGGTATGGGAGAGACCGAAGTAGGAACGGAGGTCAACGGATGTAGAGAAGCAGTCACAGAGCTGGTTCTTTGGGTGGGACAACCTTTGGTGTCTTTGCTAGGTGCGAAATAGCTTTGGCTGTTTCGGCCAAGTGTGAGACAGCTTGGGATGTCTTGGCCAGGTGCAAGATAGTTTGGGCTATCTCGGCCACATGAATTTCCTGCCATCTCTCGACTTAATTTTCACGCAGTTTCGGACTTTGGAATCCAAATTTTATGGGGTTTTGATGGTTCCTTGACCATGTCCTCCTTCTGTAACTTATGCGCTTCACACACAAGGTTTCGTGCATGTGCAAGCAACACGAGGTATTTCTGGATTCGCTCCTCAAGGGTTGAATGAGTCTTTTTGACTTGGATCCATTCACTTATTGCTGGTTTAGAGGAGGGGTCGTTTTCTCTCTGTTGAAGCGCTCGACGCTCCTTGAGTTTCAGATTCGCCTCGTAACAGATTCTGTCTATCGACTCCAAAGCCCTAACGAATTGGTGCATAAGGTGTTGGCGCTGCCTTTGGCGAGCTCTCTTCGATAAAATAGGCGTGCCTTTAGTGCTCAACTCCTTGATTGAGGTGGAGTTCAGATCTGTAACTCTGACCTCATTGGAGGCCGAAGGGGCGTTGATCTTCCTGCATTTGCGAAGGATGGAGGATCTAGAAGAAGAGGATGACAAATACTCCTCAAACTTGGCCTGGTCGAACTCGTACTCGACCTCTTCGTCAACTATGATCCAGATCCGTGGTTGCGGCACGACAGCTCGGCAGAGTAGCTGTTGGCTCCCACTGTGGTCGCCAGTGTATTTGGGTCAGAAATTGTTTTCTGCATTGTCTTGAATCTATTTCAACTTTAGTTGTTTTAATAAACTCAAATAAATAAAATTTGATCTTTTTATAAGATTTTCTTACACAATAAAAATATAAAGATTACAATTCATTCAAACAACACACAATAGTTTATCTCCTGTTGCTTACGTGATCGTATCTTGTTGACAGAATTATTGATAAGAGCTCTCACTTCATGAAGGAAGTAATAGCTGAAGTATTAATCTCGACCAAGTGAAATTAATACTCTTCTTAAGATTAAGACCAAGCCTATTCTCAAGGAATGGGGGTATGGGGTTTTAGATCTCTCAAACTCTCCTTCTTTATGCCGAAAAACTCGCTAAGATCTCTTCTTCCTCTCTGAAATTCGTGGCTCTTGGCTTTGAAGTTCGGCAACACCTCCTCGTCTTGATAATCATTCGCCCTTGTGAAAGAAAGTCCTAGGCTCATATTTATAGGGCTTCAGATACAGGGTATTTGGATAAGAATGAATAATTTGACCATATCTTTAGTTGACAATGACCTAACCACTCTTAGATATGATATCAAATCAGTTGGAAAGCTTAGTCATGAAGAAATCCCGAGAAAACGTGTTAAAATAACTTTTGGCGGTTTTGGGCGCGCGACAGGCCACGGTGTCCCGCGGGGGGCACGAGACACCAAATGGTGTCCCGCGAGGGCGCGGGTCACCTTGGGACTTAGCCATTTTTTGGCCTTCCGAACTTGTATTTTTTGTCGTTTTGCATATTTTGTCGTTTGGTTGACTCGTACGCTTCGCTGATTCGCTTCGTACACTTGTTAGCTTCTTTACGATTTTGGATGATACTCTTTAACTCAGATAATCCTCTCTGACTTAGATAATAATGTTCATCATCTTCTCTTCTTCTCCAGTTGTATTTGGACACCTATATGTATTTTTAGACGCCTACAGATACCCCCTCCAAAGTATTTCAGACTCATTCTTTTATAGAGGAGTCTGAAATGCTTTGGATAAGATAGACCATGTTTTCAACCTCTTCAGTATTTTGTTGAGGAGATTGCGTAGAATGACCTATAAACTGCTTCAATTCTTGACTTCTTCAGCCTTCAGTCTATTTAGTATTTTATCGAATAGATAAAGTTCTTCTGGCGCTACGTTTATCATCTGACCGTTGTTGAAGTCTTGAACTGAAGTTAGCATGTAAGTTTCCAAACTTAGCTCGTGTCATTGAGTTGACTTTAAATTGATTATCTTTGTCGGGAGTTTGTATCTGAACGTGATTAAACTCCCTGGATTCATCCTTTGACCTGTAATTTTTTTTCTTAGCCTTATTTTGACGAAATTGTCGATGCATTGACCAGCATCGACCTTTACTGTCACGCGTTGACTGACGATAACATAGTTTATACTCGTACATTTGTTGGAGTCTACATAGATTAAACTCTTCAGGCATTGGAACATTATAGTCCTAAGTGTCGAGACTGCAGGACCAACTGTTAAAACTGATTCATCTGTAGGTATATGGACCTCATCCTAAAGTTGTTGGATGCTCAAGTCACGAGACCAACTAATGAAGCTGGTGTGTCAATGACTCTTGCATTTATAGAATTTTTGGCAAACCTTCAGCCATCAACGGGTTTAATGAGCCTTTACCGACTACCGTTTGAGTCAGGTTAGCATGCAGATTGTTTAAATCCATTCTGCATGTAACATTATGCTAAAAGAGTTAACCCTTTTAGTGCTACGATATTGAACACGTAGATTTCATCTTTCTTATGAGAATAGACTGTTAGACCCTAGGGGGGGTGATTAGGGTTTTATGCTAATCTAATCTAATTATATGTCAATTAAAACTAATTAACAAGTTATCCTAGCAAGTATGAAATATAACAACTATATAAGCTAGGATAAACAATATGAACAATGAGATATATCCTATATGATGAATATATATATGCAAGGATATAAAACTAACGCAAGGGGTAAACAAAATGAACTAGATAGTGGATCATATAAATAATGAGCTAATGACAATGGCGACAAGAAATATAAACACAAGTATAAATAAACACCAAAGCACACTCAAACATAAGATATGATCACGGAGTTCGGACCTTTCGTCCTACGTCTCCGCTCCCCACTCCCGGGGAGAAATCCACTATCACAACCAGGTTTTCTACGCTCACCCTAATAACGTTTACAACCACACTATATCAGTTTTCAACGATCACCGATCAACGTCCACTCCTCACACTCGGTTTTCTAGTTCACCGAAAACTTTACAACACACTCGGTTTTCTAGTTCACCGAAAACCTTACAACACTCACAATGTAATAAATATAAATTTGTTCTCTACAATAGATGAGAACACAATTAAGCACAACTCAATGTTACAATCTCTCACAACCCTAATATACTATGTATGCAAATACAATAAGCTCAAGTGGGTGTGTATAACAATGAGATTCAATAAAAACTTAACTCAATAAGAACTAGCAATAAGAATTGATATGAAATTCAATAGTAAAAATGCTAGGAAATAGAGTTAAGGAAACTTCTCTAAAAACACAAAGAGAGGATGAAAAGGTCGACCGGTGCGGTCGACCGAAGACTGACACAGCAGAAAACTGATATTAAAACATATTTTTGAGACTTTTGAAAATATGTTTAAAAATAACAAATGAAGTCCAAAAATTATGAAACTTTGGGAAAAGTATATAAACATGTAAGTGAACATGTTACAACAAGAATTTTCCAAATTGCATTTCCCATTTGTGAAAAATCATCATTTTTCAAAATAGTTCAAAACACGAAAAAGTAAACATGTGAATTTTAATATTTTGGCTAAACCATGTTTTGAAACTTTGTACAATGATTATATAGACTTAATAAAATATGTATATGATTATTGTTAAGTCCAAAAACTAAGTATACAGAATTTTCGCAAAATTGCATATTCTATGCAACGATTTCAAAAACACAATAGTAAATATGAAATATATGATTTCATATTATATAAAATCTAAACTAGATTACCCAAGCTTGATCTTGATCTTCATTGTAGCTCAACTTGGTAAACTCGCAGATGAAGCTTAAACTTGATCTTTAACTTGAATTTGCATAGCTTCACCGACATTCCACCAACCTCCTTTGAATATGATCGTTGAATCTCTATTCCATCCATCCTCCAACTGCGTTGTTTGTCTATAATAAATAAGAAAATACAAATACTAGATAAACAACATTAGTGGTAAATTGTTTGTTAAACATCATCAAAATAAGAAGGACAACATAGACTACGCGGCAACACGTGTTAGGCGCTGACTTATCTCTTCTTAGGATTCGGGATAAAAGTCCCCAGTCTTTGATTCTACTATCTTTTTTACTCGGAGAAAGACTTAAACGGCAACACGTGTTAAGCGTTGATTTATCCTTACTTAGGATTCGGGGTAAAATTCTCCGTGCGTGTAAAACACGGATTATGGTATTATGAATAACAAATATGTCACAATGTCGAATATGTGGGCTTTCATTCTTTTTATGGTCAAGAACTAACCGACAATGCATGTTAAATGCTGACTTATCCCTACTTAGGCTTCAGGATAAAATTCCCAAGACCTGGATTCCAGTGTCTATTTTACTCGGCGAAAGACTAAACCGGCAATACGTGTTAGGTGCTGCCTTATCCCTACTTAGGATTCGGGATAAAATTTTCCACACATGTAAGGCACGAATTTTGGTTGTTCTGAATAACAACCTGTCATAATGTCAAATATATGGGTTTTCATTCTTTTTACGGTCAAGAACTAATCGGCAACGCATATTAAGCGCTAACCAATCTCCTAGAGTTTCTGTTGCCAAAGAAGCTTTCAAAAATAAATTCCGATCTCAAGATCTTTTCTGATCTGCCTAAAAGATCTTCCCAGATAAAAAAAAGCCCCCAACTCAACTGATTTTTTAGTTATCTATAGGGTATTATGGGGTGTAACTGCCTCCTAAAATCTCTCCTAAGTGGGGGAGTGATCCCCTCGAATCTTGGAAAATGGTTTTGAAACCCTTCAGCTTGTGTTTGAATGTGTCAAACGCAAAATTCGTGTTCTATCATAAATACACAGCATTTGGAAGTTGCGTTTGACAGCAGATAGAAGCTACATTGGACATCAGATGGAAGCTGGGTTGGCAACATTTAGGAGCTGTGTTAGTATCTTTTGGAAGCGGTGTTGGGCAGCAGATGGAAGCTGCGTTGATAGCATTTAGGAGCTGTGTTTGGCAGCGGATAGAAGTTACGTTGGCAGCTTTTGGAAACTACCTTGGCAGCAGTTGGAAGCTACCTAGGCAGCAATTGGAAGCTGCGTTGGCAGCATTTAGATTTGAGTTGCGTTTGTAGTTAGATTACGCAGTAGTTGTGTTGCTTTGACTACGTAACGAGGCCACTTGCATTTCATTTCTGGAATGCAGAGATGAGTTCTGCATCTTAGACTGAAGAGATTGTTGACTTGTGATCTCTTTTGTGAGAGCGTTACAAAAATTATCATTTTATAATTTTTGTTTTAGCTCCTTGAAATGTGAGAGTCGTCAAATTGTAACTATCGTTGTTGATTGTGAAGATTGTTGAACCAGAGCTTTCATCGGTTGCCGTGAAGGTCGTCGAATTGTAACCTTTCTTGATCTACATGTAAACCTTCTAATTATAGCCTTTATTTGTTGATGTAAAAGTCATTTGATTGTAACCTTCATTGTCGGTTGTTGATGCGGAAGTCATCAAATTTTTCATCATTGGTGTTTGATGGGAATTAGCTATCTGCAGTAATTTTTAGACAGCTTACAGAGGTTAAACTGATTCCCGAAACTCTGATGAGTATATGAATATAAACTTATTCTCCACACTCCAACGTCTTAAGAGTTTAAACTGTGTAGACTCCAGTTAACGTATGAGTATAAACTGTGTTAACACTGTAACGGAGGTCAACGCCGGTCAACGCATCAACAATTTCACCAAAATGAAGGATAATTCTCAGTTCCGAGTTACTCCCGGGAGTCCAATCACAATTCATATACGAACTCCCAACGAAGATGATCAGTTTAATGTCGAGTCAACGATACGAGCTAATTCTGAAATCAACACACCAGCTTCGATTCAAGATTTTGACAACGGTCAGACGATAAACGCAATACCGGAAGAATTTTAGTTATTCGACAAAATACTGAATAGACTAAAAGCTAAAGAAGTCAACGAATTAAAGATTGGACATATTATATCCAAAGTATTCCAACCTGCTCTATAAAAGAATAAGGCTGAAATACTTTGGAGGGGGTATCTGTAGGCGTTAAAAATTGCCTAAAAGTTATCGCAACAGCTTGAGATGAAGAGAAGGCAATAGAAGTCATCATCTAAGTCAAAGTAGATCACCCAATGCCAAAGACTAAATAAGGAATGTATAAAAATTCAAAACAATAAAAACAAGAGGACATCATACAATTTCTGAGACAAAGAAGTTGTTTAGGAAACTATGAGATAGCACATAGTTTCCGGGACAAGGAATTTGTCTCGGAAGCTATGAGGCGACACATAGTTTCCGAGACACAGAAACTATCTCGAAAACTATTTGACAGTGTCACGTTGTTTTGTGATGGTTTTCTTGAGATTTGTGTGATCCACGTGGCTTCATAACTATTGGGTATCATCCATAAATGCGGGGAGACAGTTACAAACTAAAAATCTGCTAATAACTATATAAATCATGGCATTTAAATGAATAGATGTTGGTTATAAAACAGTCTGGAGCAATTCCTTCTTCCGAGACTGTGGACACTGTCTCAGAAATAGAAGTTGTCACATGAAGTTTGTTTCGACTTCCTATCTTCAGAAACAACTTTTAGGGGCTATAAATACCTCCCTAGCATCCATATGCACGAGGACCAGGCAGATTCTAGGCAGAGACTTGAGCTTTTTAGTGGATTTTGAGCAAGAGAAAGAGAGTCGTGCACCGTTTTCAATGAATATTCAAATCTTTGGTGTTTCATCGAGATCTAAGATTTGACTTGATCTTGAGAAACGTGTTATCTTACCTTGTTTAGATATCCACTTCTATCCTTGTTTCTAAAACGAAACATCAACCCTAATCCTTCTTCGAATTAATTTGGATTTGTAATTTGGTTGTCCACGGGCTAACGTACCCCTGACACAAGTAAAGATCACACGCAAACAATGAACAATAAACATCCTCTGCGTGTGTTTCTAGGAAGTAATTTTTTTGTTTTATTTGTGTAAGAGAAGTCTTATAAAAATGCTCACTCTTTTGAACTTATTTTAAAACGATAAACATTGTAATGAGTTCCGCAATGAAACCAACTTTCGACGCAAACAGTCATTTTTGAGAGTTGAGGGGTTGAAGAAAGGGGTGTCGGTGGAGTTTGAGAATTTGATAGGGAGGAATAAAGCATTGGAGTTTGTAGTGGCGAAGGACTATGTTTCGACTGTGAGGGAGTATGAGGAGGGCACTAAGAGGGACCCTGGAGATGTCATTGCTTTGAATAACAAGGCTTTGTGTTTGATGTAAGTTACTTTAAAGAAACACAGTTAACATATTAATGTGATAGTAAATTTGTACAATATTTATATATCACACACTGGTTACAGTTCATATATATTGATAAGAATTTCAGGTCATATACACGTTAAATGATAGTAGTTAACAGATTATAAATAATAGTTAACAGATAATAGATTATAGTTAACAGTTTATAAGTAATAGTTAACAGATAATTGACTATAGTTAACAGTTTACAGGTAACAATTAACAGATAATGATTAATCGAATCCGAAAGATCTCTCAAATACATCAAACACAAAGCCTTGTTATTCAAAGCAATAACATCTCTAGGGTCCCTCTCAATGCACTCCTCATACTCCCTCGCAGCCGAAACATAGTCCTTCACCACTACTAACTCCAATGCTTTATTCCTCCATATCAAATTCTCAAACTCCACTGACTCCCCTTTCTTCAACCCCTCAACTCTAAAAAAACGACGTCTTTGCGCCATCCAAATCCCCAGTCTGAAGCTGAATATACCCCAACTTTGAGATAAGCACTGGATCCGTCGGATTCGAGTCCAAAACCTCCTGAATCAACGAAAAGCACACATCAAACTCCCCCCATTTGCCCGCAAGCCTTCATCAAGACAATGAAAGCTACGAGTTGAGTTCGATGTTTAGTTAGAGCATTTTGTCGAATAGCTTGAGGGCGGAGTGTGGATTGGATTCGGAAAGAAGGAGAGTGCACATGAGGGGGTTGCGGGGGTCGTGGGATTGGGAGAGGAGGGTGGGGCCCTTGGTGGGGCCGTAGGAGAGGGCGAGGGAGGAGATGAGGTGAGGGTTTGAGAGGAGGTTGAGCTTGAGAGCAAGTGAGTGGATTTGTGAGAGGAAGGGAGGGGAGGAGAGGGATGAGGTCGAGGAGAGGATGAGGGAGAGTGCGCGTGGGTTGGGGAGTTCGTTGTAGAGGAGGGTTTGAAGGGGGTTGGAGGGGAGGAGGGAGCTCCATTTGAAGGTTTTTGTTTGGGGTTTTAATGGGGGTTTGCTGGGTTTTTGGGTTTTTGGCGCTTGGGGGCTTGAGGGGTCTGGGGTTGGATGGAAGAGGATTAAAGAAGAAGTGGGGAGAAGTAAAGTTAGGTTTTTGGATAAAAAACATAAAAAATTAGGCTAATTATGAGTTGGAGGGGCTGAGGCACAATTTTTTCAAAATTTGAGGCTGCAGCACATTACAAATAGTATGAGGGGCTAGGGCACATTGCTTCTTGGGTTTTCAGGTCTTGAAGCAAATTTTTCTTTTTTCCTTTTGCATAACTATTATGAACCGATACCAAATAATCATTTTTAATATTTATATGACAAGCAGTAGAATATATTCTTATATAATATTTCATTTCCTATAATTTTAAAAAGTAAAGTAAACACCGAGAAAAGAATCTTATCTCCAAAAAAGTAAAGCACATATGCATTTCATATTTTGAACTCCATCTTCCCCACTCGTTGATATTATAACAGACGTGTTCATTTTGTTAACAGTAAGAAGATCAGAAGACTCCCTTTTTGCCCCCTTTCATTTTTTCCTTAAGGGGCTGTTTGGTTCGTTTCCTTGATATAGAGAAATGAAATTCCATGTAAAGAAACATAAGTTTTGAGTTTTCCAAACTTTTCCAAGAAATATATTGTTTTGCTTTGGTTCGCACATAAAAAATGGTGGGAAACCAATGTATTTATTTTTCTTGTGTTTGGTTCGCATAGAAAAAAAAGGAAAACTTTTGTAAACAAAGCAGAGAAAGAAAAAAAAATCTGACGTGGCAGAGTTTTCATCAAATTTCACTTGGTTGGGGAAGGAAATCGGAGAGGGAAAAAAATCTTAGTTGGCGGCGATTTCAGCAGAGTTTTCCCTCTTCCATTCGAGCGAACCAAAGCGGCACAAAGAAATGGACGGAAACAAAAACGCTGACGTGGAGGGCTAAAAATCTGACGTGGAGGGGTTTTCTGAGTTTTCCACCCCTTATAATAGCGAACCAAACAGCCCCTAAAAAGAAAAGAGTTATTTCGATATTAGTCCCTCAAAATTTTAATAATTTCACATTAGGGACTCAAATATCAATAGTTACTCATTAGTCCCTCAAACCTACTGTTATTGCATTTTGGTTCCTCAATAACCAAAACACCCCAACTAATATTTTTAGTGATTCTTTGCAATTTGGCACTCTAAAGTCTACACCATTTTAAACTTTATACCCCAAGGTTTTTTTACACTTTGATATCTAAAATTTTACAACTTTTTAACTTTGATATCCCAAAATTCACAACTTTTTAAATTTTGGTACCCCAAACTTTTTTAAAACTCTAATACTCCAAAGTTCACACATCTTTTTACTTTGATACCTAAAAATTTACTCATTTTTAGCTTTGATACGTGAAGTTTGGGGTATTAAAGTGTTAACAATAAAACTTTAGCATATCATAGTGAAAACATACAAGCTTTTGTCATAACAAAAGTGTCAGAGAAAACTTTAAGGTATCAAAGTTGAGAATGAGTGAAAACTTTAGGGTATCAAAGTGTCAAAAACCTTAGGGTATTAAATTTAAAGAAGTATAATTTTTAGAATACCAAAGTTGAAGTAACCTTTCTTTTAAGAAGATGAAGTTTAAGAAAGAAATCATAACTGAGGGGTATTTTGGCTATTGAGAGTCAAATTTCAACATCCCTTAAGATTTGAGGGACTAATAAGAAATTATTGAGATTCGAGGAGTAATATCTAAATTAACAACCCCTCCAACCCGCGGGGGAAAAAAAGAAAAAGAATAAAGGATAAAGGTTCCACTCGGTTAATTAAAAAAATAAAAAATAAAAATAAAGGAAAGAAAGAAAGAAAAAGGAAAACAGTAGAAGCCTTCTTCAAGTTCGTTTTCAGCCTTCGGGAGATTCCCACTCTCTTCTTAAAACCCTCGCTCTTCTCTTCGGGGGTTCTCTATACGCATGGCTTCTTTGGACTCGCAAACGGAGGCGATTAAGGTATTATTCCCCTCGTTTTTCTAGGTTACGAGATTCTTCATCTTTTCTTTTGGTTTCTAACTTTGACTTTGATCGGCACCGAGTTCGGTTGCAGAGAGCCAAGGTGCTCATGGTTGGCGCCGGCGGGATTGGTTGCGAGCTCCTCAAAACCCTAGCTCTCTCCGGTTTCCAAGATATTCACATAGTAAGCAGCTTCCAAAGTTTTCCCCTTCTTTTGCTTCACTTAGGGTTTTTTTTTTACCCCGAAAGGGGGATTTTTGAATGTTCAGATTTGATGGTTTTAAATATTGTGGGTTGTTGAGTATAAAAGTTGAAAATTTGCCTTAAAGATGTTAAATCCCTAGAAACCCTAATTGCAATTTCGCAACTGGAAGAAGAATATAAGTGATTTCTGTTCAGGCGTTCTGATTTCATTATGATTGTGACTGTTACTTTGAGATAGATACTTCTGTAATTTCTTTCTTATTTTCTCATTAAAGTGCAGATCTTGATTTCTGAATATGCTCCACTCCACCTATGTGTTAATAAAAAGTTTTTGTTGGTTATGAATTCATGAATTTGTCCAAAAGTGGCTCCTTGAAGTAGCTTCAGACACACTTTTTCTGCAGTCTATTGTCTCTATGATTCATGTTGTTGAATGAAAGTCCACTTTAACGTTTGAACGTCTACGCTTTAAAGCAAAAGTGGATTTGAAGGATTAGATAATACTAAGTGATCGAGTGACTAGTATCCTTCTTAGAGGGCATTTATCTGTTGTCACCTTTAATATGTTATGAGCATAATATAGTCTGGAATACTATTTAAGAGTCGAGTTGAGATTACCTGATGTGGCTGTATTAGATCCATACTAAATCAGTTTATATGTAGAGAACTATCGTTTTGAAGAAGTGAATAAATAAGAGCATAACATCACAAGTGTTTACTTGATTCTTGTTGGTATTGTGGCTTTAAATAATACTAGCATGTTAGCCTAATTTGATATCACTCCCCTGGAAACTTTGCCTCTACTATGTGAAATGCGTTCCAATTAACTCTCTATTAGGTTGATATATCTGTGTCTAAAAACTGATCATGTGTCTTAAGTTCTCCTAGTCATGGATTTTAGCACCCAGAAAAAGGAAACAAAGGACCAGCAAGACTTTAGGGAGTGAAAGGAGAAAAATTAGCTGAAGAAATGTTTGGTTGAATGGAGATGATGCTGCATTTCTATTTCCATTATCTGGTGAGCAACATGGATAATAAAAAGTGTTAAGTTGCTAAATATAGACTGCTAATGATGTGTATATTCAGCCTACTAGTGGACTGTTGCCGTATGATTGTCTCAAATCTTACATCTTTCAATTAAGGCTTTTGACCTAAGCTTTTTCTACTCTCTCAAATTTGGTTTCTTTAAAAATGTTTAGGCTAGTCCATGAATTTGGTTGTAATATTGGCGAAGGTGATGGTTGTAGCACTGTAGTCTGGCCTGATAGGATTTAAGTAGAATAGAATGCTCCTACACCTTGAATTACCTGTTCAAGAATGTATTGTGATTTCATCATTTTGTTGTTTCAATTTCAATAATTTTTGTTGTATGTGCTATAGGCCCTTATTCATCTCTTCACTATTATCTCATAAGCTCAAAAATTTCTATTGAATTGCCTACAGCAGGAAAATCTGCAATTAAGATGCTTTTAAAAGAAAAAAAGAAATTCTGCTAGGCATACTTTATTTTTACTATAGCTCTTCACATTAATTTTTAGCTAAGCAAGCCCTTAGTTCCCTATGTATGGAAAAATTGCTTTCAAGGTTTCCCTAAACAGACCACTTTAGCATCCCATAGAACCTGTAAACTAGTGAGGCCTGCTGTGTACTGAATCAACAGCCTCTATTATATTTCTGATGAATCTGGCAGGGCTTGACATCAACCAAATTTTACATTATGTATGTTGCTCGTTTAAACTGGTGGATGTCTTGTTTTCCTATTAAAATCACCAGTCTGGTTGTGTTTAAAATCAGATCATCAAATTGCAAGATCTGCTTTCATATTTCTCTAATCAGACCTCTTTCATATTCAATAGAGAGTGCAAAAAGTGAGGCCTTCTAGGGACTGAATCAATTGCGTTCAGGAAATTATTATCAGATGAATCTAATGCTGTTGTGTAGAGACGAAATTTTGCTTGTGTATGTTGCTTGTTAACGTTGATGGATGTCTTGTTTTCATATTAAAATCATCACTCCAATTGTGTTCAAAGTTGGGCCGTTAATTTTGCTCTCCGTTATGAAGTTAATGAGAATGCTAGTATTTGCACCATGGTGCCGTATATGACTAACAATGTGTATGGCATCCCTAGCATATCAGCTGTTAAATGTTTGTTGAACTCATCAGTTCATTTGCGTTTAAAGTTGGAACTTTAATTTTGTTTTTTCAGTTATGAACTTGATTAAAATGCTAGTGTTTGCACCATGACGTTAATGTTTGCACCATGATGGTACATACTACGGATAGCATGTACACTAAATGAATGCTGTTAAATTATCTGGGATACCAGTTTGGAAAAGTGATAATATGATAGTTGTTGTGGGGAAAATATCTAGAGGTAAACCCACTGTTTTAAAAAGCCTCCGTCTAGTCCGCCTAGGCGTATGCCTAGACCTAGGCGATATATTGGCCGCCTAACTAGCGCCTAGAGCCTAGGCGGTACCTAAGCTGCCCACCAAGGTTTTGGGAGTGTTTAGGGAAGCATTGTCTGCTTATGTGGACTGCACCCTTTAGGCATTGATCGTGATTTTCTGTGTTGCAGCCTCCACGTCTTCCAACCTCCTTCAAACCCGTTTAACCTCCAAATATGAATACCTTCACTACCTCCTCCGATCTTCAGCAAAACTTCCTCGAACACCACTTAAATGAAAAAAGAAATCCGCCTAAACACTAGTCAGTCACCTAAGCTTTTTATAACATTAATATTTACTATCAATTATTGCAATTAAAAAATAAAAAATAAAATCTCTTGGGCTCTAGGCAACGGATCCAACACGTAAGCCTCCTAGCGCTTTCTATAACCTTGTTAGTTATTATTTTGACTATTTTGCATTTAAGTATGCATGGTTTATTGTGGATCTAGGACTGCTATCTTTTTTTTTTACAAATTTATATGAATTTAATATATATTTATCAATTATTATAATTAAATAATTTAAAAATAGCTAAACGCCTAGGCGCTGCCTAGGCTTACGCTTAGGCGTCTAGGCGCCGCCTAGCGCCTTTTGTAACATTGCGCGTAGCGCATTCTGTAACATTTGGTTAACCTAGAGGAACTTAGTTGGGAATGATTAAGAACAGAGGAAATAACCCAAATCAAACAGAATGGAAGAGTATGATTCTTGTAGTTTTCTTGGAAAAAAGGCTTTGTTGTTATTGTTGTTGCTGCTGCTACTGTTAAATCATCTAATTTTCCCTACTTTTCTTCCTTGGTTCTCGATCCTTCTCTTCATGTTTTAGCTTCATTTACTTTTTGTTGGTTTGTGATCTTTGCAACGACCACTCTATAACAATTCCTACATCACTTTATTCCTGGGTAGTTTTCTATCATTATTCTGCGATGTCATCTTAATGTCTTCAACAATACTGTATTTGTGATCTGCGATAGATTAGTTGTTTCCTTTATTTAAGCTACATCTCATGATGATGCTTGTTATTATTTCTTGGGTTCCTATTACATGTTTACTTGTTAGAGTACCATTATAAGTTATTTCCCTGGAGCTATCATAGGGAAGTCCATCTAATCTTCCAAACTCTTGCAACCTGATCAATTTCTAGATATGGATATAGTTATATGTATTTTAAAGATATTCTAATGACTACAATAATTTCTTGTTGATGGAATTTTGTTTTACCTAACTCCGTTTGCCGACTTTTGCAGATAGACATGGACACAATTGAAGTGAGCAATCTGAACAGGCAATTTTTATTCCGTCAAACTCATGTTGGACAGTCTAAGGCTAAAGTATGGGAACAAATTCTTTTTCAATTCTCCTGCACATACCGCAATCGGTCATGCTTCCTTTCATGCATGGTCGATGTTGTCTAATTACTCCCATTTCATTATTAATTCATCAGGTTGCTCGAGATGCTGTTTTGAAATTTAGGCCTCACATTAATATAACACCATACCATGCAAATGTCAAGGATCCTGAGTTTAACGTTGAATTTTTTAAGCAATTCAATGTGGTTTTGAATGGTCTTGACAACCTAGATGCGAGGAGACATGTTAACCGGCTTTGCTTAGCTGCTGAAGTACCTTTGGTTGAAAGTGGAACAACAGGTTTCCTGGGGCAGGTGAGTTGATAGCATGTCAATCAAACATCGTAAGTTTCGATACACATTGCAAATATTAGTTCATATTACAGTTTAGTCTATTCGTTTTTTTACCTAATACTGTCAGAAAAAATGGTTTCCCTAAATATTTTCCATTTAGGGCAGGGATATTGTGCATGAGGGTGATGGATTGTTGTTTCTTTGTTAGAGTGTTAATCCTGAGGTTGCTTGAAAAGGAAAGAAAATATAGGAGAACCATGATTTATCATAGAAATACACATGTAAAATATGAAGAGCTAAAATTTCAGATAGACCTTCTTTTGCAATCTGGGTGAAGGGAACTAAGGAGACAAGGATTAATTAGGCAGTACTTATCTAGGCTGCAGCTGGCAGCAAGCTGAGCTTAAATCATCTCTCATTCATTCATAAAATTGCTTAGCTGATTACTTAGAACCTTGCATGGGCTTTAAGTGGAAAACAGTAAATAAAATCTGAACTAGACTTCTCTATTAAAAAAAAAGCATACAAATTCAAATATTTAACTTACACATCCATAACTATAAATTAAAGAAATTTGGCCATCCAACTTTGTCTTATTTCACATGCTAGATAACTCCAAACCAGATCCTAGATAATTAAGTTAGACCACCTGATTAGTCAATTGAATTACGCCTATCTGCTATCAAACTCACCTAATGATTTGATTCAGTTCATTTCCAGCACAACATCCAGGTATGTAAAAATGCTACTACTTCAAATGCTACTACTTCCCAGTTTAATGTGTGTGTGTGTATGTGTCCACACACACACACACACAGATATATACATATACATAGTAAGACTCCTATCAACTTAAGTTGATGTCCACCAAACTTCCTAGCCACTCATTTATTAATATAAAAAACCTTTTCATATTGTGGGGTTGTGTTATATAAACTTGTGTGCATTAAATTGCTAATTCTAAGTTCTCTCTAAAATAAATGCATATATACATCACATGGATATGACATGACATATAGGATGAGGACAGGTCAGTGATATGCAAATGAAAACATCCACATATAGTAAGTATGCTTGTAGTTTGTCTAATTTCAATATAAGTTGTATTTTCTAATCAATATTATATATTTGCACATCCAATCACTTATTCGTTAGAAGAGATAAAAAGTAGCTGGAGATGAACCATGGGAAGGTCTATACTACATTGAAGATCATTTAACGCTTAACACCACTGAAGGTTTATTTGACAGTTAAATTTTAATAATTTGATTGGATTTTAATTGTGAACTATTTGGCTGTTGTGATTCCTATGTGCTAGGTCACCGTCCATGCAAAGGGTAAAACTGAGTGCTATGAATGCCAGCCAAAACCAACTCCTAAGACATATCCTGTCTGCACAATTACAAGCACTCCGTCGAAGGTATGGTCTTTCCTTGCAAGAGATGGATGCATGGCCTTGCATGTTTTATGTGTTTCTTCTCCTCAAATTTAGCTGCATAAAACTACAGATCTTATTGCTCAGAACAATTTTGCTTATAAATTATGCTTCTAATCATGCTGGATTTGTAATGTGTTTTATCTTCACAGTTTGGTTTTTTATTTTGAACACATTCCTAACTCACAAAGTAAATCACAGTAAGTGCTTTTTTTGGGTGCTTTGTATTACAATAAATTCTGCACATTTTTATACCATTTGCTAAAGCACAAGGCTCTACGGCCTAGATACAAGAGGATGTTATTGTTACCTTATACCAACTTGGTATCCTGAATGGTTAAAAGGTTATGAGTATGACCAGACCAACGAAAGCATGGTGTAGCTTAAAGGTCAAAGATTAAGTAAATGATAGTTGATATCAGATGATTTTGGTTCTTCACAGGTAGAATTTCACTCTTAATTTTTGGCTTACTGACCCTTACCATACCTCATAGTATTTGTACCTTCCAGACATAGTATTATGTAGTCTTTGCTTATTTTACACAGACCGCCTTGCTGGAAGAATGACTATTATTGATTATGCATGCACAACATTGGCTCCTGGTTTGCTCCTTGTATCTGTGGAGATACCAAAGCCAACCTTTTTGCCTCATTAGTGGCATTAGTGAAACTTCAATTGTGGCATTTACATAATAATAAAATAAACTGGTGCTGCATTATTATATGCTTTTACTCAGCATGTCAATATTGTTTCAATAGCTGCACGTTTGAGAAGCTATAAGGTCACTTTCTCTAGATTTCTCAACATACTAGAATCTGAAGAGCATGCTGAGTTGCATGTGGCATGAGCAGCAGGTCCAACAATATACACAATAATCATACTTTTGTCTAATAATTAATGAAGACTACCAACTGTACAAATACTAGAGAAACACTACATTTGTAAAAAGAGTAGATTGTATAGTACATATAAAACCTTAATAGGCATGAAAGATATAAACTGCATAAGCAGAATCACTGATACTATAATGTCAGGAATACTAAATATCACACTAGTGGAGTGAATATTTAATTATTTATTAATTGATGATTTTTATGCGTCAATGTAGGGATTGACTACAATGTTCTATGTAGTTTACGACATCATACACAATCCTTATCAATTAGACTTTCTAATCGTGATGTGGGTTCTTTTTAAGAAGAACCAATCTTTGAACTTGATTCAACTTTTGTTTTGCATGTTTTCTGATCTTGTATAACTTTTTTTGTTGATAATTTTAAAATCTTAGCTGTTATAGAATATTCCTAATAGCTGCTGTCTCTAGGATTATGCTGAAAAGTTTTGTATACATTTCCGCTTTGCATCTTATTTCTCTGTTACTATATTATTGAAAATATTTGTAAGGCTTTAGCTGATTGTTCTTTACAATTCATTTTATTTCAGTTGTGATGTTAAATTTATATACTTTTGCAGTTCGTCCATTGCATTGTTTGGGCAAAAGACCTGCTTTTTGCAAAATTATTCGGTGATAAAAACCAGGGCAACGATCTTAATGTGCGTTCCAGTGATGGTGCTGACTCATCAAAGCACACAGAAGATGTTTTTGAACGAAATTTAGATGAAGATTCTGAGCAATATGCTCGAAAGATATATGACCATGTATTCGGGTACAACACTGAAGTAGCATTAGCTAATGAAGAAACATGGAAGAACAGAAATAGGCCTAGGCCCATATATATTAGTGATGTACTTCCTGACAGGATCACCAAGAAAAATGCGAAAGTGGAGAATGGCAGTACTGAGTCAGCAGTTTCTGCTATGTCATCTCTTGGCCTTAAGAATCCTCAGGATGTTTGGAGTCTTGTGGAAAATACAAAGATCTTTCTTGAGGCTTTGAGGTTATTTATTGTGAAACGGACTGAGGTTTGTACCATTAATTTTATTTCATATCCGTCACATGTTTCTGCTGGATACAGATTGTGGACTATTGTTTTATCATCTTTGTGTGCTTGTAGGACATTGGGAACCTGACTTTTGATAAAGATGATCAATTGGCTGTCGAGTTTGTAACTGCTGCTGCAAATATTAGGGCATCGTCTTTTGGCATTCCTTTGCACAGTCTTTTTGAAGCTAAAGGTATTGCGGGTAACATTGTCCATGCTGTTGCTACAACAAATGCTATTATCGCTGGGTTGATTGTGATTGAAGCAATCAAGGTGCTCAGGAACGATTTTCATAATTACAGGTGGGTATTAAAGTTTACCAACATTAGCTTTTAAATCTTGCAAGCTTCTAAGCTAAGTTGCATGGATACGAGTATGGGTACAGGTACGAGACACGGCAAATTTGTAAAAGGTAGGTGATGGACATGGATAAAACTTGTGGGCCGTCTTCATACTGCTAAGCTAGATATGCAAACAACCCTTTGAAATTGCAACTCTTAAGGCAAAAATTAAAATGGACCCTTGGCCAGCAAGTTTAAAAAATGGATGTGATGTGTAGGATATATGTTCAAGAAGTGTATGATGAGTGTTTAAAATTTAAACATGTAATGTATAATTGAGTGCACATCTGAAACTTGAAAAAAAGTATTATATAGTTAAAGACTGTCCATGAAGTGTCGGGTACAGGTAGGGGTACGACACATGTTGGGTACGGGCAAGAAGTACCCAGGTACCATAGCTTCTAAGGTATGAGTTCCTCAATCCATGGATAGATATTTATCATTTCTGTTTAACAAAACTGTTGCTGTGTATTTATTATATTACAATCTCAGTGAATTTACCAGTACATGCATTAAAATGAAGATACATTCTCTTATGTTTGCTTATGAAGGCATTTATATGCCTTTTCTGATTTGCAAGCAACTCGACAACTTCTTCGTGAAGACTCCGACTTGTCCTACCATCTGGCAGGAAAGTAGGGATATTTGTTTTCAATGAGAAAGGCTAGAGGCGATAAATGGTGAGAGTAGGAAATCTACTGTTACAGTAGTTTTAATCAGGCTACTATATTTATTCAGTTCATGTAGGTTTTTGGTTTGTAGCATTAACTTCGATCAGTGAATTCTCGTAAACTGTAATATGATTGAATATTTCAGATCCATACATGGATATTGATATGAGTTATGATACGGACTGGACCCAAAAGTTCAGCTACAGATATTTATTTGTTTCGTTATTATCTTTATCTTGGTTATTAGAAAGCTTAAAGGTTGAAGTGACCTAGGGGATAGTTTGAGAGAGACAAACCTGTGGCCGGCTTGAAACTGATTTAATCCAAATAGATCAACCCAAAATTTGAACTAACCTGTTATCTGCTGGCACTTCCTGCTACCAGTTATCAGCTAACTATCAGGCATCGTGCTACCTTTCACCTACTGCTACTGCTCCTGCAGCAATCTTGTATGAATATAGTTGCTACTTACTTACTAGTACTATATGAAAATCTTCTCTGCTGATGCCACCTTGTTTCTTACCAGGGAATTTTTGAACAAAGTCTCACGTTTAGGATGTATTGTCTTAAATCTAAAAGTATATATGGGGAAACTTTCCCTCTTTTGAGGATGTATTGTCCTAAATCTGTCACGATATATATGGTGGTCAAAGAAGTGTTTGTCAATAAGAGGTTGTGTCAATGGAGCCCTGCCTGCTTTCACATGTATAATACTTGGTGTACTGGTTTCATACATATTGTACATTGTGATTTACCATTCCTGTTGCAATTTTTCCTTTTTTTGGGTGTATGGCTCGTGTTTTTTGGTGGCGAGGGGGTGGGGGTGGGTGGATGGGTGGGATTGTATTTTTGAACAAAGTCTCACGTTTAGGATGTATTGTCTTAAATCTAAAAGTATATATGGGGAAACTTTCCCTCTTTTGAGGATGTATTGTCCTAAATCTGTCACGATATATATGGTGGTCAAAGAAGTGTTTGTCAATAAGAGGTTGTGTCAATGGAGCCCTGCCTGCTTTCACATGTATAATACTTGGTGTACTGGTTTCATACATATTGTACATTGTGATTTACCATTCCTGTTGCAATTTTTCCTTTTTTTGGGTGTATGGCTCGTGTTTTTTGGTGGCGAGGGGGTGGGGGTGGGTGGATGGGTGGGATTGTCGTTGTGGTGTTGGTTTTGTATGGGTATGTGGAAGAGGTTGGGTTGATTTGTAAATGTTAACACATCACCCCCACTACCACGGCTTACCCTGCCCCATAAGCCACATGAGAAAAAGAAATTTCCTGTAACCTTGTTATAGACATGCAGTGGGTTAGAACCATAGTTGCATAGTTCGCAGTATGTAGCGGGTCGTCGTACGAATTCGAGTACGCAATTCGAGACTTTGAAATTTTGGATTTGACAAGGGTAGCTTGCTTCGATACACAAGTTTGATATAGGATACAGTGTAATTTGTTTGGGTACACTTATTATTTTTCAAAGTGTAAACTCAAAAATTAGAATTTGGAAAACTAATTATGCATTTCAATATTTTTTCATATAAAATACTTCAATACTTCATTTTTATAGTTTTTTGATACATAAAACTTAAAATATTAAATATTAAACAACCTCTTAATATTTTTTTTTCTATTTTGCAACTTTCTTCCCCTTAACATCAAGTGCATCTTCTGCTAATTCCAAGTCCAAACAACTCCATCTAAGCTCCTCCAACTTACTTAAAAGAGTCCTTCAAGTTATCATTATTGGGAATCCATATCCCATCCTTTATATGGACGAACTTTGTAATTCTCAGAAAATCATGACAGGAGGCGAATGTTTGAATGGATGAATACTAACTTATCTGCCCTTTCACTGTTCAATCTATTCCTTTTCACACTATGTATGTAGGAATGAGTACTCCAATTTCTCTCAGCTGAAGAGTTACTAATAGGCCGAGATAAAACCCTCTTAGCAATTCAGTTAAAGAAATAGTGATATGGAATTAGTTATTAACTTGGATAACTTCCACTTACTGAAAGAATACTTTCAATAATATTATCAAACATATAAAAAAATCCAAGCGCATGTGCACAAAAGCAGATTTGTAAATCAACTTTGGTCCCCCCATACTTGGTAAGTAGTACGCTAAATTTGGGGAACCAATTCGTGTATTGGAGGGAATCGGTTTGTAAATGTACCGGGAATCGGTTTGTAAATGTACCGGGAATCGGTTCGCATGAACTGTTTGTTCTAGGGAATCGCACAACTATGGTTAGAACCGTCTCATTTGTATTACAAGATAATTCAGTGCATGTGTACAGTTCTATTTAATATTAGTTAATTTATCTGTTAATTATTGCATTTTCTCCCTTATTTTGTCTCCTCATTCTGCTTCATGGAACATGCCGTTCTTATCTGCATCTTTAGTATTTTTTTCTGCTTGTTTTGTTTATTTGTCTTGCTTGCAAGTCTATTGTTCTTTGCAGACTGTGAAGTTGAAGTATTTGTTTCAGGATGACATACTGTCTTGAGCATCCATCAAGAAAGATGCTTTTGATGCCAGTGGAACCATTTGAACCTAACAAGTCTTGCTATGTGTGTTCTGAGGTAGTCTTATTATACCTTATTACTGAAATTATATGCATGAATAAATTTGATTTTTGTTGATTGATTTTTTTGCATGGGACAGACACCTCTACTTCTGGAGGTAAATACCTCTACCTCAAAACTAAGGGACTTCGTTGAGAAAATAGTTAAAAACAAGCTGGGGATGAGTTCCCCTTTGATAATGCATGGATCGAATCTAATTTTTGAAGTTGGTGATGATCTTGAGGAAGATGTTGCTGCCAATTATGCTTTGAACCTGGACAAGGTTATGACAACAGCCACTTAATCTTTCCACTTAGTCAGGGTTTGTATTTTTGCTAAAACTTTAATCTTAACAACTTACTTATCTGCAGGTCTTAGCTGAGCTTCCTACTCCGGTTACTAATGGGACAATGCTGAAAACACAGGTCTTGTCATTTGCTGCAGCACTTAACTTCATGACATATATTAATTGAGCCCCATTGATATGGCATATTGTATTCCCCCCCTTTTGGTGAAAGGCCTTAACCATCCTCTTAATGTTTGTAAGTAATATGAATTATTTGCGGAGATTGATATAATCAATCATAAGTAGTATTACAAGGCTTCTTGGTTCTCGTCATATTTATAATCCATATCTTTTATGTACATATACATGGGTTGAGTACAGCAGGAGATTAGCTTGTACTGTTAAAAAATATTCCCATAGGTGGGAGTTGGATCATTTATGTATTAAGATTACTTGTTGAGGAGTCTTAATTGATCAACTGCTTGAATAACTAGGTTGAGAATTCCATGAAGAATGTTTCATATCTCGCATCATTACCCTTTTTTGACATCTTGATATCTCTTTAATTTTTGTAGAGGAGAATTTGATGAGGAGAAAGAACCCGATGGTATGTTACTATCAGGATGGACTGCACCTGCCGACAAGGATAGGGTGGTCACAAGTAATGGAGAGAGCTCCTCAATTGTTACACAAGAAACAAAGGAATCAGATGAAGTTGACATTGTTTCAGATAAACATGGAGTTGTGGGAACAAAGAGAAAACTCTCTGAACTAGCAGAAAAAACTGAGAACCATGCAATGGAACCTACTCACTGCAAGCATAGTGCTCCAAGAAATGAAGTTCCTGAAGATGTTGGGGACAATGACGAAGAGGATGATGTTGTCACGCTTGATGAGAACCCTGAAATTGGAAGGAGTAAAAGGTTGAAATGACAGTAACCTTCAGTGAACTGCAGTGATATGGGGCCTACTCCAACCTAGTATTGAGTATCTACTTGTTCATTCGTGCTCTTGACTTTGATGAGTGTGGTACAATCACTAACACTTGCCTGGGTTACGTTTTGCGTCATTATTCAGGTGAACTAGATGTTAGGTTTTGTTTTTTTTGTAGGCGTGGTAATTGTATGGAGATAGTGTGGCAGGCTACTGATATTGAGAAATCTTTTGCAGTGGAGGAAATGCTTTGTTTATATATCATAGGTAGCTGAGCAGTGAATATAGGTCTAAAGAACTTTCTCCGAGTACTCTCAGTGGGTTTGGGGGAAGCTTGTAAAACATTTAGAACTATGTCCATGTTCTTTTCATTGTTCAGAGTATAATTGTAATTTATGAGTTGGGATTGGTCACTGACAGATTGTAGTGACAGCTGATTAAGTAGTGCATTCAACATAACTATTTCTATGGTCTCAAATTACTTTTATTTGCAAATTATTACTTGTGATTGTTATTATCGTATCAGAAGGTTAAGCAATCGTGTAATTCTCTGGATGTATTCCGAGCAAAGTGATCTATTGTAGGTCTGTTTGTCGCATATATGCCACTGCAGCGGCAAATCTTTGCGTATTAGCGAGTGGCTGTTGTCATTTAGCATTGACTGCTGTTTACAACAGAGGCAATCTGATCATTCATAAACTGATTGGGATTCCAACGTATAACGACTCGTCACATACTTGAATCCTCACAATGCTAGCAAATGGATGAGGATTTTTGTTCACAGAGCTAAGTAAACGTGCCTTGTTTGCCTCCTCCATGAGCACTGTTAGGTACACAACATAGACTGTTATCAAATGTTCAAAGTCACATACTTGAATCCTCACAATGCTAGCAAATGGATGAGAATTTTTGTTCACAGAGCTAAGTAAATGTGCCTTGTTTGCCTCCTCCATGAGCACTGTTAGGTACACAACATAGACTGTTATCAAATGTTCAAAGTCTGGAAAGAGAACCTACTACATTGATAACGTAGGCCGTAGATGTTGATTGATTACATGTTTGTTGCAATTGAATTTATAGGTTGACTGAAAATCTCTAGAATTGTCGTTATCACTCTGCTATAGTAGCAGAAGACAGAAATTCTAAATCTCCGGTCATGGACAAATATATATATCTGAAAGTCATCAGTATTGAAACTCAATAAACTCTCGGATCGAAAGAACAAGAACATTTGACATGGTAGCATGAGACTGCTTTCCAAAATCCAAACGGAAACTCATTCTTAGTATTCAGTTCATAATCCCAAAAGTACAAAGTACAGGGCATGTATATATGCTATGGTAGTCCAGCCTGAAATGTCTACAATGGAGTCATGCATCTAATAGACAAGAATTGTGTAACTTATACTTCAAGCTTCTTTTTTGACATTCAAAAACCAAGAATGATAAGAATGAATATAACGTCAAACAAATAGTTTCAGTTTAAATTCTGAATATTATATAATCAGTAAGACCAGTGAAATTCTATATATAGATGGAAAATTACAAAGTAACTTGCCGCTAAAACCGCACTAGCACCAATAAGGTTGGCATTATAAGAGAACAAAAGCACCTGTGGGTGTGCACTAGCACCAATAAGGTTGGCATTATAAGAGAACAAAAGCACCTGTGGGTGTTCACACACAGCAATAGTAAAGTCATCTTCTCCATCTATCCTTCCAGATCACCTAATCCTATTGTAAATCCTAGAAGCAATGCATCCAGGTTCATTCTTGATCTCAAAACAGTTTACCCAACTTTCATAAGCTTTGTCAAATGGAGAATAGGATCAGGAGATTCATGCAAGTTCTGGTTGGACAGGTGGGCGGGTATCAACTCCCTCAGCAGCTTATTCCCCAAAGCTTTCTATCTAGCTTTCTCTCAGTCTAGCCTTATCAGCTCCCAAGGTTCATGGCAGAATAATGTTTGGATATGGAAACCTATTTTGAGGAGAGGCATCTCCATAGAAGACAAAAAAGATATCTCCGACCTATCTGCCTTCATTAATCATATCAGGCCTGATCCCGACAAATTTGATACCATTCTATGGCCTCTCAATCCATCTAATTCATTTTCGGTGAAATCGTTATACGACATCCTCATCAAAGGAGGCATTTTATCCCCTTTCCACAATTTCATTTGGAAAACCCCTATCCCCCTCAAGGTTAAAACCTTCCTGTGGATTCTAAGCAAGAAAAAACTTCAAACAAAGGATAATTTGCTCAAAAAAGGTTGGAGGGGTGACTTATCTTGCCCACTTTGTAGCCAGATGATGGAAACCCATGATCACCTGTTTATATCGTGTCCCTTTACCCAAGCTGTATGGGCCATCTTGCTACCATCTTCTTCCACCAGCTTATGGCCTCAGGAGGTAACAAGTTTGATTAAAGGCAAAGAAGAATTCTTGGTCAATCAGAATCATAAAGCTTTATGGAGGATTTTGTTTCCCTGTACATGCTGGTGCATTTGGAGGAGCCGCAACAACTTTATTTTCAATAATACTCTCTCTTCTCCCTCCTCTATTGCAGCTAATTCTTCCCGCTTTGTTCTCTACTGGACAGGGGCTTCTAAGAGCAAAAAATCACAGAGGATGCTTAATGCGGCAATAAACTCTGGTCTGCCAGCGATAGCGGAATCTTCTCGGAATGAAAACTTCGAAGAAAATCATCCTTAAGGGTTCGGGTCCCCAGGAGATCCTTTTGGTTTTGGAAATTTCAGTTTTTGTTAGTTCCCCAGTAATCTCTGCTATTGGGACAGTAGCTTCCTCCGGTTCTAGCAGTCCTCAGCTCATCCTGAGTTCTTTGGCTTATCAAGTTGTGGAAATGTGTTTTGGTAATGTATTTGTAATCAGTTTTTGTTACGTTGGTTTCTATTAGCAACTTCTGGTTTTCTTTTTTGATTTTTTGAGTTCTCCTGGATTAAGGAAGGCTTGGAAGCACGATAGGTGTAGACTGGAGGATGACGACAAAGGTCCGCTCTCCTCCGTCTACATCTATTGTACTTTCCTCCTCCTCCTCCTTTTTTGGTAAACTCAGGTTCAAATGTATATTCTGGTTGTGATATAAATATATTTTTATGAACAGGGCTTTTCGCCCTGTTTTTGGCTTCAAAAAAAAACTGCAGCGCATGTCTTTATTTGGCACAAAGCTGTCCACAAAAACTATGTCACACACACTCACATCATGTTGTAACTAGAATTTTGAAGGTCCAATATCATCACAAACAAGAAAAACTTCCTATAACAGATCCCCTGCCCAGTGTATAATTCCGCATGAATTCCAGAATCCCGAAAACCATGTAGATAATTTGTCAGGTCTCACAGATCCTGGCAACTGAAACTTAAGAAGGAACTCGCTCATTACCGGTGAAGCTTAGTCTGATGTATGGAATCGACTGGGAACCGACTCAAATGCAGTTTCAGTTG
>NC_033800.1:61882450-61884320 GCF_001876935.1 Asparagus officinalis | reverse complement strand
TTCAGTTGCTGCCACTCCTTTTATTGTAATAATTCCTGTTTCCATCAGCTCCCAGATGAACGAATCTGCTGAAACAAACTATGTTAGTAAGCAAAAAATAAAATAAAAATAAAAAATTAAAATAATAATAATAAATATATAAATAATAAAAGAACTTGAGAGCTAATTCCTTAAAAAGTCTAAACTATGGACATTCATAGCAGTTCAAGGCAAAAAAGAATAGGCAAATGAAGTTGTTTTACTGTAGGCTATTTGCATAAGCAAGTCTTGGATAATATCACACGTTCATGTCTCTGTGTTTACGTATGCAGGAAGGTCAAGAGATACAAGTGTAAAGAGCGAGTTAAGTAGCAAGACTAAATAAAATATAGAAAAGATTTAAAAAAAAGTTTAACTCTCACAAATAACGAATAAAATATGTAAAGCTGATTGTTCACTGGATCCTAGTTTGTGTTCTAAAGAAACCTTTCAATCATAGTGGGAAAAGTTTTTCAAAAAAAAAAAAAACTTCAGAGTTTAATTTTCCATGTGAACCAAAAGTTTTCATTTATGAACTTTCCAACTCATCGAACTTTTAGTTATCAAATTACTGAAAACAAATCATTTCTTTTCCATTGAGAAACATCTACCGCCTCTTGTTTTCAATTATTCCATGAATAGTCCCTCATAATATCTTTAAAAAAGCTCACCTTGTTTCACATAATCTCCAGGCAGAAACATGCAGAACATATAAGAATCTACCCCAGCATAGAGGTCATACCTACCAAACTCTGGTCCCAATTTTCTTCCAGCTTCACATATTTCTAGCATTACGTCACCCTGAGCAGAAACTATAATTTTTCTCCAATCATTTCGTTTGATGTCGAAATCCACAGATGAAGCATTTTCTCCCAAAGCATGCAGTTTGCACTGCATATTACTAGGACTGTTGAAGACAGAAGCTTCTATAAACAGCAATAAATAATATCATTCAACAAAGTTGATGAATATACACAAGAATAACTAGTTCCGCAAAGGGAAAAAATATATATCAGAATTAACCCCAATAATGATTACTCGAATGGCATCGGTATAAAGGCAGTCAATCAAAATGTTAATGAACATATCAGATATGCCCAATTGACAAATCAGTATCTTACAGAAGCTTCTACGCTAACAGGTTCTCATAAATCTCTGACCAAGGATAGTTCAGTATACGCAGGCATTTAAACACTACATTAATACCTCGGAACTAATGAGACCTCTGAGGTAGAGGATACATATCATATATTCCTTTTTAAAGATCAAGCAGAAAGGGAAGCAGAACTATATGTGACGATTCAAGTACGGATAGTGGTTTATCATAAATTCTGACATGGTACAGTATAAACTGATGGCTTTGTCAAATCACAAACTCGATCAAAGTTGGTTTAGGGCTGAAAAATTTCGAAGACATTGCCATCAACTATAAACATTTCTGTTGGATTAATCTTGCAAATTTATCTCAAACATAAGAATCTAATTGGATGCATGTAACTATGTGGCCTTAAAACACCACGGATACTGGTTTCCAGTTACTGTTTATTCCTATGATGACATGTCAGTTTACTAAGGCTAAATATCAGAAACCATCCCCCACCCAAAAAAAAAAAAAAGAAAAGAAACCCAACAACCCCAACCAAAAAAAACAAAACAAAACAAAAAAGAAACTTTGTGTGGTTATCAAATAATCTCCCATAACTTTCAAAGTATCAGGAAAACCCCTTAAGTTTAGGGATTATCAGAAAAACCCTTTAAGATTTTATCAGAAAACCTCCCTAACATCATTAACCACAATTTTTCACATGCGTGGGTAAAATTATGCAAGGGGATGTTTCTTCAGTGAAAACCG
>NC_033800.1:61851902-61882440 GCF_001876935.1 Asparagus officinalis | reverse complement strand
TGGGTTGGTCTGATATTAAGCCTTTTACTAATATGATTCTATAATGGAAACGTCCATAGACTGAACAATAAGTATAAAAAATAGAAGGAAGATGAGCAGATACAATAATAGGTGGTTCGTTCTTTCGTCTGTCATCACATACAAAGATGAGCAGTGAAAATAATCAAATCTTGATTACCAAGATGGAATATCTCTCAAATTCTAATCTCAATAACATCCCAAATCCCACATTCATATAGACAATTCTCTTCCCTCATGATATATTGCTCTACACTGAATTCCAATACATGAATACTGTTGGGAATATAACGCCTAAACCCCTAATTGCAACGGAAACGCAGTATAGAAAAGTACACCAAGATTTAACGAGGTTCGGCAACTGCCTACGTCCTCGGGAGCCACACAGATAATTTCTTATTAATTAAACAAGAAATTACAATTTAAGAGCGTATCTCAAAACTGAGATTTCTCTGATAAACACTGTAGCTACAGTGTTAATAATCAAAGGGTATGAACCCTTTCAATTCTTACTTGAGAATAAATGAATAACCCCACAATAAATACCCTCTTTAATCCTCTTTAATGATCTCTCTCTCCTCTTAAATCCTCTTTTTAATCTCCCCTCAAAAATCCCAAAATTCTGAGCGCTGGAGAAAAGAGGGAACGAAGAACGGAAAGGGGAAAAATCAGCCGCCGCCAGGGAAGAACAAATCGGAGAGAGGGGGAAGGCTCAGCAACCGAAACCCTAGGGATGGGGTTTCTTTTATAGGCGGATGAGGAGGAGGAGCTGGGCGGACAGGCGCTGTCGCCAGCAGGCTACTTTCGAGCGGCCAGCTTCGCACGACACGCAGAGGTCGCTTCGGAACGCCAATCGTCAGCACGAACTGGCAGGAGGTCGCTCGACGCCAGCTGTCGGCACGGAACAGGCAGAGGTCGAAGGGGAGGCGAACGCAGAGCTCGGAGCCGCCAAACGGCAAGATCCAGGTCATGCGTTTCGCACTGCGGGTTTCTTCGTCTTCAGTCGAGCTTCCGCCTGAATTCGCGCCCTTACAGCACGGCCTGCAACATCCATGAGCTCGCCGGGAGCTTCGTTCGTCGGAGGTGAGTTTGCATTACACCTTTTTCAACAATCTCCCACTTGGAGATCAAACCGCGGTCAATCAGGCTATCTCATCAAAGCTCCTCTCCTGTGTGCGCTGCCGCCTTCATAATCTAATCGGCAATGAAGACCAACTGAATTGCGCACAGCTCCAGTTTCTGGAACTGTCACCGCGTCTTTGTTAACATGTCTGCTGGATTCTTACTTCCTGGAATCTTTTTCTAGTTTCAACACGTCATCTTCCAACAGGGCATCTGATGAAGTGGTATGCGCGAGCAACGCAATTATGCTTCGTTCTGGGAAATGAAATGCTGAATTCTTCGCCAAGTGTATCGCACTTGTTGACTTCACTGGTGCAAAACATTCTTCTCTGTTTGAATCCCGCTCTGTCAACAAGGCCTGAAGCCATATCATCTCTTGTACTGGCTTCAGTCACTGTAACGTACTCAGCTCGTTGGTAGTGGTAGGGTAACATCTTCTGGTAGCGTGTGAATCCAACTAACAGTGTCTTCAACGGTGGAATACATAGCCGGTGGGTGCTTCATTCGTGATCAACTCACCTCAAATCCTGCATCTAGCGTACCACTTGGCACTTCTACACTCTCCTTACAAGTGCAAACACTTCTGCTGTGGTGCCTCGTAGATATCTCAGAATCCGAAACTTGACGTGCGCTTCCCGCAATGGTTTTTTGCTTGATTTCGACATAAACCGGCTGACCACTCGCCACTGCATGCCAATATGCTGGTCTCGGTACAGAGCCATCAGCGTACATTCAAGCTTCCGATAGCTGAGGCGTAAGGTAGCGCGTGAGGCCATACTCCCTTTTCTCTTCTCTGACTGAGGAGAACTGATCCTTACGATTAAAGCAGAAAATGGCTGGGCCAAGGGTGTGGCTCACAGCTTGGCATCGCGCCCATGTTGAATCTCTGGCAAAGACAAACGGTGATGTACGCTCCCGTCTGAGATAACTGCAGAGACCTCTCTTCTTATCTCTCCGTGATTTGGGCATTCCAAGGATCTATTCTTCGGCTGACCCAAGTCTTGCAATGTCAAACTCCTTTGACAGCTGCTGCTTCAAACTCCTTGATATCTTTCATATGCTGCTCACTGTGCAACCAACATATTCATCAACATAGCAGCAGTAGGATGATATAAGCCCTGGAGCTGATAATTTTTGAAGTAGCAAAGTGGTCGCGTTGGCACTTACTGGAAACCTTCCTTGTGCATCGGAAGCCGTCAAATTTCTTGTACCACTGCCTTGGGGCTTGTTCGAGGCCATACAAGCTCGTTCTTGAGTCTGGCAACCAGGTTCTTTTCTTGCTTTTTCTTCTGAAAGAAACCTCTGGCTGGTGCATGGTATATCTCCTCTTCTAGATCTCGCGTTTGAAGAAACCGCGGTCTTCAGCGTCTCAACTGGCTCAGAGATGAAGATGCTTCGTCAATTGCTACAATACTCATCACATGGTCCTGATAAGTATTTAGGGCTTCAGCCACGGGAGCGATAAATATCGTGTATGGTCAATTCCTCATCCTGCTGGAAACGCTTGACAACGCAATTCGGGCTTTAATATCTCCTGGAACGGCATCCTGCTGCGCTCTTTCACAAGGCCGGTAGGACCGCATTTGGTTGTGGAGTGGCCTTCTAAGCCCGTGGTGCAACTCAGCTAGTTCCCACGTCTGGTTTGAATATGAGAGACTTCATCTCATGCTTTCATTGCAAGCTTCCCACTTGCTCGGCATCTCCACATGAAAGCCTTCATCTAAAGCTTTCAGGGCCTCCCCACCATCTGTCAGCAACAGATAGTTTCATGTATCTGCGCATGTTGGGTAGCATGGAGGACGAGAAGATCTTTTCTTAATATCGGAGCTGGTGCGTCGGGCTCCTGCGGCACAGCATCTTGTCGCAACAGGCTCTTCTTGGCTGAGGACCCTCTGGCCATTGGGTTCTTCGAGAGGTTAACTTCGGGACAATCATCTGCATCTACAAATATTGACTCGCTGCTCTGAGTGCCATCCAGTCTTGTGCATGTCATTGTACATTCACTTTCTCAGTTGAATATCCACATTCTGCTTGATCCGGATCACCTTCTTGTTTTCGTTGTCCCAAATGCGGTAGCCGAACTGCATACTCAGCAGATACAGCGCGATAAAGTGCATTTTCTTTGGATTTGGGATGCAAGCTTATTCCTTCTTCCTTGATCACTAATATGCACGGTTAAGCTACAGCCAACCGAAAAACTTTTAATGTGAGATGTTTTACTCCTTTCGCCGCAGCCATACTCCCTGGGTATTACTGTGCTCCAAATGGGAACCGATGGGAGCGTCAGGTTGATCAGTAAGATGGGGGCTGTGTTGACCGCTTCTGCCCAGAACTGCTTCGGTAGCGCGCATGATTGTACTCGAATGCTTCTGGGGCTCTCTCTGTCAACGGTCGTTTCATTCGCATCAGCCTACACGTCGGCATTTTGCTGAGGGCGTGGTCCGGGCACGGTTCTCTCGACATTCTGATCCCGGTGCTCAATAGCAGAACTTACTTGAAATCCGGTGTCTTCATACTCACCACCATTGTCGGTCGCTGAGCTTTTTATTCTGCAGACCGGTATGCATTCTGCGACCTATAGCTTTCCCATCTCCATGAAAGCCCTCAAATAATTCTGACTTATGCTTGCAGAAGTAGAGCCCACACTTTCGAGAGTGATAATCGATAAAAGTCACGAAGTAGTGTTTTCCACCAATGGAACGGCGGTGGTTTGTTGGTGCCCGCAAACATCTGAGTGAACGAGTCTAGGCTTCTGCTTCGCTGGGGGTTCTGGGGCCACTTTGTGCTGAAAAGCTGACTCTCTTCTGGCTTTCCAAGTATACATTCCTTGCACACATATCCATCTCCATCTGACTGTAGTGCCTGGGGAGTTTCCCTTTGTGTGCATGATTTCATGACCCCTTTTCACTGCATCATGAAGCAAGTCTCTGGTGCCACACGGGCTTTGAGTCCTCATTGGCCGTGCTGGGCAACTGAGATCGAACAAGCGTGCACACTGTTGTCATATATAGGGTACCAGTCTTTCCTGGCCTCGGGGCAATCGTCATTGCACCCTTTGAGAATCTTCCAATCAATCTGCGCAATGGAACAGTCGTGGTATATCCTTCGCACAGCCCAACTGGCCTACAGATATTAAATTCTTCTGCTCAGGTCGGGGAATATGCCTGACATCCTTCAGCTCCCATACTACGCGCGTTCAAGCTTAATTTTCACCACGGCCTTTGCCCACTATACGAATCACAGGTTGATGCATGCAACCAAGATATAGCGTATGCGGGCAAGTTTTCCGGGAGGTATACTTCTCGAGAATTCTTTCTGAGAAGTAGCGTGGGAACGGACGCTCCTGGAAATCTAAGCACCCTAGATTCGCTCCTTGCTCCTCCAAGAGGCGATATGCAATGCGTCGTGCTCCTACTGAAGTGGAGAGGTGACATTCACCTGCTGCCCTTCGCACTCCATTCTCTTCTGGTGCAGCGTCATTGCACACTGATTTCTTGTAAGCCCGGTCTTATCCACAATTCCAACACTCGATAGGGCGCTTCGAGCTGTTGGCTTTGATTCCTTGAATTTGACCTTCCTGGTCCCTATTGATCTACCCTGCTGAAAGTTTGATTTTCCTCGTCCTTCCTCTGGTTGAATTTCTAGCCTTCTTGACTCTGTATGCAATAACTGAAGAGGGTTGTAGGCTTCATCCGTTTTCTTTCTTCTCGCGGTGCGGAATCTCCTCACTGAGAAGCGCAAATGCACAGAACGTCGTCGAAACTATCAACTTACTGTTTTCCCGAGCGATGCTTACTCACTAGCTGTGAACTGTAGCGTTCGCAGACTCTCTGGTAGGGAAGAAAAACATATCAAAGCCCAGAACTTATCTTGCATCAAACTGCAATCTCAACGAACTCAATTGGGGTTTGTAAACGCGTATTAAGTTCATTGAGGTGTTGTGGCCACTGACAGGTGCCTTCGCGGCATTTTCAGATTGAATAACCGCGGCATGCCAAATGACTTTGTTTCCGCGGCTGATGGCGTTTCTCTACATGTTTGAGAGAGCTGGGGCCAATAAACCTGACCGGTGGTCTTCTACCGCTTTGCTATGTTGAACGGAACATTGCCGAGTCAACGTCAATGCTGATAACTCCGGGGCTTTTGTCTATCTAGAAGGGGTTCCACTCTTCCTTCGCTTCATAGAATGCGCGGCTTCGTTCCCCAATAATGGTTGATACAGATTTTTGACCTGATATACACGATAATCCTGCTATCTGGAATTTTCGCAGAAATCCGAATGCATGTTCCATGCAAATTTCTCAAGTCTCATTTTGCCGCTCATCTGTGGCCATGGCTCCCACTTGAATCTGACTTGTTCTAGATCGTTTCACTCTCTGATACCAGTTGTTGGGAATATAACGCCTAAACCCCTAATTGCAACGGAAACGCAGTATAGAAAAGTACACCTACGTGCTGTTTATGAAACACTAATCAAAATAAGAATATTGTCGGCCCAACCCTCCAGCTCCATCATACACTTCTCCACCAGAAATTTGATCTGGTCATATAATAGATCTGAATCAAGGAATCCAAAGATAACCAACTTTTTCATGTGAAGCTGTAAAACTATCACATAAATTGCATTTGATGGGTATATTCAGGGTGAATAAAGAAAGTGCTATCAAGAGAGTAACTATCTAAGGATTGCAGATCACAAAGGAAAGGTGGCTAGTTCTCGAGTTCAATGTAAAGTAAGGCAATTGCTGATGGTCATTCAGAACTCGTCCAAAAGTCATGTTGGGCCTACGGGAGCAAGACTGAGTAAGCTAAAATGAAAATAAAATGATAAAAAATCAAGAGAGTGTAATGGAGAAGTACATCGAATGATAGATCGTGATCTATGGAGAACAGAACACAGAGAATTATCATATGCTTTTTAGTAAAGGTAGGTTCCTCTCACGCTCCTCCAATGTAGGCTCAAGTTTCGGTAAGAAAATTCACAATACTCTATGGATATAATAACCCTTGTGAAGCCATAAAACTTCATCGAAAACTGAACATGAAACATTCACTAGGCCATTTTTGAAAAATACTGGATAATTGGTTATTTGTGGTTAAAGTAGTGATCTTTCTTGTCCTACCTTTCCATAGAACGATACTTTGTATAAATGATGGGGAACAGGGGGAAGCAGGGATGAAAAAAGATTTCAGCCTCATGGCTGGTGACCTCACACAAATTAAGGTCTTCAGAAATGCAGTGTTTCACTCCCAATTTTGCATCACACAATATATGAAATTCATAAGTTTTTAATAACATCAAATACATTCATTGAAGAAAAACTAGTCTATAGACTTACAAAACTTGACAGCCGAGGAACTAACCTTTAAAAGGAAGAACTCTAATCATAATTAAAATACAATTTTCCCATAATTTAAATTCTAAAAGATTCTTAAATCAATCAAAATTCCTAAGTAATACCTAAGGCTACAATAACATGTCTATTAAAATCCAAAGTACAATATTTAAAAAAAAACCAGTCATATTTGTCTTTTTTCCTTCATCTCATTCTTTCGTGATTTTCCAATAGAAAGTCATCCTGCATCAAATCTCCAACAGCTGGAGGAAACTCAACCTCTAGTTTGACATTGTCTATCATGAAGAACTTTGAACTATTACAATGAACTGAAAGTTGACTGCAACTTTGTTTTCTTTCTTTGAAGAAGACTCATGAGCGACTATTTATATTTTTATAATGTTTGGAGTAGTTTCAATGTCGAAGCTATGATTAGTGGATCTCTTCGGGCTCTGATACCAGATGACTGGGGGAAAAAGTAATGAGGAAGAGACACGAAATTAAGAATAAAGCAGAAGGTTCAGCCTCACGGCTGGAAGAATAGCCTCCTATTTGACTCAATGCCTCTCCCGCCAATTAAAGTCTCACACATCCAAAAAGTAGGCTGTCACCCTCAAAGATTGCATCCCGCGGTTTATAGAATTGATAAGCTCGTAACTTCTTTAAATATTATTGAAGGAAAACTAGTATTTTGCATGCTTGTCAAATTCAATCACTAAGAAACTAATACTTAAAAGTAAGAATACAAGCTTTTCTAACAATTAGATTCTAAAAGTTCCCTAAGTCAATTAACGTAAACAATAATTTGTATTTTATAGATAAAAAAGGCTACAAGAAAATTCCTATTAAAATCAAAATCTATTAATTAAAAATGAATTTCAACCATCTTGTTGTTTCCTTTTTATTTCAACTTGTTATTTTGTTATTTTCCAAAGTCGTTCTATTGTTTAAACTTTGTTGTGTCGGACAGTGAGGATGCTTGGACAGCTAATATCAGTGCCTATGTCAATGTTACCTTTGTTATATCTTGTCATTCAATATATGTCGAAGCACTAACAAGCACTAGAGAAATTGCAGTAGTAAGAGGTTTTTTCAGAACTGCTTGTTGTCAAGGATCAATATTTTGCTATCTTGCCCGGGTTTCCAACAACTCCAGCTCCAGAAGAAGCAAACGAACCAATCTTCGCAGAAAGACATTTAGCAAGCAATAACAGAGCTACAAGATGTTCTCACTCACTCGGACGCGAAAGCAGATAAGTTACTTTGGGGATAAAAAGATAACTTGGCTAGACTTATACATTCGTTCGGAGATGCCCTACACACTTGGCCTGGACTTTAATTAATTATAAACCTATGAGGCAAGTTCATGATAAGGTTACATGGCATATATTGCTTGATTATGTCATTGAATTAGTTGATGGGACTAAAGAAGGTAAGATACTGAGCTAGATACTAAGGAAGAAGTTAAATGCTCTAAATGATTTGAACTAAATTAGATGAAAAAGTGGAACATATGATATGTAACTGCAATAATAAGAAACAAATAAGTACATGAATAGCTTCACATAGTTGGTACAAAATATGAACAGGTAATCATTTTTTGTACCTAGGTCAATCATTTGTCATGATGATGACTTTTAAAGACTAAATAAGAAGACAAAAGCAAAGTGCCTATGGTTTGCTATGTGCCTATGTAGAGAGCAAAATATCTAAGAGTAGTTCCTAATAAAAGCACAAGTACTATAACATTAACATGAGGAAGATTAAACAATATCGAAGGAAAGGTTTCTGCGACATCCTTGAAAGATTTTATAAAAACAAGTGGAACATACCTTCCTTGTTGTTTACTTCTTTTAGATTGTTCAACAGGGAAGAGGTGAATGAGGAGCAAGCAGGAAGAGGCTATGATATTCAGGGCTTTGTCCTATTGCGAGGTCACAATTTCGGATAGCATATTATAAAGACCCAAAGTTAAGAACCCAAAATACGAAGAAGGTGGAGATCTTGTGCTGGAACAACGTACCTGGAGGAAGTGACTTACTGGAACTTGAGGATAGGTTACTTTCTTCATTTGAGTCGTTTTATTGAGTCCATTTGCATTTTGCTTTTATTTGATACATGCATTGTGAGGGTTGGGGAAACTTGGACTGTATTTCATATGGTGTAACTTGGACAGGTGAAATGTGTTTGCAAGGATCTTCCATGATTAAATGGAAGCATTTATGCTTGGGATGCACCTAGCCACTCTGCTTTGCTAGATACATATAATTTCTATTTGAGAAAGATAAATACATAAAATTATTCTAACAAAAAATAGTTGCTCCATATAGAACATGGCCTTTATAGTTGTAGAAAACTCTCTCTCATTTGGTTAGAAATATGACATAACGGTACCCACTCGTCATGAACAGAAACCTTACCAAGCAAGGAGGTGAGTTTCAAAACAATACTCATTCTCATGCAAAGTGATTCCCATGATGATGCATACACATATAATATAGTGGCGAAGGAAACAATGTCTATATCAAAGCAATGGTAGATAAGAATTAGCTCAATAAGTCGATCAAAACAGATAACAATATAATGCGGTAATTACTAGCGTCCAAAGTGAATCACCAGTGACTGTAAAATACGAAATCTGACCAGGAACTTTCATCTGCTGAATCCCTGAACTGCTTGTTAACTACTCCCCATAGGATACCATCATTAGACGTGTACGTAGCAAAAGTTTCAACTTGTATCGGCCCTGGCAGCTGAAGCATCAATGATATTGGACCAGACTTAGGTGTATTTTTTGCTAATGAGCGGAGAACTTGATAGACACGAGATCCAACTAAGGTCCCTGATTTCAAGACCCCTCTAATTCCGACCTCCCCAGTAGGCTTCACCTCATAACTGAAAGTAGCTGCACAGTAAAATGCACTTGTCAAAAGACGGGGGAAAAACCTTATCACTCATGTCCTGATGATCCCTGAGTAAAGAACCCACAAAGAGTAGAGAAGACTTCTTCTCTTTTCTTTCCTGTAATAGAGTGCTATCCTCTCTCTTTTTCTTTTTATAAAAATTAAAAAAGTTGCATCTATGACCAATTTTAACAGAAGAGTCGAGAGGGAGAGAGTCTGGCATCTATTCAAGAGGAATAACCATTGGACTTTAGTGAAAACAAAGAAACTGTTCATTCTGCTAGTTCAAAAAAGATAAATCTTTGTTCACCCTAAAAGATTAGATACATATCATAATATACTAATTAAGTTTTCGCTATGATAAAAAGTAGACAGTTTATTCATAAGAAAGGGTGTGGAGAATTGTTACTAGAAGACTTGATATTTAATTTTTCAGTTTATAGAAAATAGTGAGAACATAGAAAGTAGCTTTTACGGTTGAAAAGTTTTAACTTAGCAATCACTTAAAACTTCCGATTTCACCATTACGGGCATGGCATTCAAGGTTTAGCACTTGAAAACTCACTTTATAGCGAGCCAACAGAATATAAAATTTTCCTTCTACATTTTACATACTTTATATTTTACTTTTACCTCTCCACCGATATCCATGTAGAAAAGAATAATAATTTACCATCTTCAAGTCCACCCCAGGAAGTGACATGTGAAACATGTAAGTATTTTTGCTTGCGTATATATCGTATCTACCCATCTGGGGTCCATTTCTTCCCACAGCTGCAGACCCTTCTAAAGCAACTGCACCTGGAATAGAACCAGCCATCTTTGTCCAATCTCTGGACGTAGGCCGTGAAGGGTAGAACATGATTGTGTGCCCAGTTTCCCTGGTGCCGTCCATTTCTTCGTTCTCCTGACAACAAAATGTAGAAAAGAAGAACGTTTGTAGTTACAAAATAAATGAAAATGCTCAAATTACCTACAGCCTCTACAAGCAAATAAACATTGGGTTTAAAAAACTAGCCAAAATTATTTCAGTTACCAAAAATGGAATGTCTAAGGTATTGGGTCATTAACACCCCCCCCAAAAAAAAAAAAAAAAAAAAAAAAACACTCATATCAACTGCACACAGCGTATGTCATATGCACCAGGAGATATTTTCCAAATAAATATTACACTTATTATTGATACATTTCCAACTAAGATCACATTGTGAACAAGTAAAGGATACATTATAACTATGTGATGACTGACTCAACCTGTTTCGGAGGGATTCCTTGAATATTTTGACAATGGAAGCACTAAACTTTATGACTAATAGGCTCAGAACCCACAGGGCCTAAAAGGGAATATCCTACTGGAATATTAAGTCTAAATTTATTTAACCACTTACCATCTTTCTTTCTCTTCTATGTTGGGCTAGATGTTGTGCCTCGAGAAACCAAAACAATCGCCAAGAAAGATAAACAACCAACCAAAATCAACAGCACAAACAACCAAACACCAGTTTTACGTGGTTCGGCAAGATGCCTACGTCCACGGGGCAAGGAGGGGGGAGTTTTCACTATTAGAAATCAAGAGGAACAAACTAGGGTTACAAATCTCTCATAAACCCTCAACAATCAACTCATAATCTCTCCAATTGCTCCTAGAATAGAAGCCCAAAGAAAACTCTCTCAATCTGCTCAAATTCGTCCTTGCTCTTAACCCTAAAAAACACCCAAAAGGGTATTTATACAAATCCAAAACGAATCGGGTCGAAAACCTGAAAGCCCAGCCCAAAACAGCGTCGGTCGACCGGACCGGTCGACCGCGATCAATTCCGGTCGACCGGCCCGGTCGACCGACCAGCTCTCAGTAGAAAACCCAAACTCCAGAGAACCGTCGGTCGACCGCACCGGTCGACCGATCTCCTTCCAGACGCACAGGAAGCCTTGTGCACGAATGCGGTCGACCGGGCCGGTCGACCGCCACCCTGACAACATGAATCCTGAGCTCATCTCTTCAAATCTCCACCTCGACGAAGATTCTTCCAAAACTGAGCCGACACCGATCAAACCAATACCTCAACTGTTGCACCTAGTATGCCATGGCAACAGACTCATGACAACGGACTCCAATCACAACATGTCGAGATCCAAATGGGAGTGCGAACACTCAACCCCAAACCAATTGTGTCTACTCACCAAATCGGCTGCATCATAAAGACTGCCTACGTATCCTCTTGCCCAAGGAATCAAGCCTTCACGTAGTTCACCATATGGGCCTCCAAAGGCCCTCAATCCAACCTGCGGCTGATAGCATCATCAACGACCTCAAACTGAAGCGATCCAAACACCTCCACCTGAGATGTAACAATGGCCGTATCCAAAACATATCCATCAGCTGCATCCAAATCAACTACCTCATCATCTGCACCCATAAATAAATGACTCCCACGCTGTGCCACCTCAGCTGGAATCCCAACCAATGCAGAATGACCTGGAGTATGTGGGAAAGTCCCCACCCAATGTGGAGTAGCATCAACCTCCACCCGCTGCGATATCCCTCTGACCTGATCAATACTCTCCACCTGCCGAGAGTCCAAAGTGACAAACCTGCTCAGACTAAACTCAGAAGCTCCCAACTGATAACCAAATGAACTCCTGAATCTCAACTGCGCAATCGGATCCAACCTCACATCAACGATGTGACCAAGTGCTGGGTAGCCAAATATCCGACGCCGACCAAAATCTGAAACAGCTCCACCAGATCTAACAACTCTACACGCAGCAGTCGGCAACCACATAAGATGACCCAAACCTGTCGAAGCCTGAATACCAGATCCACTGCTCGACAACCAATACCGATCCTCCTCCAGAAAGGAACGGCTCACTAAATCCGCCATCTCATCACGTCGCCCCACTGTCTCCTTCCCTCTGAAGTGTCTCCAACTGCCGTGAGCTCGGCACCAATGCAAGAAAGGACTCCTACTAGAATAAGTACGACTGGTAACCTTTCTGCCCATACACCTCCTCCAACTGTTGCGGACTACTAGGTCTTTATACCAACGGGACTTGGTTGCAACCCAAATATGCCTAGTACAATCCCCAACATAGGAAACAAAATAACGATTACCTCCCGATGATGCCTCCTCGGAAAGCCCCCAAATGCCTGACTGAACACCTCCAATAAGACCTCTCGATCGATGGATAGAAGTGCTGAACTCCACCTCGGTCTTCTTGCTCATACCAATGTGCTCACAGGACTTCAATCTGCAGGTCATAGCACTCCTCAACAATCTGTGCACGGTATAACCAATAATATATCCCAGCACCAAACAATGCCACAGTCTAGCCATAGAAGTAGTCAGCGCCCTATCAACTACCGTGCTCCCAAGTAGATAATACAAGTTACTCCGCCTGACTCCCTTCATCACAATTATGGACCCCGATGTGACCTTCAAGCGAGAATCCGCCAAGATCACCCTATAGCCTGATGCCTCCAATACCCCAAGTGAAATGATGTTCTTCCTCAGTTGAGGAACGAACCTCACATCAGCCAACTCCCGGATCATCCCGTCACTCATCCGAATCCGAACGGTACCAATACCACCAATAGGGCATCTGTGATCATTACCCATGAGAACAGCATCCCCTCTTTCCAACTCCTGAAAGCTGGAGAACCAATCCCTTCTAGGGCATATGTGGTAAGTAGCACCAGAATCCAACATCCACTCGGTGGAGTCGGCAACATCAACTGACGGAAGAGCTGGGCACGAATAGCCCGAAGAATCTGAATCTGAATCTGAAACATCGCCACTAGCCTTGGCAATATTCACCTCTGAAGCTTGAATAGCTTTCCCTTTATTCTTCACAGCTTGCAATTTTGGGCATTCGGCTTTCCAATGTCCATCCTCTCTACAAAAGGCACACTGATTCCTACCAACTGCAGGATGCCCCACTCTAGACTGCGACCTTCTTCCATGGTTTGGACTTCTAGCTCTTGCAACCAATGCACCAGCAACCGGCTCGATGGAAGTCTCCTTGTCCTTCTTTCGAAGTTGATAATTCACAAGGGCTGCGGTGACCTCACTATACGAAAGTGATGCCTTTCCATTAATAAGAGTGAGGACGAAGGTCTCATATTCCTCGTCGGGCAAGGAACTCAATAACAATAATGCCTTGTCCTCGTCTTCAACCTTGACATCTACATTCGCCAAATCTGCAAGTAGCTTCGTGTAGTGGTTCATGTGATCACTAATGGATGTCCCCTTCTTCAATTGGAAGCGATAAAGCCTCCTCTTCAAATGCAAACGATTTTCGATGCTCTTCGTCAAATATTTGCCCTCTAGGACCTCCCAAATCTTCTTTGCCGAAGTTTCATTCATCACATCATATTTAAGGTCTTGGGTAAGGCAAGACCTAATCACACCACACGCCGTTCTATTCATTTTATTCCAAACCTTTTCATCAATGTCGGCCGGTTTCCCGTCCAACTCCAATGTATCTTCCAAATTTTGCGCATTTAGCGCATCCATGACTTCGCATCGCCAAAGTCCAAAATCATTTGTGCCGTTGAACTTTTCCACATCTATTTTCATAGAATGTATATTCAAACTTTGGACGGCCTTCACACCAGAAGAACCCTCCCCACTTTTATCTTTTTCAGCCATATATCTCAAAGCACCACCAAACCAATGCGGAAACAAACGAGAAATAGATCCAAATTGAAAAAGACGAGATTTTTACTGAAAAGATCCCACCTTTATCACCAAACGAAGCCCTAGATGAACTTCCAAAGCGATCTACTCCTCCAAAATAGCCCAAGCGTAGCCCGGAGCTCTGATACCAATTGTTGTGCCTCGAGAAACCAAAACAATCGCCAAGAAAGATAAACAACCAACCAAAATCAACAGTACAAACAACCAAACACCAGTTTTACGTGGTTCAGCAAGATGCCTACGTCCACGGGGCAAGGAGGGGGGAGTTTTCACTATTAGAAATCAAGAGGAACAAACTAGGGTTACAAATCGCCCATAAACCCTCAACAATCAACTCTCAATCTCTCCAATTGCTCCTAGAATAGAAGCCCAAAGAAAACTCTCTCAATCTGCTCAAATTCGTCCTTGCTCTTAACCCTAAAAAACACCCAAAGGGTATTTATACAAATCCAAAACGAATCGGGTCGAAAACCTGAAAGCCCAGCCCAAAACAGCGTCGGTCGACCGGACCGGGCGACCGCGATCAATTCCGGTCGACCGACCAGCTCTCAGTAGAAAACCCAAACTCCAGAGAACCGTCGGTCGACCGCACCGGTCGACCGATCTCCTTCCAGACGCACAGGAAGCCTTGTGCACGAATGCGGTCGACCGGGCCGGTCGACCGCCACCCTGACAACATGAATCCTGAGCTCATCTCTTCACTAGACCCATCCCTTAATCCAAGAAAATGACTTTCTGATCCATGATTGTCATCCAACTAACAACATCTTGAACACATAACAACGTGATCATTTTGCACAAAACACTCCGTGAATACCACTCATTTTATAACAAGGTCTTGCTAGCATGTGCAAGAGGATAACTTTCAACACATTTCCTACTGCTGAGTGTAGTGGAATTTCAATTTATGGATTGCAACAAGTACATCTTTGGCCAGCTGCACTGTGACTAAGCCTTTGAGTGAAGCCATTAGCTACAATGCAAATGGTATGAGAGGTGGTTTCATGAGATATGGATTTATGGAGTACAAGTCATCAAGGAAAAGTGGTACCTGTTTGGAAATGCATCAGATGAGAGGCAACGCATCTGCAATACACCCTCATTTCTCATAAAGTTCATTGGATCTAAGATGACACTGACATGTATAGATACATAATATGACTAAAATGGTAAAGTTGGTATTTAAATGGATAAGTTCGTGATTTAATTTAATGCTATTGATGTCATCCGCCTCTGCAAATTCAATTAACAAAAAACAATTCTTTAATAACAATACATCAGAAAATTCTACTTGAAGGCTGCAGTTGCTCTATTTATATAGACGGTGAGATAATAGATTCTAGTTGGTTAATTTGCAACATGATGCTACTATATATGCCTATTTACTACACTGCTATTAGTTCGTGTATCTTCATTTAATATATGTGTTGCTCTAGTCACGTTATTGTTTATCATGATTCAGATAAATATAACTATGATGTAGTTTCTATAACTATGATGTAATTCTCCTGTTGTGTATTTCCTAGTTTTTCAAGATTGCATGTCACTTAGTCTATTCCTATTATGGTGTTTCCACATGTTTAAAGATGCAGGACAGTTTAGAACAATTTAAATTGATATAACAGGAAGTTTGTAGTTGGTACGGCCGTACGGGAGTCCTTAACACAATTTCGTTTTACAACGAACTTTGAAAAGTTTAGCCTTTGCTCTCTTTTTTATTATAATCAAGTTTAGTCAGATGAAAAAAAAAACATTTTCAAATTGTGATCTTCACACATTTTCCGTATACAATTCAAGATCAATATGCTAAATCATTAGCATGCATTTGAGATCATCAGCTTTTCCACAGGAAAAAAAGAACAGGAATGCATTCCTTGGTTTCCATTGGTTTATGTTTTAACTTCATAGTAGATTTCCATTGAACTTAGCACTTTGTTTCATCTTCCTCTTGGTAAATTACTTTCCTGTTGGAAATTGCTTGTTCTTTACAAAGTTAGTTTTAAAACTGGATGCCTCACACCTATACGTTTTACAATCCAAAAGAAAAGATTGGATAAATGTACTTGAAGGTAAGAGTTTTTCTCAATATATAGCTGCTAAGGTTGCCTGGTTTGAAGGGAAGTTGGAGAAATTCTCTCTAATTGCTGCAATCAAGCAAAATATTTCTTACTTAAAGAGGTTTATTCTACAGACAGAAAAACTCAAAGCCTCCCAGAAACCATCTCCCAGCTCCTCTCTCGCTTTTCAATATTCTCGTCTGCAGACTGAACATCGAGCAGGTCATCTTGAAATCAAGAACAAAAACAACATAAAAATTCTTCGAAGGAAGAGAAATCTCATCTACAACGACAGGTCCCTAGGCACTAATCATCTACCTTCTAGGTTTCTGTTTGGTATTTTGCAAGAGGAAGAAAAAAGTGGATCTGTTAAGATTCAGATACTTGATCAATTTTTGGCCAACATTTCCTTGTTTGAACTCTGCTTAATTGCAGCATGAACTTAAACCACGGAAACCAGCTGATTGTAGATGTTTTAGAGGAAGGAAAACTCTTAAGGTCTTGCTCAAAGGATTCAAGAGGAGGGCGAAGGATATTATTGTAACCAAATAGTATAATAAATATGTCATGTTGCTCTTCTCATGGAAATAAGTCAGGTTATAGCCAAAGCACATACAACATCTTGTACCTTTCTTTTCGATCTAATTGTTTCCGTTATGGTTGTCGCTGTTCACAGTTTCATCTTCTTGTTGGTTATCATCTCGGTTGATTTGATTCATGCTGGCATTGATCTAAAGATTTAAATATACCACTACTAGTTGCTAAGCAGTAGTCACGACATAAACCGCTACAAAGCTACTGGAACTTATTGAATGACTGTGCTTACTTACCCAAATTTTTACATGGAATAATAGAAGTTACCAAGACTACCCAAAAAATTCTAAAAAATTGAATACCCACAACTACGTCAATTAATCCACAACTACGTCAATTAATCCACAGGGAAAAAAGAACCATGGAATAATAGAAGTTGTCTTAAGATTTTTACCCAAAACTTTCTTCAATTAATCCACAACTACGTCAATTAGATAGAAAATAGAAGGCGGGGTCTGTTTGTACAATATTCACAGTTTACGTAACTGCAGTTTACATGAAAATTCATGTCTCGGATTTTTTCCTTTTTTTTTTACTCTAAAAGAGTGTAAGAAAAAGAGAAACACTTTTCTCTTCTCCGTCATTTCTGCCTACCTCCTCTTCCCTTCTCAAAGAACCTTAGCATTTTACCATTTTCTTCTTCGAGTTTAATGCAAGAAAAAGCCCATTCTTGTTCAAGCAAGCCAACAAATGAGTATCCAGACTCACAAATAAATGACTGAACTTTAATTAAAAAATCATAACATCCAGATATTTCCACAAAGAGATTACTCTTGTTGGGAAGAAATATTTGGAGGTGATGGAGAAAGTGTTTAAGAATTCGGGAGACAATAGAAAATTTAGGAAGAAGAAGATTTTTATTTCTTTTGAACACCTTAGAACAACTTGGAACTTCTTGATTACAAATGAGAGGGAAGATGAGGTATTTATAGCCTCCAAAATACAAAATATCTAGAATATTTTAATCCTAAATCTAGAGAGTTCTAGCATAATATCTAGAATTTTATATTACAATTATCTAGAGAAATATCTAGATATTCATTCTCTATAATTTTCTAGAACATTTTAAGGAGGTGGAGATGTTTAGATATTTCTAGAGAAAACTCTAGAACTTGGATCAAGTATTGAGTTTGGCCCAACAAGTGATAATTAGATTATTGATCCAGTAATTAAACTTGATCCAAAATCAAGTTTACTTTTCAACACCCCCTCTTAAACTTGATTTTGCTACTCCAAGCAAACTCCTCATCTTGATAAAATCTTCGCGCTTGAGAGGCTTGGTGAAGATATCAGCTACTTGATCATTCGTCTTCACGTACTCCAATTGAACGTCCCTCTTGGTAACACACTCTCTAATGTAGTGATAACGAGTGTCAATGTGCTTACTTCGATCATGGAAGACTGGGTTCTTCGCCAAAGCTATTGCTGACTTATTATCCACTAAGATCTTCGTTGGCTCCTTTTGTGGCAAACTCAACTCCTTTAACAGGTTCCGTAACCAAACAGCATGGCAAACACATGAAGTAGCCGCTACATACTCCGCTTCACAAGTAGAAAGGGTGACAATTGGTTGCTTCTTTGACATCCATGTGAAAGCTGTATCTCCAATGAAGAACACGAATCCGCTTGTGCTTTTTCGGTCATCTACGTCTCCACCCCAGTCGCTATCGCTAAATCCAATAAGCTTGTAATCGTCAGAAACAGAGTAATACAAGCCAAAGTTTATGGTACATTTGATATAGCGAAGTATCCTTTTAGCTGCCTTGAAATGAGTTGTTGTTGGATGCTCCATGTATCGGCTCACAACTCCGACTGCATATAGGATGTCAGGTCTTGTGCACGTTAAGTAGCGTAGGCTTCCAACCAAGCTCTTAAATAGTGTTGGATCTACACTCTCTCATTCTTCTTGCTTTGACAATTTGGCTCCACATTCCATTGGCATGCTTACTGGATTCGAGTCATCCATCTTGAACTTCTTAAGAACCTCTTTAGCATAGCCTTCTTAAGTAATGAAAATTCTATTATCTTCTATTGTCTCCCGAATTCTTAAACACTTTCTCCATCACCTCTAAATATTTCTTCCCAACAAAGTGGTATCAGAGCTAGAAGATTCCCTTGAAGATGGCGAGTAACGGTGTTAAGATTCCCTTGAAGATGGCGAGTAACGGTGTTCCCTTTCAAGTCCCGATGCTCACAAAGAGCAACTATCCTAGGAGCACATGACGTGTGGGAGATAGTCGAGAAAGGCTTCATTGAACCGGAGAATGATGGTAGTCTATCTCAAACTCAAAAGGATAGTTTGAGAGACTCAAGAAAGAGAGACAAGAAGGCTCTCTGTCTAATCTATCAAGGTCTAGATGAAGATACATTCGATAAGGTCGCGGGAGCAAAGACGACCAAAGAAGCATGGGAGAAGCTTCGAACTTCTTACAAGGGAGCAGATCAAGTCAAGAAGGTACGTCTTCAAACTCTAAGAGGAGAATTTGAAGCGTTGCAAATGAAGGAAGGTGAACTCGTCTCCGAGTACTTCTCAAGAGTTTTAACGGTTACTAATAACCTAAAGAGTAATGGCGAGAAGTTAGACGAGGTGAGAATCATGAAGAAGGTTCTTAGATCGTTGGATCCAAAATTCGAGCATATTGTCACTGTCATTGAAGAAACAAAGGATTTGGAGGCTATGACGATGGAGCAACTTCTTGGATCGTTACAAGCTTATGAAGAAAAGAAGAAGAAGAAGGAAGATATTGCAGAACAAGTACTCAAGATGCGGATTGATCAAACTAAAGAAGAAAGCGGACGAAGTTATCAAAAACGAGGTGGCGGTCAAGTCCGAGGACGAGGTCGTGGATATGGAAATGGACGAGGTTAGAGGCCTCATGATGACAACACCAACCAAAGAGGAGAAAGCTCATCAAAGAGGTCGTGGAAGAGGAAATCAAAAACCAATGTACGATAAGTCAAGCGTTAAATGCTATAATTGTGGAAAGTTTCGACACTATGCTTCCGAATGCAAAGCTCCGAACAATAATAGAGTTGAAGAGAAGTCCAATTATGTTGAAGAAAGAAGCCAAGAAGATGATATGCTATTGATGGCTTACAAGAAAGATGAACAAGATGAGGTTCACAAGTGGTACCTCGATAGCGGTGCAAGCAATCACATGTGCGGGAAAAGAAGCATGTTCGTGGAGCTTGATGAATCGGTGAAAGGAAATGTGGCTTTGGGAGATGAATCGAAGATGGAGGTGAAAGGTAAAGAAAATATTCTTATCCGATTGAAGAATGGAGATCATCAATTTATTTCCAACGTTTACTATATCCCAAGCATGAAGACCAATATATTGAGCCTTGGATAACTCTTAGAGAAAGGTTATGATATTCGATTAAAGGATAATAACCTTTCTATAAGAGACCAAGAAAACAATCTCATTACCAAGGTGTCGATGTCAAAGAATAGAATGTTTGTTCTTAACATTCAAAATGACATCGCACAATGTCTCAAGATGTGCTACAAGGAGGAGTCCTGGCTTTGGCATCTTCGATTCGGGCATCTCAACTTTGGAGGATTAGAACTATTTTCTAAAAAGGAGATGGTGAGAGGATTGTCTTGCATCAACCATCCAAATCAAGTGTGTGAAGGGTGTCTACTTGGAAAGCAATTCAAAATAAGCTTTCCAAAGGAGTCAGACACAAGAGCGCGGAAGCCATTGGAACTCATACATACAGATGTATGTAGCCCGACCAAACCAAGATCACTCGGTAAAAGTAACTACTTTCTTCTCTTTATTGATGATTTTTCAAGAAAAACATGAGTTTACTTTTTGAAGAAAAAATCAGAAGTGTTTGAAAACTTCAAAAAGTTCAAAGCCCATGTCGAGAAGGAAAGTGGCCTTGTGATCAAAGCCATGAGATCCGACCGTGGAGGAGAATTCACATCCAAGGAATTTGAGAAGTATTGCCGTGGAGGAGAATTCACATCCAAGGAATTTGAGAAGTATTGTGAAGATAACGGTATTCGAAGATAATTAACGGTGCCGAGGTCCCCTCAACAAAATGGAGTTGCGAAAAGGAAGAACCGGATAATCCTTGAAATAGCGAGGAGCATGCTTAAAAGTAAGAAACTATCAAAAGAGTTGTGGGCAGAAGCAGTTGCATGCGCGGTTTATCTATCAAATCGATCTCCAACAAGAAGTGTTTCGGGAAAAACACCACAAGAAGCTTGGAGCGGAAGGAAGCCCGATGTTTCTTATCTAAGAGTCTTTGGAAGCCTTGCTCACGCTCATGTACCGGACGAGAAGCAGAGCAAACTAGATGACAAAAGTGAGAAGTACATCTTCATTAGTTACGATGCCAACTCCAAAGGCTACAAGCTCTACAATCCTGATACAAAGAAGATAATCATTAATCGAAGTGTCATCTTTGATGAAGAAGGAGAATGGGATTAGAGATCAAATGATGAAGACTACAACTTCTTTCCACATGTTGAAGAAGATGAATTGGAGCAACCAAGAGAGGAACCTGTTACCCCCACCAACTTCACCAACAACGAGTTCTCAAGAAGATAAAAGTTCGAGTGAAAGGACTCCATGTTTTAGAAGTCTGCAAGAACTTTACGAGGTAACTGAAAATCAAGACAATCTTACTTTATTTTGTCTATTTGCGGATTGCGAGCCCATGAATTTCGAAGAAGATATGAAGAAGAAGACATGGAGAAATGCAATGGATGAAAAAATCAAGACGATACAAAAGAATGAGACATGAGAGTTAGCTTCACTTCCAAATGGGCAAAAGGCGATCGGTGTGAAGTGGGTGTACAAAGCAAAAAAGAACTCTAAAGGAGAAGTTGAAAGATACAAGGCAAGATTGGTGGCAAAAGGTTATAGTCAAAGAGCGGGAATCGACTATGATGAGGTATTCGCTCCTGTTGCTCGTCTAGAAACTGTTAGATTAATCATTTCATTGGCAGCTCAAAACAATTGGAGGATACATCAAATGGATGTCAAATCAGCCTTCTTAAATGGAGATCTTAAAGAAGAAGTTTACATTGAGCAACCACAATGCTACATAATCAAGGGAGAAGAAGACAAAGTCTTGAGGTTAAAGAAGACGCTTTATGGGTTAAAACAAGCACCAAGAGCTTGGAATACTCGAATTGATAAGTACTTCAAGAAGAAAAGTTTCATCAAGTGTCCATATAAGCATGCACTCTATATCAAAATTCAAAACAATGATATATTGATTGCATGCTTGTATGTAGATGACTTGATATTCACAGGTAACAATCTAAGTATGTTCGAGGAATTCAAGATGGAGATGACGAAGGAGTTCGAGATGACCGATATTGGATTGATGTCTTACTACCTTGGAATTGAAGTGAGACAAGAAGATAATAGAATTTTCATTACTCAAGAAGGCTATGCTAAAGAGGTTCTTAAGAAGTTCAAGATGGATGACTCGAATCCAGTAAGCACGCCAATGGAATGTGGAGCCAAATTGTCAAAGCAAGAAGAAGGAGAGAGTGTAGATCCAAAATCATTGATCCAATAATTAAACTTGATCCAAAATCAAGTTTACTTTTCAACACCCCCCTCTTAAACTTGATTTTGCTACTCCAAGCAAACTCCTTATCTTGATAAAATCTTTGCGCTTGAGAGGCTTGGTGAAGATATCAGCTACTTGATCATTCTTCTTCACGTACTCCAATTGAACGTCCCTCTTGGTAACACACTCTCTAATGTAGTGATAACGAGTGTCAATGTGCTTACTTCGATCATGGAAGACTGGGTTCTTCGCCAAAGCTATTGCTGACTTATTATCCACTAAGATCTTCGTTGGCTCCTTTTGTGGCAAACTCAACTCCTTTAACAGGTTCCGTAACCAAACAGCATGGCAAACACATGAAGTAGCCGCTACATACTCCGCTTCACAAGTAGAAATGGTGACAATTGGTTGCTTCTTTAACATCCATGTGAAAGCTGTATCTCCAATGAAGAACACGAATCCGCTTGTGCTTTTTCGGTCATCTATGTCTCCACCCCAGTCGCTATCGCTAAATCTAACAAGCTTGTAATCATCAGAAACAGAGTAATACAAGCCAAAGTTTATGGTACCTTTGATATAGAGAAGTATCCTTTTAGCTGCCTTGAAATGAGTTGTTGTTGGATGCTCCATGTATCGGCTCACAACTCTGACTGCATATAGGATGTCAGGTATTGTGCATGTTAAGTAGCGTAGGCTTCCAACCAAGCTCTTAAATAGTGTTGGATCTACACTCTCTCCTTCTTCTTGCTTTGACAATTTGGCTCCACATTCCATTGGCGTGCTTACTGGATTCGAGTCATCCATCTTGAACTTCTTAAGAACCACTTTAGCATAGCCTTCTTGAGTAATGAAAATTCCATTATCTTCTTGTCTCCCTTCAATTCAAAGGTAGTAAGACATCAATCCAATATCGGTCATCTCGAACTCCTTCATCATCTCTATCTTGAATTCCTCGAACATACTTGGATTGTTGCCTGTGAATATCAAGCCATCTACATACAAGCATGCAATCAATATATCATTGTTTAGAGTTTTGATATAGAGTGCATGCTCATATGGACAATTGATGAAACTTTTCTCCTTGAAGTACTTATCAATTCGAGTATTCCAAGCTCTTGGTGCTTGTTTTAACCCATAAAACGCCTTCTTTAACCTCAAGACTTTGTCTTCTTCTCCCTTGAATATGTAGCCTTGTGGTTGCTCAATGTAAACTTCTTCTTCAAGATCTCCATTTAAGAAGGCTGATTTGACATCCATTTGATGTATCCTCCAATTGTTTTGAGCTGCCAATGAAATGATTAATCTAACAGTTTCTAGACGAGCAACAGGAGCGAATACCTCGTCATAGTCGATTCCCGCTCTTTGACTATAACCTTTTGCCACCAATCTTGCCTTGTATCTTTCAACTTCTCCTTTAGAGTTCTTCTTTGCTTTGTACACCCACTTCACACCGATCGCCTTATGCCCATTTGGAAGTGAAGCTAACTCCCATGTCTTATTCTTTTGTTTCGCCTTGATCTCTTCATCCATTGCATTTCTCCATGTCTTCTTCTTCATAGCTTCTTCGAAATTCATGGGCTCGCAATCCGCAAATAGACAAAATAAAGTAAGATTGTCTTGATTTTCAATTACCTTGTAAAGTTCTTGCAGACTTCTGAAACGTCGAGTCCTTTCGCTCGAACTTTCATCTTCTTGAGAACTCGTTGTTGGTGAAGTTGGTGGGGTAACAGGCTCCTCTCTTGGTTGCTCCAATTCATCTTCTTCAACATGTGGAAAGAAGTTGTAGTCTTCATCATTTGATCTCCAATCCCATTCTCCTTCTTCATCAAAGATGACATTTCGACTGATGATTGTCTTCTTTGTATCAGGATTGTAGAGCTTGTAGCCTTTGGAGTTGGCATCGTAACCAATGAAGATGTACTTCTCACTTTTGTCATCTAGTTTGCTCCGCTTCTCATCCGGTACATGAGCGTAAGCAAGGCTTCCAAAGACTCTTAGATGAGAAACGCTGGGCTTCCTTCCGCTCCAAGCTTCTTGTGGTATTTTTCTCAAAACACTTCTTGTTGGAGATCGATTTGATAGATAAACCGCGCATGCAACTGCTTCTGCCCAACAAGTGATAATTGGATCATTGATCCAATAATTAAACTTGATCTAAAATCAATTTTACTTTTCAACACCCCCTCTTAAACTTGATTTTGCTACTCCAAGAAAACTCCTTATCTTGATAAAATCTTCGCGCTTATCTAAAAGAGTGTAAGAAAAAGAGAAACACTTTTCTCTTCTCCGTCATTTCTGCCTACCTCTTCTTCCCTTCTCAAAGAACCCTAGCATTTTGCCATTTTCTTCTTCGAGTTTAATGCAAGAAAAAGCCCATTCTTGTTCAAGCAAGCCAACAAATGAGTATCCAGACTCACAAATAAATGACTGAACTTTAATTAAAAAATCATAACATCCAGATATTTCCACAAAGGGATTACTCTTAGCCCTAATATTTAACCCACAAGCACCATCATCATCTCACACAAATATTCAAGAGAATCGCACAATGCAATCAAAAAAAGAAATTAAAGAACAAAATGGAGTAATGCCACAATTTCTGAGGCGACAATACAGATAAAATTATCAATCAAGGTAGACAACAACAATTTTATTAAAAAAAAGAACAAATATTGAGAATGAGTAAAGAACCAGAGGATTAGACACCTTGGGCAATGTTGTTCTTCTTCTTCTTCTCAGTTGGATTTTATTTATGGGATTTTTGTCTACAAACTCGGAAAGCACGAAGAGGCTGTGAATTGGCCCGACGTACTAACGGATGTGGGTCCATGCGCCCTCCTCTTTTTTTTTCCTTTTCTTTTTTTGGTGGTTTTAAATTATTTTCATGTTAATTTTTGGAGTTAGATGCATGAATCTTACAAGTGAGGGACGCCACTTCATTATTCCTGGTTAATTATTTTGGGTTCATCTCCCCCTCTTCTGTTACATACGCTGAAAATCTTATTCCTTCATTATTCCGTGTACTGAAAAAATAATAATGGGGAAAAAGGGTATCTTCTTCCCTGAATCAATGTATCCCTTCAAAGCCATCCCACCGGTCTTCTGGAAAAAAACCAAGATTCATGCATTTAACGCATATATAATTTAATGCAAAAAACAATAAAACGAACCCCTAAAAAAATGTGCATACTTTGTGTTAAAGTAAGAGAGAGAGAGAGAGAGAGTTTTAGGTAAATTTTCCTTGAGTTGAATATTGAGTGTACACATATATTTATACAAGTAGAGGAGGGTGAGTTGTGTTCTCACAACCAATATGGGACTAAAACCTACTATAATACACTATTATCAACAACTCTCCTCAAACTCATGTTAGATCAAACAAAGTGAGTTTGTGTACAAAAAACTGAAACCGATGAACAGGTAAGCTTTTGTGAAGAAATCTACAAGCTCGTCAGCGGATGAGACATGGGGAAGTAGAATTGTCTTGCCCTTGATAACTTGTTGACGGACAAAATGAGCGTCGATCTCAATATGTTTTGTCTTCTCATAAAATACTAGATTATTAGCAATCTGGATGACACTATTATTATCACAGTAGAGAGGAGTAGGAGTCGTAACAGAAATACTGAAATCACTAAGAAGACGACGAAGATGAATAATTTCTTCAGCTGTTGTGGACATTGCACGATACTCTGCCTCGGTGCTGGAAAGAACAACATCTTGTTTCTTACTCCGCCAAGAAATTAGGGAATAACCAAGAAATATACAATAACATGTGGTAGACTTCCTGGTAGTGGGATCACCAGCCCAATCAGCATCAGAATAAGCACAAAGCTCTAACTTGGATGTAGCAGGAAACAGAAGAGAGCGGGTGCTAGTACCCTGGAGATACCAAAGAATCTGTAATAAGGCAGCATAGCATACAGAACATGGGGCACTAACAAATTGACTGACAATGCCAACAACATGAGAGATATCTGGTCGAGAGATGGACAGATAGACCAACTAGCCAACAAGATGTCGATATCGGGTAGGATCAGATAGAGGCTCACCATCAATAGAGCGAAGTTTGACATTCTGTTGGAGTGGAGTATCGACAATTGTATCGTCAGTTAGCTCAGCTTAATCTAGAATATCTGAGAGATACTTCTGTTGAGACAGTAGTGCACCCTGCGGACCTTGAGAAATTTCTAGACCAAGAAAATACCGAAGAGATTCAAGATTCTTCATGTGGAAAAATTGTTGCAACTGAGATTTTGCGTACTGTATACCAGCCATATCGTCACCTGTAATGATCATATCATCTACATAGATAAGTAATAAAACTCTGCCACGCGATGTAGTTCGAACAAACAGGGAAGCATCTTGATGACTATCCATAAAACCCGTATTGAGTACGACATCACGAAAACACTCAAACCAAGCGCGAGATGTCTGCTTGAGACCATAAACAGCACGTCGAAGGAGACATAAATGTGCCGTAGGAATATTGGATCCTGGAGGCGGTTGCATATATACTTTCTCAGATAAAGAGTCATGGAGAAAAGCATTTTTGACATCCATCTGGTATAAGGGCTAACGATGAGCAACAGCGACCGCAAGAAGAGTACGAACGGTGGGCCTCTGAGCAACAGGAGCAAATGTCTCCTCATAATTAGTACCTTGTTGCTTAGTAAAACCTCGAGCCACTAAACGAGCTTTCCGATGTTCAATAGTGTCATCAGAACGATACTTGACCTTATAAACCCATTTACTACCAACTAAAGAGATGCCAGGGGGATAAGGAACAACATCTCAGATATGTGTTTACTAAAAGGCTTGAAATTTCTCAATCATAGCCTGTTGTCACTCTAGAAATTGAACGGCCTCTTGAAAGGACTTTGGCTCAATTGTAGTATGAACTGAGGTAAGGAAGTGGGTGATGTAGCTGGAAGAGAAGAACGATCCGTAGTGTGGAGAAAATTAAAATAATCGGAAACAGAATAAAATGGAGAATCCTCTTCGAACTGAACATGTCGAGATATATGAACTCGACGAGATGCGGGATCATAACAATGATAACCTTAATGTTCTGAACTAATTCCTAAATAGACACAAAGAACAACTCTGGGAGAAAATTTATCACGTTCGTGAGATGGCAGAAGAACGAAACAGTGACAACCAAAAACGCGGACCAGATTATAACAGGGAGGATGAGTATAAACATAACTATGAGGAGTAGTACCAGAAAGAAATCTAGATGGAGTAATATTAATGGCATGAGTAGCAGTGAGAATCGCCTCAGCCCAGAAACGACGAGGAACAGAGTAAGAAATGAGCATGGATCTAGCGGTATCGAGAATATGACGATGTTTGCGTTCAGCAATACCATTTTTCTCATGAATATAGGGACATGACTATTGAAAGATAGTCTCATAAGAGGACATGATAGAGCACATGGTAGAGGATAGGTATTCTTTAGCACAGTCAGAATGAAAAACTTTAATACTAGTTTGCCATTGAGTGAAGATCATCGTAGTGAATGCTTGATAAGCAGCAAGTATGTTAGAGCAATTTTTAAGTAGGTAGACCCATGTATAATGAGAGAAATCATTGATAAAACTAACATAATATAAGTAGCCAGATGAAGAAGGCAGAGGAGCTGGCTCCCAGATATCAGAATGGACCAAATCAAATAAGGAAGTGGAAACAGATGTACTGGTTAGAAACGGTAAAGTAGTGAATTTAGCTAATTTACAACCAGTACATGACTCAATATAAGAATGAGAGGATACGTGACCAAGTACTTCGGACTGGATAAGACTTTCCAGCCTTTTATAAGACACATGACAAAGTCGTCTATGCTATAAATCTGCGGAAAGCAAGGTAGAGGATTTTGGACTTACAGAAGCAATAAGAGAACGTGGACGTATGGACTCTGGAATGTGAAGATATTCTAAAAAATATAGTTTGTATCTCCTCCGATCGGCCCCAACAATCTTGCCCGTCTGTGGATCCTGCACAATATAAGTATCAGAAGAAAATGAGACAAGTAGGCCATACATACATAAAGAGCTAACGGAAATTAAATTCAAATACAACTGAGGAACCACATAAACAGGGCCAAGAGTTAGACGACCAGATGGGTCAGTTTGTAGGGTGATAGAGCCATACTGAGAAATAGACAAAGGTTGTCCAGCAGCCGTGTAGATAGGGGGAAGAGAAGAAGAAGTGAAGATAAAAGATAAGAGGGAGGTTTACGAGTCATATGAAAGGAACAACCAGAGTCAAAAATCCAGAGATCATTCATACCAGAGACCGAAGGGTTGGCTGAGAAACCAACAAGACGCGTACCAGAGAGTTGTGTAGTAGATGTAGAGGCTTTATGCTGAAGAGCATCAATTTGATGGTGAATATTAGAGAGTTGTGTAGCATATGGAGAGGTGGTATGCTGAAGAGCTGTAATTTGAAGGCTAATATTTGTAATAGCTTGAAGAGCCTCAATTTGATAGCAAATATCAACGAGTTTTGCAGCAGATGGAGAGGTGGTATGCTGAAGAGCTGTCATTTGATGGCTAATATCTGCAATAGCTTGAATGGTAGGGTCTGAAGTGGTAGATGGCATAACATTGACCGGTAATCCTGGTGCACTAGAGGATCGGGATTGAGGGGATCGCTGACTATGGCCAGTTCCTGAGGAACGTAACTCAGGATAAAACTGAAAACATGTCTCAAAGCGGTGTCCCTCCTTCTTGTAATAGGTGCGAAAGAACTTAGACTAAACTTGAGAAGCAAGTGCCAGTGAAGAAGCCATAATAGCAGCAATTCAAAGTTTAAAATAATAATCCTTGAATGAAACCCGAATGTTTAAAGGAGAACCCGAAGGTTAATGTAGAAACCCGAAGATTAAAATGTAAGAACCTGAAGGTTATACATGACTGTCAAATCTGAGAAAAAAAAAAAGAAGCAATCGGCAACCAAGGTGGCCCGAAGATCGGCCGGATCTGATGCTCACGCCGGAGACCTACAACAGATTAATACTGATGTTGAGACGTTGAGACGTCAAGATGGATTGAAACGGCAATGTCGTTACTGACTGTGAAACGACAATGCAGTTTGTTTGAGGCCGAGAGACGGCTTAAAACGGCGATGTCGTTAATTGAGATCGAGAAACGATCTTGAATACGAGAACGCGAAACACGTTAAGAGGTCGCAAAACGGCAAGGCCAAAAATCTAGCAGAGGAACAAAAAAAAAACGTTAAACGACTGCAAAGCAGCAATGATAAGATTTGACAAAAGAACGCAGAAGTGTTAAAAAATTTTATTGGAAGGGAAATAATAATAACTCTAGCTCTGATACCATGTTAAAGTAAGAGAGAGGGAGAGAGAGAGAGATAGAGAGAGAGAGAGTTTTGGGTATATGTCCCTTGAGTTGAATATTGAGTGTACACATTTTATACAAGTAGAGGAGGGTGATGGGTGTTCTCATAACAAATGTGAGATTAAAACCCACTATAATACACTATTATCAACACTTTGTTAACAGCCTGATGTGTTCTCTTACCATATACTTTAAAAATAAGAGGAGGGAAAAAAAATCTGCCAATGCTTTGAGGAACTCAAGAATAACATGAATTAAGGATAAACAAAGAGAATCGGTTATAGGTAAATTGACATATGTGCGAGATAGATCAGTGTATTTTATTATGAGATAGCAATATTACAGTTGGTATATAAAGAATAATAAAATATCGGAGTAAACTTAAGCAAAAATGATCTCTAGTCAAATACTTATTCACGAGAAAGAAAAAGAATATGCATAAAGTTGTAGGTACACGAGTTTTCGTGATCAAATGAGATTATAACGCGCACGCTCACACGTATCCATTTTTTTAAATATTAGTGGGTGAAAATGCAAATCCAATTACAGAATTCGGGGATATGTAACCTTGACAAACTTAATGAATTCTAAACATAAAAAATTACATCATGGTATACATTTATTAGCTTCACATTCAGCAAACATGAGGCAGAGATAGACCAATAAGGGCAGATCCAAGGTGGAGATGAGGCAGAGGGAGGGGAACGAGTGATTTGAGAGAGAGAGAGAGAGAGAGAGAGAGAGAGATTGTTCATAAAAAATTACATCATGGTATACATTTATTAGCTTCACATTCAGCAAACATGAGGCAGAGATAGACCAATAAGGGCAGATCCAAGGTGGAGATGAGGCAGAGGGAGGGGAACGAGTGATTTGAGAGAGAGAGAGAGAGAGAGAGAGAGAGAGATTGTT
>NC_033800.1:61818108-61851245 GCF_001876935.1 Asparagus officinalis | reverse complement strand
TCAAAGTTTAAAATAATAATCCTTGAACGAAACCCGAATGTTTAAAGGAGAACCCGAAGGTTAATGTAGAAACCCGAAGATTAAAATGTAAGAACCTGAAGGTTATACATGACTGTCAAATCTGAGAAAAAAAAAAAGAAGCAATCGGCAACCAAGGTGGCCCGAAGATCGGCCGGATCTGATGCTCACGCCGGAGACCTACAACAGATTAATACTGATGTTGAGACGTTGAGACGTCAAGATGGATTGAAACGGCAATGTCGTTACTGACTGTGAAACGACAATGCAGTTTGTTTGAGGCCGAGAGACGGCTTAAAACGGCGATGTCGTTAATTGAGATCGAGAAACGATCTTGAATACGAGAACGCGAAACACGTTAAGAGGTCGCAAAACGGCAAGGCCAAAAATCTAGCAGAGGAACAAAAAAAAAACGTTAAACGACTGCAAAGCAGCAATGATAAGATTTGACAAAAGAACGCAGAAGTGTTAAAAAATTTTATTGGAAGGGAAATAATAATAACTCTAGCTCTGATACCATGTTAAAGTAAGAGAGAGGGAGAGAGAGAGAGATAGAGAGAGAGAGAGTTTTGGGTATATGTCCCTTGAGTTGAATATTGAGTGTACACATTTTATACAAGTAGAGGAGGGTGATGGGTGTTCTCATAACAAATGTGAGATTAAAACCCACTATAATACACTATTATCAACACTTTGTTAACAGCCTGATGTGTTCTCTTACCATATACTTTAAAAATAAGAGGAGGGAAAAAAAATCTGCCAATGCTTTGAGGAACTCAAGAATAACATGAATTAAGGATAAACAAAGAGAATCGGTTATAGGTAAATTGACATATGTGCGAGATAGATCAGTGTATTTTATTATGAGATAGCAATATTACAGTTGGTATATAAAGAATAATAAAATATCGGAGTAAACTTAAGCAAAAATGATCTCTAGTCAAATACTTATTCACGAGAAAGAAAAAGAATATGCATAAAGTTGTAGGTACACGAGTTTTCGTGATCAAATGAGATTATAACGCGCACGCTCACACGTATCCATTTTTTTAAATATTAGTGGGTGAAAATGCAAATCCAATTACAGAATTCGGGGATATGTAACCTTGACAAACTTAATGAATTCTAAACATAAAAAATTACATCATGGTATACATTTATTAGCTTCACATTCAGCAAACATGAGGCAGAGATAGACCAATAAGGGCAGATCCAAGGTGGAGATGAGGCAGAGGGAGGGGAACGAGTGATTTGAGAGAGAGAGAGAGAGAGAGAGAGAGAGAGAGTCTCATTTGGGTTTGGGGTTTTAATTTGATTGTGGGCTCGAGTTTGGTATCGAATTAAAAAATAGCCGATGTTAGATGATTAAAGAAAAAGGAAATATTAGTAGATACTTTTAATATTGGCTGATATATCGGAAAAATCCAACATTTGGGTTTGGGGTTTTAATTTGATTGTGGGCTCGAGTTTGGTATCGAATTAAAAAATAGCCGATGTTAGATGATTAAAGAAAAAGGAAATATTAGTAGATACTTTTAATATTGGCTGATATATCGGAAAAATCCAAATAATCGAAAAACACAACAAATACTTCAATATCATTATGGCGAGCTGCCAAACCCGATATATCGATATTTAATACACAGCATGTATCCTACCTGAACATTGAGACTAGTGTCGGAATAAGCAGTAACTCTAGCCTGACCCTTCTAAACACTTATGGTGTGTTTGGATTTTAATGGGGTTAAGGGAAATTAAGGGAAACTAGGTGAGAGAAGAGAAGGGAAGGAAATGGAGTTCCCTTCCCCTTAGTTACACCCCAATTTGGGGGGTAATAAAATTTATACTATTAAGGGGTGAACTAAGGGGAACTAGGGTGAATAACTTCACCTCCTAAATGTTCCCAAACAAGGTGAATGGTTCCCCTAACTTCCCTTCTTTCTTATTCCCCTCAATCCAAACAAGCCCTTAAAATTCACAAGGTTAATGTGGAGAAGGTGTAAATAAATCCAACTTTAGCTCTCTCTTGCAAACTTCGAAAATGTCCTCTCTTTATTTCTTTATCTAAACACCATTACTCTTAACAATGATAGTCGGAAACGTATGAAGCAATCATAATTTAACATAAAAACATAACCCTCCTTTTAGAAAATAGCGACACCCACTCCTTTGCTCTTCTATTCAATCAAGCTTTGTACAAAAGCACACATTGCACACAAAGAAGAGTAGAATAGAGGAGAGAGGGGTTTCTTTTCTTTTCTTTTTTCCCCTTATTTTTCATTACTTATTTATTTATTTCTTTTTTTTCGCTGAGAAGAGGTGAAGATAAAGAGCAACTTATAAGCTCCGGACACGGTAGATATTGCCATTTTTAATATATTTTGTTTCTCCAAATATTAAATTGCGCATAAGAGAAAATGTATCAACCATTGTCACGCTGTGATGACACAAAAAATGGACAAATTTTCAAAACTATCCTATTTGCAAACATATTCCCCAAAAACGACATGTTTCAACTTTATTAGTCAAAACCGACCTGATTTCAGCCCTGGGGCTGAAACTATTGGAGTTATAATAAAGTGTAACTTAAAACTTGACATTGTAGTGTGAAAGTTTAGTCTCACATAGGAAATGGAATAGGAAGAAAGGGTATTTATAAGCCTTTCCCTTCTCTCTTATGCCTAGAAGAAATAAAGGTTATGCTCCACACTACACATGCGCGTACCGGCCGGGCCGGGCTCTGGCTCGGGTTCGGGTCGGGTCGGGTGGCGCGCGCCCACGACCTGCGGACACGAATGCAACTTCGGATTGAGGGGCTCTTAACCTGCTACTCGAGAAGAATTCACAAAGCCTTCTTGAAGCTCGTGCCGACGAGAAGGAGGTCGCCTGACCAAGGGTGTTGTATCTCCGAGAACTTTTGTCACGTAACCCTGTACGAGAGAGGACAATTAGATTCTTGGGACACTGTCTTGCACGTTTCGACCATCAGGCCGTATTTCTAACTTTCATTTATTTTCGTTTGCTTCAATTTCATTTCTGAGTTACAATAGTGATATGATATTATCTGATTTAATAATCAACTATTTAGAATTCACGTTAATCTTTGTCTAAACAGCTAATATTCCTAACAATCCAAGAATCTAATTTAGTTGTTTAGAATAATATCATGTTTAGCATGTTTACTATTTTGTTTCGTATTATATTTGTTATGTTAATGCAATCTACATCTTATAAAACCGACATTTTACACTTGATTATGTTGTTTGAATGTTTAAATCATATATGTTACATTATAATAACAAAATTATTCATTCATCAGATCATGGCTACAAGTGAAATTATGTCAGCTAAACCAGAGAAGTTTGATGGGAACAATTTTCATCATTGGCAAAACCAAATGAGATTTTGACTAACAACTCTAAATCTAATAACAGCCATAGAACCAGACAACCCATCTTCATCTAGACCAGTTACTAGGCAATCTTCCTCATCTTCCTCCACAGATTCCATTCCTATCCCGAGAACACCTTAAGAAATAGAGTATCATTGCCTACATAGAATCTTAGGAGCATTATCTAATAGGTTATATGATATATATTATGCTATCACTAATGCTAAAGTTTGTGGGAAACACTAGAGAAAAAGTATGGTTTAGATGATATGGGAATTAAAAGATTTAAAGCTTCTGATTTTAACAAATTTAAAATGGTAGATTCTAAACCGATGAATAAGAAAATTCATGAATTTGAACATATAGTTCACTGATTAAAAGTGAATGGATCTATCTTAGATGAAACATTTTAGATAGCCTGTCTTATAGACAAACTTCCAGAGTCCTGGTCAGATTTTGCCAAAAACCTTAATCATACCCAAGGAGATCTTACCATTGAACAAGTGTTGAATGCAATTAGAATCGAAGAGCAACATAGACTCAGGGAGAAAAATATGACAAAATCCGAACCCAAAGTAAACAATGTTGAATCCAAACCCTTTCCTCAACACAAGAAACGTCCCTTCCACCAAAATCAAAATAAAACATTTATGAAGAAATCCTTTCATCAAAATAAGAATCATGTTCACTTTCAAAAGAAGGAAGGAGCTGAACGTCAAGCCTGTTTCGTTTGTGGACAAACCAACCACCTTGCTAAGGGTTGCTTTTACAAGAAGACAGAACCACCCAAGCCTAGGAAGGGAGGACCTCCACCTAATAAGTCACAAGTAAACATGGTGACTTCTAGTTTAGCTGAGACAGCTTTCAGGTCTGTTCTCTTCACATCTAAAGTAAACATGACCTTTTAAGCAAATGATTGGTGGATTGACACTGGAGCTAATATTCACGTTTGCTCTAATCAATCTTTGTTTTCCACCTATCAGGTCTCAAGTAGAGGAACTGTGACAATGGGAAATAATAATGTGGCTCATGTATCTGGAATAGGTCGGATCAACCTAAAGCTGACTTCTGATAAGACTTTGATCCTGCAGGATGTCCATCATGTACCAGACATTAGGAGAAACTTAATTAGTGGATCTTTGTTAGTGCAACAAGGCTATAAGCTTGTTTTTGAATCAAATAAAGTTGTAATAACTAAGGGTTTGAACTTCATTGGAAAAGGTTTCTTATGTGATGGTCTTTTTAAATTGAATGTTAAGAATTCTACTCTTGCATCTCCAATAGCTTTGAATATTGAACCTTCCATCACTTGGCATCAAAGATTAGGACATGTGAATTATAATTCAATTAAAAGATTGATGCATCTCAATATAATTCCAAAGCTTAATATAAAAGATGATGAAAAATGTGAAATATGTGTAGAAGCCAAACTTCCTAAGAAACCATTTTCCAAACAAGGAAACCCTCATGTATATACCTTATATCTCAAATTGTAAACCCCTAATTACCAAACCCAAGGTTCTAGTACAGGAACAATAATAAAAGAAATACACTAATCTCAGAACATAAGTGTAGTGCCATGTCATAGCCTACATGAATATCATGTTAAAATCTACACAAGTGTCATGTCAAAATCTACATAGTTATAATGTCATGAACTTCTGTAAGAAGGTCATATGCAGGGTTAAGAACTATGTCCGAAACAGGAACTATATATTGTAGTTTCCAAACTCATAGAATAAGTGGCAAATGTCCAACACGAGGACTGAAATGGATTATAGTCCAACACGAGGACTTCTATGGATTATAGTCCAACACGAGGACTGTGAAATAGTGAAAATATCGCTGTGATATATAGTGAAATTCTACTTATATCAACCCACATTCAAATCAGTGTATAAGTCCCCAATTTATACCCTCAGGTCATCTATCATGCCTGGGTACATAGTAAGGCTAAAAACCAAAGTCAGGTGATCCAGGCAAACTCTCGAACATGAGTAAAATACTCAAAATACACAAAACAAGAATTTTGCAACAGACAGTGCGGCGGTCGACCGCACTCTGATACGAGCCTGGCGGTCGACCGCTAGGCATTTCGGTCGACCGGCAGAACGTCGCGGTCGACCGGTGCGGTCGACCGCAGACTAGTTCTGCCCCTACAGCGAGCTCAGCGGTCGACCGCACCGGTCGACCGCCAAGCGGACAGAAACCCAAATCTGGGTTTCTGCCAGCTCGAAACCTGAAATAAGATTTTACATCTCCCTACGATAACAAGAGTTCTAGGGTTCAAAAATCATACAGAAGATAAACAACTAAACCCAAGTCTGAAATCTACATTTCCAATATTCTAAATACATGAGAAACAAATTAAAAATCTTTCAATAACAATAAAACATGGTTTAACTCTTGTTTAAGAAAACCCAGATCTAGATCTCTACTGAACAGAAAATTTGTGAACTTTTATACTGAAGCCTTTGATTCTTGCAATCCTTATTATAGAGAATTCAATTTTATACGAAAATACCATTTTGGCTCATCAAAACTCATGAAAATCAAAAGAAAATTCGTAGGAAAAAGGGGTGAGGGATTGGGCGAGATGATACTCGCCTCAGGTGAGCAATGGATCTCTGAATCTGAAGGAGAGCGTTTTCCTTCGCCGAATCCCACCAAGAAATGCTGCAAATCCTCAAGATCTTCTCCCAAATCACCAAACAAAGAGGATTAGGGTTTTAGGGAAGAGAGGGGGGCTAGGGTTTTGATTTCAGATCTGAAAAGGGGCTCTCTCGGATACATTAGCATATATACCAACTCACAAACCCGACCCGAAACCCGCTTGGACCCGAACTAGAGAAAACACTTTGACCGTTAAACTTGATTAGCGGATCTTTGTTAGTGCAACAAGGCTATAAGCTTGTTTTTGAATCAAATAAAGTTGTAATAACTAAGGGGTTGAATTTTATTGGAAAAAGATTTTTATGTGATGGTCTTTTTAAATTAAATGTTAAGAATTCTACTCTTGCATCTCCAATGGCTTGGAATATCGAACCTTCTATCACTTGGCATCAAAGATTAGGACATATGAATTATAATTTAATTAAAAGATTGATGCACCTCAATATAATTCTAAAGCTTAATATAAAAGATGATGGAAAATATGAAATATGTGTAGAAGCTAAACTTCCTAAGAAACCCTTTAAAACTATTGATAGAGATTCTGAGATATTAGAACTCATCCATAGTGATGTCTGTGATTTAGGAAGAACATCTAGAGGAGGTAACAAATATTTCGTAACTTTTATAGATGATTGTTCTAAATATTATTACCTCTACCTAATTAAGACCAAAGATAAATTTATAAACAAATTCAAAATATATAAAGCAGAAGTTGAAAATCAGTTGGATAGGAAAATTAAAATACTAAGATCAGACAGAGGTGGTGAATACACTTCTAATGAATTAAAAAAAATTTGTGAAGAGAATGAAATCATTCATGAAATAACTGCTCTGTATACACCTCAATCTAATGGAGTAGCTGAGAGAAATAATAGAACTTTAATGGACATGGTAAACTCAATGTTAATTAATTCTAGTGTGCCAAAGAATCTGTGAGGAGAAGCTCTCATGACTGCTTGCCATATACTAAATAGAATTCCATTCAAGAATTCTGATAGAACACCTTACACAATTTGGAAGAATAGAAATCCTAATTTAGATCACCTGAAAGTGTGGGGGTGCTTAGCAAAAATTAAAATACCTGAGAATAAGAGAAAAAAGATTGGCCCTAAAACTATAGATGGAATATTTATTGGCTATGCTTCTGATAGTAATATAAATAGATTTTTAATAATCAACTCTGACATTAATGAGATAGCCAACAACACCATAATTGAAGCTAGGGATGCACATTACTTTGAAAATATTTTTTCTTACAAGACCATAGTAAACAACACAGGTCCTAGCTCTAGCAATTCAGATCCTAGTTCTAACCAAGGTGAAACTAGTTCTAAACAAATTAGACCACTAGAAAGTCTAGAGGAGCCTAGGAAAAGTAAAAGAACTAGAATAGAAAAGGTCCATGAAGCATTAATTGTAAAAAATTCTCCAATTACATTTGAAGATGCAATAAAATCAGTAGATGCTCCATTTTGAAAGGAAGCTATAAATAATGAGATACAATCTATAGTTCAAAATCATACTTGGGAACTAACGGATCTTCCTTCAGGCTGCAAAACTATAGGATGTAAATGGGTATTTAAGAAGAAACTTAGACTAGATGGAACAATAGATAAATATAAGGTCAGATTAGTATCTAAAGGATATACCCAAAAATCTGGTATTGATTATTTTGATATCTATTCCCTAGTAGCTAGGATTACTACCATTAGAGTCCTTATAGCTTTAGCATCCATTCACAAACTTATAATATATCAAATGGATGTTAAAACTACATTCTTAAATGGAGACTTAGAGGAATAAATTTATATGGATCAACCTGAGGGATTTGTTGCCTCTGAACAAGAGAAGAAAGTATGCAAACTTATTAGATCACTATATGGTCTCAAACAAGCTCCAAAACAATAGCACATAGAATTTGATGAGATCATACTATTCTATGGATTTGTAATTAATCAAACAGATGAGTGTGTATATCATAAAACAGATAAAACAATAAAATTGTGATTTTATTCTTATATGTTGATGATATTCTTATTTTTGGCTCTGACAAACAAAGCATAAATGAAATCAAACATTTTTTATCACAAAATTTTGACATGAAAGATTTAGGTCAAGTTGATTTAATTCTTAACACTAAAATCTTAAAAAATGAGAATGGATATGTGTTGTCACAATCACACTACACTACATAGAGAAAATACTAAAGAACTTTTATGATCTAAATTGTCAACCTGTTTCTACTCCATATGATCCTAATGTACATCTAAAAAAAATACAGGTTATCCTCAATTACAAAGAGAATATGCACAAATAATTGGATCATTAGGATTCTTGACAAACTACACCAGACCTGACATTGCTTATGCAGTAAATAGACTTAGTAGATATACATCAAATCCTGATAAGAGTCATTGGGATGCTCTAGAAAGAATTTTGAGGTATCTAAAAGGAACTATGAACTATGGTTTACATTATAAATGTTATCCATATGTATTAGAAGGATACTCAGATGCAAATTGGATTAGTGACTCAATAGATGTAAAATCCACCACTGGTTTTGTGTTCCTTTTAGGAGGAGGAGCTAGATGTAAAATCCACCACTGGTTTTGTGTTCCTTTTAGGAGGAGGAGCTGTGTCCTGGAAATCTACTAAACAAACTGTAATGGCTAGAAGTACAATAGAATCAGAAATGATAGCTCTTGATACTACTAGTATAGAAGCTGAATGGTTAAAATATTACTTACTGAAATTCTATCAATACAAAAACCATTACCAGCTATTTCTATTCATTATGATTGTAGGTCAGCGATTGACAAATGTCATCAAGAGACTGCAAATGTGAAGATGAATCGACACTTCAAAGTGCGACATAAATCCTTGAGATATAAGATGAAAAACCATGTAATAGCCTTAGATTTTGTAAGATCAGAGAAAAATCTTACAGATCACTTAACTAAAGGTTTATCTAGGACAGTGGTCCTAAAATCATCGAGGGGGATGGGATTAAGCCCATAAGAAAAATCACTGCAGTGGCAACCCAACCTCGCAGAGGTTCAATGGGTAGAAACAAACTGGACGAGTGATTAATTGTGAGCAGCACTGAATTTATTTTCTCCCATCCCTAGGATGATCAGTGCTCATAAAAAGCAAGTGAAAGGTTGAGTTAAACTCTTAATGAATTCAAGACCCATGAGGCAGGATGCTTACTTGCTCGTATCCTTATTAGGATTAACCTATATGTGTGTAGTTGTGAGGCCGCGACTATGGGATCAGGGCTGCTCCCTAATAACACACATGAAAGATACTTGCGCAAGGCCGATACTAGCGCAACCCGTTTAGAATTCTTCAAAACTATACTATGTGTGATTTCTGTAGAAATCTAATAAATGGGACTGGTTCAAGGCGTAGTCCACCAAGCTCTCACGGATCTATACAACTGTCACTAAGTAAAGGTTCAAACCGAAATGTACCTCCACTTATTACATAGTATAAGGGAACCATCATTCTTAACTTTCAAAGTTTTTTTTACTCTTAATTTTGAATTATTGTAAGTTTTAAGTTATGTGGGGGATTGTTGGAGTAATAATAAAGTGTAACTTAAAACTTGACATTGTAGTGAGAAAGTTTAGTCCCACATAGGAAATGGAATAGGAAGAAAGGGTGTTTATAAGCCTTTCCCTTCTCTCTTATGCCTAGAAGAAAACAAAGGTTATGTTCCACACCACACACACGCAAGCCGGCCAGGCCGGGCTCGGGCTTGGGCTCGGGTTCGGGTCGGGTGGTGCACGACCTGCGGACACGAATGCAGCTTCGGATTGAGGGGCTCTTAACCTGCTACATTTTGAATTTTTTTTTTTGCTAATTGGAACATTTAAAATGTGTTAAGCAATTAAAGCGAACTAAGCAATTAAAACGTGTTAATCATTTAGCTGTGAAAATGAAAACGGTTAGCTAAATAAATGGGCGAGATTTATGGACTTAAATAACGAAACAGCTAGCGGGATTTGTGTGATAACGGACATGACTCTCAACCTATATAAAGACCAGTATATGAGAGGGTTAAACACAGTGAAAAACACAATATTTTCTCTCCTCTTCTCTGTTCTTCATCTTCGTGTTCTTGCTGTTAAATCATTGTTGGTTCCCTGAAAGTCGAGAAGAATTCACAAAGCCTTCTTGAAGCTCGTGCCGACGAGAAAGATGTCGCCTGACCGAGGGTCGTTGTATCTCCGAGAACTTTTGCCGCGTAGCCCTGTACGAGAGGGGGCAATTAGATTCTTGGGACAGTGCCTTGCATGCTTCGACCATCAGGCTGTATTTCTAACTTTCATTTATTTTCGTTTGTTTCAATTTCATTTCTGAGTTACAATAGTGATCTGATATTATCTGATTTAATAATCAACTATTTAAAATTCTTACAATAGTGATCTGATATTATCTGATTTAATAATCAACTATTTAAAATTCACGTTAATCTTTGTCTAAACAGCTAATATTCCCAACATTATCTGATTTAATAATCAACTATTTAAAATTCACGTTAATCTTTGTCTAAACAGCTAATATTCCCAACAGAAACCATGTCGGTTTTGGCGAAAAAAGTTCCCAAACTTCACGGGACTTGAAGTCCCGTGAAGCTTAACAGCCATTTAACTAAGCTGCTAAATTTTACGGGACTTCAAGTCCCGTGAAGTTTCACAGTTTAATAAACTTCACGCGATTCTACTTCTAAAATTATGCAACTAGCCCCTCAACTAGAGGGTACACTAGCACATGCATCGGTCTCAACCCTCTTCACACGTGTGAGGAACTCCACGTAACCCACCTCCGCGTTGAACTTCAACCCGCACATCTTAACCGTTTTCTGCAAGGAGGAAAATAAATTCAAACAAACTTCACGGGACTTCAAGGCCCGTGAAGTTTGTTTGAACTACGAAACTTCACGGGACTTGAAGTCCCGTGACGTTTAGCAGCTTGGTTAAATACCTGCTAAACTTCATATCTGCTAAACTTCACGGGACTTCAAGTCTCGTGAAATTTCATAAGTTTTTTCTTCAAAACCGACTCAGTTTTAGTCTGACGGTTGAAACTGTGTCGGTTTTGAAGAATATTTTAAAACTAGGTCGTTTTTTAGAATTATTTTTACAAATAGGACGGTTTTAAAAATTTATCCCACAAAAAATTCATTCCAGAGATGAACGACAGATATTGCCAATTATTTCAACGATGAATTTCTAGTGATCTAACATAGCATTTCCTATCGTGCTGATATACATTGACTAGTTCTCCTGACATTAATGCATGTCAATAGCTTGAATATTCGCATTAAAAGTGTGAATTCTATGTTGACCTTCCAAATAGTTTAATATATTTTCTTATTCTCAATGGTGACTTTGTTGATGTAAATTTCTTAACGGTGACTTGAAAGTTTACATTTAATTTAGGTAGCATCAAAACTTTTATATATCATATCTAAAGCTGAAATGAATCAAATACTAAGATATTTATATTTATATTTGTTTAAAGTTTTGAATTCAAATCTTACATTTAATCTAGATAGCATCAAAGCTTCTATATGTCACAATATATCACATCTATGACTGTAAACAAATTCGAATATTGGTCTATGCTTTTCTTGGAATTCGGATTCGGATACCATTATTTGTCAAATATTCACAAATATTCGTCAAATATTAAAGAATACTTGTTTGATTAATAATCTCTACTTTGTGAATGTTAAACAATTTAATTAAGTAGGCAATTTTATTTGGTTAGATAAGTATTTTCATTATTCTAAAAATTTAATATTTTAGATAATATTTAAATTCATAACTGAAAATTATTCTTTAATAGCTATAATATATAAATATGTAATGTGCTTATTTAGCTAAGAAATGGATTTTGGAACTTGTTATGCCTCTCGAAACTAGTATACAACTAAAGTTAAAAATGGAAATAACATAACATCAAGTGCGTAATAATAGTTACACGTAAACAAATTCGTAAGGAATAGTTTATATAAAACAAACAAGTATAATATACATAGGGTTAAATTCTATTCATTTATGAGGTGAACACCAAAAACTATTCATTTATTGTTAAATGAACTGTCAAATCAAATATGACTAGATACTTAAGCGAATAAATAGCTAAAATACTTAAGCGAATAAACGCCTAACAATTTTACATATTTGGTTCATTTTCTCCCCTATTTTGAGCATGTCATAGGAAAAAAATAAAAGCATATCACACATATTATTTCAAAATAAGAAATTAGCATTAAGCATATGATGTTAAAATTATATAAAAATGATGTCAAATGAAATGTTCATTTGTTCATTAGAGAATTTTAAGAGAACAAAACCACACAATTAATTTGTAAAAATAAATTCACGAAGCATAAAGTATTGTTAAAAAAATAAAAAAAGGAACAATTTTTTTCTTTTTGGATAAATTAACACTAGTGTGCACCTCGTGTAAAGCATGACCCTCTTGTTGGCCTTCTTGTTTTGATGATGTTTAACAAATAATTTACCACTAATGTTGTTTGTCTAGTATTTGTGTTTTTCTTATTTATTATAGACAAACAACGTAGTTGGAGGATGGATGGAATAGAGCTTCAACGATCATATCCAAAGGAGGTTGGCGGAATATCGGTGAAGCCTTGCAATTCAAAGTTAAAGATCAAGTTCAAGCTTCATCCGCGAGATTACCAAGTCAAGCTACAATGAAGATCAAGATCAAGCTTGGGTAAATTAGTTTTAGGAATATCAAATTTCACATGTTTACATTTTCGTGTTTTGAACTATTTTGCAAAATGATGATTTTTCACAAATGGGAAATGCAATTTGGAAAATTCTTTTTGTAACATGTTCATTTACATGTTTATATACATTTTCCAAAGTTTTATTATTTCTGGACTTCATTTGTTATTTTTAACAATTTTCCAAAGTCTCAAAAATCAGCTCTAAAACCAGTTTTTTTCTGTAGTATCAGATTTCGGTCGACCGCACCGGTCGACCGCTCATATGTTCAGTCGACAGTGGGCAGCAGAGAGTTTGTCGGTCGACCGGTGCGGTCGACCGAAAGCTTGATTTTTTTATCGGTCGACCGCACCGGTCGACCGAATAAGTCTCTGTGTGTTTTCTCCGTTTGGAACCTAGATCGCGGTCGACCGCGGGAATTTCCGGTCGACCGCTAATGTGACCGTTGGTTCCCTAACGGCTATTTTCTGAGATAATTTTTTCTGGGACTTTTTGGACTTTTACTTAGGGGTTTTGGCTGAGATTTTGAATGGGTATAAATACCATATTGCTGTTCTCTTTTAACACAGCTAAGAAGTTTTTAAACAATGGTTTTAAAAAGAGTTTAAGCTTGTTTTAAGCTTGTTTAAGGGTTTGGCTTAAAGCTGTTTTAGTTTTCTCAAGTGGAGGAGATTATCTTCTTGTTTGGGCCTCAAATCTCCATCTCTTCATCTTGATCTATTGAGAAGTTTTCTAAACTCTACTCTAGCTTTTATTTATTAATTATTTGTTAATTATCATTTCTATTAAAGCTAGTTTTATATTGAGTTTAGATTTGATTTTATCTTATTGTTACATACAACCATTTGAGCTTATTGTATTTGCATACATAGTATATTAGGGTTGTGAGAGTTTGTAACATTGAGTTGTGCTTAATTGAGTTCTCACCTTATTAGAGAGAACAATCATTTGTTATATTGTGCTTATCGTAAGAATCACTTTGTAATACACTTGTACACCGAGTGAGGAGTGTGTGGTGAGAGTCGGGGATCGTTCCAAGAGGAGTGGCGTCGGTTGACGAATCTAGGGAGAGGTTGTAACCGAGCACTTGAGGGAGACATGGCTAGGTCCAACACTTGTGTGGGTGTAGAGTGTGATTGCATAGTATTTGTTGTGTGAGAGTTTTCGGTGAACTTGTAAACCGAGTGTGTAGAAGTTCCGGCTTCCAAACCGGATTGTGATAGTGGATTTCTCCCCGGAAGAGAGGAGCGGAGACGTAAGACGGAAGGTCCGAACTCCGTGATCATATTGCTTGTTTGAGTTTGTCTTTGGCGTATTTGTTTTTGCATTCATCTTATATATATATATATATATATATTATCATATAGGATATATCTCATTATTCATATTGCTTATCCTTGCTTATATAGTTGTTGTATTTCATACTTGCTAGGATAACTCATTAATTAATTTTAATTGACATATAATCGGATTAGGTTAGCATAAGACCCTAATCACCCCCCTCTAGGGTCTAACACCTCTATTTTTTAAGCACTGCATTTTCAACTTGTCTCTCTATAAGTTTTAATACATTGATTTAATTATTGTATGCTTAAAATTAAAAATCATATATACTCCTCTATACTTAAAGAAGAATCCAAGTTTTAATACATTTGATTTAGAAATCATTTACTCCTCTATACTTAAAAAATAATTAAGTTTTAATACATTTGATTTGCTCTACGTTTCCGTAGCATAAACAGTAATTTCAAGCATGGAGCAGCATGTTTGATTTACTGTTTATACTACAGTAAATTACTATAGCGAAGACGATAACTTTAAGAAAGGGGAGGATGGGTTTCAGATTTTCACTCACTGATACAATATTTACTGTAATGTAAATAGTAAATTTTTGGATTCTTCTTTTTTACTGTAGAGGAGTAATATTAAATGTTCCCCCTTGATGGCCCGCTATCCCGCCGTATCCCATGCGTTGACCATAAGGCCCGGCCCGTTAGGCCCAATCGCGTCGTTTTCCGTCGAGCTATTAGCGGTGAACACGAGATTTTTATTTTTTTGGTTCGCGCAGCAATCGCGTCGTTCGTCCCGACCTCTGCAGCAACGTTAACCCTTTTTTTTTGGGTACGTGTTCATCCGTTGCCATCAAGTTTGGAGCTCTAACATCACAGATTCTTCAGCGGCGCCTTCGCATTTGCAGCATCACGCCGCGCTCGTGACTAATTGATCGATCGATCTCACCAGCACAAGGGTAACAAGGAGAAGGGGGAAGAGAAAGCATAAAGGAAGGAAGGAAGGAAGGGAGGGATAAAATTAATTCCCTATTTTTTTTTTCTCGATGGGCAATTCAAGCTGAGATAATCGCATCCAAGAGAGGTCAGCCCTCTTCTCTTCTCTTCTCTTCTCTGCTACTCTCTCGTTGTTGTTGGTATTCCTTTAATCCTGTACCGTACATCACAAGCTTTTCGAATGGGGTTTGGGATCTTTGAGGTGTGCTTGGTGGAGCAGTAATTAGGATGGGAACCACTGTAGGGGAGGCTTAACAATTTGAAGTCACCGCGGCCTTGCGCAGAGGAATAAGCTTTAGAATCGAAAGGATCTAGAACTAGTGAGATGGAAGAGGTAAGGGAAAAAAAAAGGGAATGTGTGGTTTGATTTAGCGAAGTCATGGAAGAAGTAAGCGAAATATGTTTGAAAAAACTTAGGATCAATCATGATGGTGAGATCTGATATGGTTTGTAAGATCAAAGTTGTTGTGCGCGGCGCGGAAGCGGTCGAATCACACAATTCAAACAAGAAAGATCACAACCAAATAAACGAATACAATCACCAAATAACACAAGAGATTTACGTGGTTCGGCAAGTTGCCTACGTCCACGGGGCAAGAAGGGGATGAGGTTTTCATTAATAGAGAAAGAGTACAAACTGAGACTTCAAATCACTCGAAGGAATAAACTAATCTCACCAACAAACTTTTAATCTCTTCAAACAAAACCCTAAACAAATAGCTCAGAAAATACATCTTTTCTATGCTCCAAATATCCCTAATTTGCTTCTCTATTCTCTCTTCCAATTGTTTCATATATATAGAAGTCCTAAAATCATAAACATACTAGGAATTCTAAACCAAAAACCAAAACAAATTAGGAATCCTAATAACCTATTACCAAAATATATTAGGAATCCTAATAACCTCATGTTACCAAAATAGATTAGGAATCCTAATAACCTCATATTACCAAAATAGATTAGGAATTCGCTATCCGATAATTCCTTACTTCGGCGAAGTTTTCCCAAAACTGAGCCGACACCAATACCAACCAAACGTCTCACTTGTTGCGTCCAGTACGAAGTGGAACAAATCCACGATAACGGACTCAATCCACAACAAGTCGAGAACCCAAACGAGAATGCGAACAAACTCCAAATATCGGTATCAACTCACCAAATTGGTTGCATCATAAATGATTGCCTACGTATCCTTTTGCCCAAGGAATCAAGCCTTCACGTAGTTCACCCAAACGACCTCCAAAGGCCTTAATCCACTAGAAGAGTTCGCAACCCTTCTCCAACATCACGATCAAGTCTACGGCTGATAGCACCTCCAATGATCCTAAACTGAAATAATCCCAACATCTCCACCTGAGATGAACCAATGGTCATATCCAGACTACATCTATCAGCTGTACTCGAATCAATCAACCTATCATCTGCATCTAAATCAACATGATTCCCAATCTGTGTCACATCAGCTGGAATCCCAAATGATACAGTATGGTCTGGAGTTTTCACCTAACGTGGAGTAGCATCACTCTCCACCAGCTGTGATGTCCCAAAAATCTGATCACCACTCTCCACCTGCCGAGAGTCAAACGTGACATACCTGCTCAGAACAAAGTCAGAAGCCAATACCTGATAATCAAACACGCATCTGAATCCCAAATATGCTATCAGATCAAATCTCACATCCACGATGTGATCAAGTACTGGGTAGCCAAACATCCGACGCAACCAAAAATCTAAAGCAGCTCCATCAGATCCCATATCTCTACATGCAGCAGTCGACAACCTATACATGAGACGGCCCAAACATGTCGTAGCCCTCACACCAATGCTAATGTTCGACATCAAATGCCTATCCTCCTCCAGAAAGGAACAGCTCCCCAAATCTGTCATCTCATCACGTTGTCTCAATGTTTACACAACAATGAAGTGTTTCCTATTGCCGTGAGCTTGGCACAATCGCAAGAAAGAACCCCTATCATAATCAGAATGTCGGGTTACCTTTCTACCAACACACTTCCTCCATCTGTTGCGGACTTCTAAGACTTCATACCAACAGGACTTGGTTACAACCCATCAATGCCTAGAGCAATCCCCAACTACGGAAACCGCATACCTATTGCCTCCCATGATGCTCTTTTGGAAGGCCCCCGAATGCCTGAATGAACACCCTTCAGAAGACCCCTCGAATGATGGATAGAAGTGTCAAACTCCACATTGGTCTTCTTGCTCATACCAATGGGTTCACAGGACTTCAAACTGCAGGTCAAAGCACTCCTCAACAACCTATACACGGTATTAGCAATCAAATAACCCAGCATCAAACAACGTCATAATATAGCCGAATCTGATGAAGTCGTCAGCTCCCTATCAATCACCATGTATCCGAGCAAATAATACAATTTGCTCCTTCTGACGTCCTTCATCACAATCATGGACCCCAATGTGACCTTCAAGCGTGCGTCCACTAAGGTCACCCTATAACCTGCTGCCTCCAAAGCTCTAAGTGAAATGATGTTCATCTTCAATTGCGGAACAAACCTCACATCATCCAACTCTCGCATCATCCCATCACTCATCCTAATTCGAATAGTACCAATACCACCAATAGAGCATGCATGTTCATTACCCATGAGCACGACATCCTCTCTTTTTAATTTCTGAAAGTTGGAGAACCAATCACTCCTAGGGCAAACGTGATAAGAAGCACCCGAATCCAACATCCACTCCGTAGAGTCGGCATCACAAACTGATGGTACGTAGTATGGATAACGAATAGCCTGAAGAATCCGAATCTGAATTGTTACCACCAGTCTTGATAACATTCACCTCTGAAGCTTGTACAGGTTTCCCCATATTCTTCTCAGCTCGATCTAACTTTGGACATTCAGCTTTCCAATGTCCATCCTCTTTACAAAAAGCACACTGATTCTTACGAATTCCACGATGTGTACCTCTAGACTGCGACCTCCTGCTTCGGTTTGAACCACGGCCTTGAACTACTAATGCATCTCCCGATACCTTCTCGGAGGACTCATCAACACTCTTTGAACTACTAATGCATCTCCCGATACCTTCTCGGAGGACTCATCAACACTCTTCCTCAACTCATAATTCACCAACGCTGAGGTCACCTTCCGATACCTTCTCGGAGGACTCATCAACACTCTTCCTCAACTCATAATTCACCAACGCTGAGGTCACCTTCTTATAGCTAACAGTAGTTCTTCCATTAATCATAGTGAGAACAAATGTACCATAATCATCCTCGGGCAACGAACATAAAAGTAGCATCGTCTTGTCTTCATCCTCAACCATAATATCCACATTAGCCATATCTGAAAGTAGCTTCGTGAAGTTGTTAACATGCTCGCTAATGGAAACTCCCCTCTTCATCTTGAACTGATAAAACCTCTTTGTTTTCTTCAAAAGTTGATTTTGTTATGGAATTCATTATATCTTCGGTCGATTACAACAAATTCGAAAGAGATAGTCTTTTTATAAGACTTCTTTTACACAACAAAATAAAAATTACAACTCTTGAGAAAATAACACAAAAATCGTCTATCGATTCTTGTTTTGTGGGACTTTGCCTGTGCCGGGAGCGCTTTGACTCGTGGACCACCAAATCACAGATCGTGAGGGGTTTAGTGATTCTTCCTTCGTTTATCGAAGTGAGAATTTGAAACGAAGATCTTATCAAAGTAAGACGATCGTTCTTCTTAAGATCAAGTCAAAGCTCGAATCTCAAGGAATCACACCAAGAACTTGAATTTCACTGTTCTCTCTGCTCTCTCTGCTCGATAAATGCTCGATCCTCGTCAGTAGTGACCCTAGGGGGGTATTTATAGCCTCTGAGACACGTAACTGAAAAAACACAACAAACGACCAAATTAATACGGCGAGACAGTGTTTACTGTCTCGGCGGAGACACTAAATACTGTCTCGGAAAATCCAACCGCCAGGCAGTTTTTGCTGTAACTGCCTTCCCACGTTTCAAACTCCGTTATTTTGGCAGTTATTCACGTGATTTTCGCCCACGATATTTTCCACGTCTCTTGGTAGTTAATGGACACGTGTGTGACAGTTATTTAGGTGATTTCTGACCGTTTCAAAGCTGTCTCGCTGGTGAGACAGTAAACACTGTCTCGCTGGCAAGACAGTCTATACTTGTCTTACTTTTTCTAAGACAGTATGAGGTTCATTCTTGTGACTTTGGGTGATCTTCTCTATGATTGGATATCTATCAGCATTTTTTGACGCCTACACTCTTCTTCAAGTGAAGCCGATTCTCAATGCTCTTAGTAAGATATTTTTCATTGAGTGTTTCCCACATCTTCTTCGCCGACGTCTTGTTCAACACATCATAAATAAGATCCGGCGTCAAGCATGACCGAATAACTCCACACGCCCTACTATTCATCTTCTTCTAAACATTTTCTTTCATATCAGTAGGTTTTTCTTGCAACTCAAGAGTCTCTTCCAAGTTTTGAGCGTCTAACGCATCCATCACTTGGCATCTCCACAAACCGAAATTGATCTTGCCATCAAACTTCGGAACATCGATCTTCATGTTGTTGATGCTTAAACTATGTATTGTCTTCATAAGAGACGATCTCGTTGTGCTTGCTTCACCCATGTTGTCGATCTAACTCTTCAAATATGAATCCTTTCAGAGAATCCTTCAATCAAGCCTCAAGCCAAACCCGAAGCTCTGATACCAATTGTTGTGCGCGGAGCGGAAGCGATCGAATCACATAATCCAAACAAGAGAGATCACAACCAAATAAACAAGCACAATCACCAAATAACACAAGAGATTTACGTGGTTCGGCAAGTTGCCTACGTCCACGGGGCAAGAAGGGGATGTGGTTTTTACTAATAGAGAAAGAGTACAAACTGAGACTACAAATCATTCGAAAGAACAAACTAATCTCATCAACAAGCTCTTAATCTCTCCAAACAAAACCCTAAACAAATAGCTCAGAAAATACCTCTTTTCTGTGCTCCAAATATCCCCAATTTGCTTCTCTATTCTCTCTTCCAATTGTTCCATATATATAGAAATCCTAAAATCATAAACATACTAGCAATTCTAAACCCAAAGCCAAAACAAATTAGGAATCCTAATAACCTATTACCAAAATAGATTAGAAATTCTAATAACCTCATGTTACCAAAATAGATTAGGAATCCGCTATCCAACAAAAGTGAGGGGGTCAAAGTAGGAGTAGCGTGGATCTTCTCATATCCACGGGCTGAAATTAAAGGGAAGTTGTATAAGATATTAGATACCTATAAGTAAGACTAGTATGGGTTTATGGAGCAACGTTGTGCGATGAAGAAACACCACAAGATATTAGATAAAGTGAATCCATGTTTTCCTTGTTATTGAACCATGAAGAAATGTAGGAGTATCCGTGATTACTTTTAAGTATCGTTGGTCTTACAGTTGTCCTGTGGACTTTTCCCATAAATTTCATAGATATCCTACAGTTGCATAAGACTCTAGAGGCACTCATACATTTTAACCATCATGATTTGATTCGATCCTAAATAGCAAAACTGATCACGTTCATGCATTTCTTGACCATAGATATGTACAATACACTCGTTCTTTTTCATAACTTTACTAAAATTATATATATTTTTTGTTTGGGATTTGGTTAGATTGTGTCGGGTGCCTTGAGTTGCTTTGGTTTCAGTAGCGGAAGTTGCTTTGCTGCCACCGGAATACATATATTCCGGTTTGCTATTTGTTCTTAAACTTTTGGTTTTGGAGTTCTGTCTACTTTTATATTTCAGATATTATCTCCGTCATACATCTCTTTAATCAAATCAATAGCAACCATTAGATACTTGTATTTTTGCTAAAATCCACTATATTATCTCGTTTATATTGCACACGTGAGCATGTAGACTTGATTGGTTTCAGAAGGATTTGGAGACAAATTCATCCCTTTCAAATTCAACATTTGCCAATTCATGTGAAACATTTACTCTGTTAAAGTTGACACGTATATCACCTAAAGCGCTTGAAAACCAAAAATGAAGTTAAACGCTTCTTTACATATCTATAACACAGTGTGGAATGGAAGCAAGTTGACTCTTTAGCGTGTAGACATTTGAGATGCAGAAAATGTTTATAGGATTCTTTTAAGTTGTTAGATCAAAAGTAAATATTCAAATTGGAATTATCTATAATTTAACATGTAGCTCTAAGCAATACATTGTTTTCGACTGTCCATGCTTGCTGGCTTGGTGCATGGACATAAATTTAAGATAATATATTTTTGGTTTACAAGTATTCTAAATGATCTAGTTTAACTTCAACTGAGTGCATAAAAACATAGATGCCTGAAGTTCCTAATAAGGATTTTCAATGGACGGAATTGAGCTGTGCTTTGTGCTTGATAAATAAAATTTTAAGTTCCTAACATGGTGATCAGGTGTTCAATTATTCATGGAAAGATGCTGAACTAATAGCTTACCTTGGTTTCACTGATTTCACCCTTCAGATTCATCGAGGCCATGCCAATGTCAATTGTGTCAGGGGAGAGCATAGTGGCACCTCTGAGCAGTGACCTCTTGTATGACATACTACAACGTCTGGATGGTGCAACGCTGGCAAGAGCTGCATGTGCCTGTGCTGACTTCAGTTCCATATCGAAAGAAGAAGCATTGTGGGAAAATGTATGTAGATCTCTATGGCCTTCAACAAACAGAGAAGATGTCAGAAGTTTAATTTCTTCCATAGGTGGATTCAGAAAGTTCTATGCCGATTGCTTTCCCCTTATCGTGAACAAAGATGTCCCCCCAGTGCGGGCAAATGCAGACCTACCATATCCTGAAGATTGGATTGACGATTACTACTATGAGGATTTCCATGAATCAGAGGACCTCTCTCCATCTGACTTTGTTTCCATTGTGGACGTCAAGTACAGAGATAAACCAGTTTATTCTAAGGTCATATGGGGAATCCCCAACTCAGGAAGCTTCAACGGTTGGTTTTACAACTGTCCATTTCGAATTGATCTGCTGACTCATTCCAGTGGTGATGTCAGTGGTGGTGATCAGGTCTTTCTGTCTATTTCTGATGGGTTGCCTTCCATTGAATCGATAGAGAGGGAAAGAAAAGATGGGAGGCTATGGAGAGAGCTGCAAGATGGAGTCAGGCTGAGTTGGATCATTGTGAACAAGAGATTGAGACAAGCCGCAAATGTTGCCAGCTGGAGTCCGCTGAGCGGGCAGAGGCACTGGCCCACTGACAGGGATTTCTTGCTGCGATTTGGCTCGATTCTTCCTGCGAAGAGCATCCTTCCTTGCCAGGTGGCGGAATGCATACTCGTTTTGAAATTTAGAGTGAATGACGTTGGAAACGGGGTACCAACACTGAAGTTGAGGGAGTTGAGCATGCAGTTGGAAGATGTGAGAGGAGCTCATGTGAATGGATGGAACAGTCTGCTTGTTCTCAAGGAAGCTCTCAGCTGCCAGAGGAGTAAAAATCACAGTGAGGTTTTGGCGTCTTGTCACTTGTACCTCAAAGCTCAGACTGAACTTAGGGAAGAGATGATGAGGAACGAGACCTGGTTCGATAGGCTGTGTATTTTCACTAGCATTGCTGCATTTGCCACCATCTGCTACAGTGTTCTGTGAAACTCCTAGTCTCTCCCCTGCATTTTTGCTAGTTATGCTTTTTGGTGTGTATCGAGACATTTCATGGCATAACAGCGGTTATTGTACCGTTTCTAAGAAGTAGAAATATGTGATTCTTTGTGTTGCATGATGTTTGTTTCCGCAAATAGTTTCTGCGGCTAATCTGTTAAAATCATTTTCATCTATAATGCCAGTAGAGATCCTATCAGAATCACTTTTGTAGGAATAGAGCGATTTACACTTATGATTGCATAGTCACAATTCTCAATCCAACTCCTTAGTGACCCGTGAAGGGTATAGAATATCCCATTATGTAAGGGTGTTTTGGTAGAATTCCTACTCCATCCCATTCTTAGAAGGAAAATGGGAGAATTCTATGCCTCATGCTCGGGTTTCAATAAGTGTAATTCTTTTCTTTCTTTCTTTCTTTTAGCCCTTTTGTGTCCCAAATATTCTACCATTGATACGATAGGATATCGATGATCCACGTCACCACAAAACGTGTACATTCTAAAAGATTTTGTGAAATACACAGTGAAACTTCATGCCTCTTATAATAATATCACTGTCAAAAAACCAATTATAAGCATGGTTATGTGTATCTATCATTAGCGTAGTGTCTACTATAAGCGACTTGTCTGCAATAGCCAAGAGGCATACTAGTATAAATTTTTGTCAAATTGCAAGCGTTTGGTGATCGCCAGCTGCTCGTCACAAACTTCCCTCTCTTTTTCACAGGCCCAAAGTAATAGCAATATATAGAATAAAATGTATGCCGTACGTGCATTTCTTTTCTTTTCTTTTTCACTTTTGTCTGACTTTGTTAATAAATATAATACAGATAAGACAAGGTCAAGTCATTTTCATGATTGCCATAGAAAATAGACTAATCTCATTAATATTTATTATCATTATTGCTATTAATAATTAGTGATATGCGATTATATCATTATTCTATGTTTTGATAGATGCAGCAAAACATATCTCGTTCCGGTTGCTTCTTTCCATAATTTCTGCTATTGCTAGCCACTTGGTCCATAGACATGTGGCATCTAGTCCTCTCTACTCAAGTAGAATAAAAAAAATTATTGTAAACAATGAACCAAATCCGGCCTTCTGCTCTCAAAATTACTATTCACAGTATAATAATTTACTTTAACATAAACAGTTAATCAGATCTGCTCATCCATACTTAAAGTTACTACTCATGTTATAGTGTTTATTGTATCATAAACAATAAAGCAAATCAAATGTATTAAAACTTGGATCCTTTTTTAAGTATAGAGAGGTATATATGATTTCTAAATTAAATGTATTAAAACTTGGATCATTCTTTAAGTACAAATGAGTATATATGATTTCGAAATTTAAGCATACAATATTAAATCAAATTATTAAAATTTAGAGGAAGACAAGTTTAAAATACAGTTCTTAAAAAATAGAAGCTTAAAAAATAGAAGGTCATGCAAAATACACACTAGTATAAAATAATACGAGTACAGCCTACCAAACTCTATAAATAATTAATTTAATTTGACTTTACCTTTGTGATTATCAAATAAGCCTCTACTATTACTTGTTTGTCTATAATTACTCCGCTTTGCCTCAACTATTACTTGTTTGACTATAATTGCTCCGGTTTGCCAATCCTCAATAGAATAAAATAAATAAAACGTGCCAAAAAAAAAGCAAAAAAAAAAACCCAAAGAAATACAAAGCAATCTCCGCTTCTCTCGTCTTTGAAAGTAACAACGTTGCCCTTCATGTTTCTTGACGCAATCCACGTCGTCCCTGTATATTCCAACCTCTTATTTGTGAATATCAGGTATTTTATGACATTCATATGCATTCTAGACATGCATACTGCATAGTGATGCATATATTGTAAATGAAGTACGGGTTGAAGATTGATATATTTGTTTATGAACGAATGACTAATTACATTACCTGATATTTTATTTTGCTTATTATCATAAACATCAGATAATGTATGTTGACAATTCTATCCCCTGTATATTTCTATATTTCTTTGTTTTTCTTTTAATACCATATATATTTGATTTATTTTTAATACCTTATGTTTTGACTTAATTATTCTCGTAGGATAACCCCTTCTGAGAGAATGCTCCGTATATAATTTCAGTTTTTCAATTCTACTTCAAGCATTGTAATCAAGTCTTTATGTTTTTACTATATCAAGATGCGTGCAGTCCTTAGATGAGACAGTTTAGCACAAAGTTAAAAGTATTATGGCGAAATTATGTTAAGGCCCCAAAAGTAATAATTTCATGTGGCCTGACCCCTCTATTCTTTTTCCATTGTGTTTCAGCCCAAAAAATATCACATCATGTGATTCAGTCATACACTCTATGGCAACTAAGCACAAAGAGAGAGAAACAAACATAAAAGTTAAAAATACCCGCATTTTCTCTTCTCTCTTCATTCTCTCCAGATCTAAGTTTGATCATCCTTCCTCTTCTCCTCTCCTCCTCTCTCCTAACTCATTTCCTTCCTTCTCTCTCTCTCTTCTTCCTTTTCTATTAGACACCGACATCGCCCTCCGCCACCGCCGACCTTGTGTGCACGCTCCGGCCTATTGTTCGCTCCTTGTCTCCTACTAATTTCCCCCGATCTCTCTTTCTTTCCCCTCAAAACTAAAAAAGCCTTAATTTGGTGCCGGAGGAGGATGAGGAGGAGCTCGAGACCGTCGTAAGTTCCACAAAAACTCATTTTAAGTCTAATTTAATTTATTTTAAGTCCAATTTATGTTAAGTCTAATTCAACTTATTTTAAGTCTAAAAGCAAGTTAAATTAGAGTTAACATGAATCTTGTTAAGTCTAATTCAACTTGTTTTAAATCTAAAAATAAGTTAAATTATACTTAACATGAATTATGTTAAGTCTAATTCAAAATTTATTTTAAGTCTAAATTCTAGTTAAGTCCAATTTGATTTATGTCGTGTTAAGTCCAATTTGATTTATGTCGTGTTAAGTCCAATTTGATTTATGATAAGTCTAATTTAATTTCTTATAAGTCTAATTTAAATCATGTTAAGTCTAATTCAACTTGTTTTAAGTCTAAAAATATGTTAAATTAGACTTAACATGAATCTTGTTAAGTCTAATTCAACTTATTTTATGTCTTATTTCTAGTTAAGTCCAGTTTGGTTCGTATTAAGTCTAGTTTGGTTTGTGTTAAGTCTAATTTAATTCATTTTAAGTCCAATTTAAATCATATTAAGTCTAATTCAACTTGTTATAAGTCTAAAAATAAGTTAAATTAGACTTAACATGAATCATGTTAAGTTTAATTCAACTTATTTTAAGTCCAATTTCTAGTTAAGTCTAATTTGATTCATGTTAAGTCCAATTTGATTCATGTCGTGTTTAATTAATTTGATTTATATTAACTCTAATTTAATTCCTTTTAAGTCTAATTTAAAAAAAACGATAGCTTGGCTGTTTTATGAAATTTGTAATTTCTATTTGAACATTGTGGAAAATTGAAAGATTTAAAGATATACCCGCTAAATATGATTTTTTTTTGATAAATTTTTATGTTAAGTTCAAGTCTAAGGTAGAATATTAAGTCTAATGAGTTAGAAGCAAAGTCCAATGACTTGTATGTTAAGTCTATTTGGTTGAATAATAAGTCTAATAACTTATGGTACCGTTTGGCAAAGGGTTAAGTGAGGGGTTAAGGAGACTTTAACCTCTTCTTAACCTGCCAAACACAAAAAATCTATACAATGGTTAAAGTGAGTTAACCCTTCATAATTTTTAAACATAAAAAATATAAAAGGGTTAACTCATCTAGAGGGATTAAAATGAGTTAACCCCTCAAAATAAAGGGTTTACTAATACTCTTATTTAGAATGATTAAGAGCTAACCCTTCTAATTATAAAGAAAATAGTTAAAATCATTGTTATTCTCAAACACTAAAACTGATCACAAGGACTAAAATAAAACTAATTTAATGGGTTAATAATTTAGTTCTTCAGATTATCGAATGGGTTAAGTACATTAATACTTCTTTTTAACCCATCTTCCTTAACCCTTTGCCAAACGGGGCCTATATGTTAAGTCTATTTGGTTAAATAATAAATCTAATTTGTTGAATATTAGATGTAATGAATTATGTGTTAAGTCCATTTTAGTTTGTGTCAAGTCCAGCTGATTCGTGTTAAGTCTAGTTTGGTTTGTGTTAAGTCTAGTTTAGTTCATGTTAAGTCCAGTTTGATTTGTGTTTAGTCTAGTTTGGTTCGTGTTAAGTCCAGTTTGGTTCGTGTTAAGTCCAAACTTCCAGTTTGGTTCGTGTTAAGTCTAATTTAATTCATTTTAAGTCTAATTTAATTCATTTTAAGTCCAATTTAAATCATGTTAAGTCTAATTCAACTTGTTTTAAGTCTAAAAATAAGTTAAATTAGACTTAACACGATTCATGTTAAGTCTAATTCAACTTATTTTAAGCCTATACTTTCTAGTTAAGTCTAATTTAATTCATGTTAAGTCCAATTTGATTCATGTTTTTAGACTTAAATAATTTGAATTAGACTTAACATGATTTAAGTTGGACTTAAAATAAATTAAATTAGACTTAAAATGAATTAAATTAGACTTAACATGAACCAAACTAAGCTTAACAGGAATCAAACTGGACTTAACACGAACCAAACTAGACTTAGGGTCTGTTTAGTACATTTTCGAAAAAAAGAATAAATGGAAAACAGTGTTTGAAAACCCATTTCAGGGCATTTCAAAAGGTTTCCCATATTTCTTTTATTTCGTTTGTTTCACATTGAAATCAAAGAAATGGAAAACCCAACCGTCGTTTCAATAGTGATTTCAGCATTTAAATATTACCTTTTAATCCTACATTTTCATTTCTTAGGTTTGTTTGAACAAAAAAACAAAACTCAGCCGTCGTTTCAATAGTGATTTCAGCATTTAAATATTACCTTTTAATTTTCAGCCGCCGTTTCAACAGTGTTTTAGGCAATTAAATAATGCCTGATGTGACATTTCCACCCTTATTTCAGAGGATTTTGGTCTGAAATGGGTTTTCTTCAAAATCTGATGTGGCATCCTACGTGGCACCCTCATTTCTTTAAATCACACAACAAAATAAACTTGTGATTTGGAAATCCCTTGAAACCAAAATCTGATGTGGCACTATTGACATCTCCCTAAATCCCATGTGGCACCCCATTTCCTCATTTTTTTAGGCAAACAAACAGCCCCTTAACAAAAACCAAACTGGATTTAACACGAACCAAACTGGACTTAACATGAATCAAATTGGACTTAACTAGAAATCAGACTTAAAATAATTTGAATTAAACTTAACATAATTCATGTTAAGTCTAATTTAACTTATTTTTAGACTTAAAACAAGTTGAATTAGACTTAACATGATTTAAATTAGACTTAAAAAGAATTAAATTAGACTTATCATAAATCAAATTGGACTTAACACGGCATGAATCAAATTGGACTTAATATGAATCAAATTAGACTTAACTAGAAATTAGACTTAAAATAATTTGAATTAGACTTAACATAATTCATGTTAAGTCTAATTTAACTTGTTTTTAGACTAAAAGCAAGTTGAATTAGACTTAACATGATTCATGTTAAGTCTAATTTAACTTATTTTTAGACTTAAAATAAGTTAAATTAGACTTAACATGATTTAAATTGGACTTAAAATGAATTAAATTAGACTTAAAATGAGTTTTTGTGGAACTTGCGACGGCCTCGAGCTCCTCCTCGTTCTCCTCCAGCACAGCCTCCTCTGCCTTGTTCTTCGCCACCTCTTTGCCTTCAGTGTTGGGAAAATTTAGGCTTTTTTAGTCTTGGGGGATAGAAGTAGAGATTGAGGAAAATTACTAGGAGAAAAGGAGCGAACAATATGACCGGAGCGTGCACGCAAGGTCGACGGTGGCGGAGGGCGTTGTCGGTGTCTGAGAGAAAAAGGAGGAAGAGAGAGAAGAGGAAGGAAATGAGTTAGGAGAGAGGAGGAGAGGATAAGAGGAAGGAGGATCAGACTGAGATCTGGAGAGAAGGAAGAGAGAAAAGGAAATTGTTGGATAGCGGATTCCTAATCTATTTTGGTAACATGAGGTTATTAGGATTCCTAATCTATTTTGGTAACATGAGGTTATTAGGATTCCTAATCTATTTTGGTAATAGGTTATTAGGATTCCTAATTTGATTTAGCTTTTGGTTTAGAATTCCTAGTATGTTTATGATTTTAGGATTTCTATATATATGGAACAATTGGAAGAGAGAATTTGGAGAAGCAAATTAGGGATATTTGGAGCACAGAAAAGAGGTATTTTCTAAGCTATTTGTTTAGGGTTTGTTTAGAGAGATTAACAGCTTGTTGGTGAGATTAGTTTGTCCATTCGAGTGATTTGTAATCTCAGTTTGTACTCTTTCTCTATTAGTGAAAACCTCATCCCCTTCTTACCCCGTGGACGTAGGCAACTTGCCGAACCACGTTAAAATTGGTGTTTTGTTTGTGCATTGATATTTAGTTCGTTTGGCTCTCTTGGATTGGCGTTTGGTTTGGTTCCTCGACACAGCTTTTGGCACAACAATTTGGTATCAGAGCTCGGGCTACGTTTAGGCTATTTGGAGGAGTAGATCGATTTGGGAAGCTCGTCTAGGGTTTTAGTTGGTGAGAAAAGTGGGATCTTTTCGATAAAGCTTCTTTCTTTTCTCAGTTTTGGATCTATTCTTCGTTTGTTTCTGCATTGGTTATTGGTGTGTTAAGGATTATGGCCGAGAAAGAGGGAGTTGAGGGTAGTTCTTCAGGTGTGAAGACTGTCCAAAGTTTGAGTATCCACTAGATGAAGATTGACGTGGAGAAGTTCAATGGCACTAACAATTTTGGACTTTGGCGATGCGAAGTCTTGGATGCGCTCAATGCTTAGAATTTGGAAGATACGTTGGAGTTGGACGAGAAACCGGACAACATTGATGAGAAGGCTTGGAAAAAGATGAATCGGACAGCGTGTGGTATGATTAGGTCTTGTCTCACTTAAGATCTAAAATATGATGTGATGAATGAGACTTTTGCGAAGAAGATTTAGGAGGTCTTAGAGAGCAAGTACTCGACGAAGAGCGTTGAAAACCGCTTACATTTGAAGAGGAGGCTTTATCACTTCCAATTGAAGAAGGGGACATCCATTAGTGATCACATGAACCACTACACGAAGCTTCTTGCAGATTTAGCGAATGTAGATGTTATTGTTGAAGATGAGGATAAGGCATTGTTATTGTTGAGTTCCTTGCCCGACGAGGAATATGAGATGCTTATCCTTACTCTTATTAATGGGAAGACATCTCTTTCATATAGTAAGGTCACCGCTGCATTAGTGAATTACCAACTCAGGAAGAAAGACAATGAGACTTCCATTGAGCCGGTAGCGGGGGCATTGGTTGCAAGAGTAAAGGGTCCAAACCTAGGTAGAAGGTCACATTCTAGAGAAACACATCTTAGAATTCGTAGGAATCAGTGTGCTTTTTATAAAGAAGATGGACATTGGAAAGCTGAATACCTAAAGTTGAATGATCAAGCCAGGAAGAAAAAGGGAAAAGTTGTACAAGCTTCAGAGGTGAATATTGTCAAGACTAGTAGCAACAATTCAGATTCGGATTCTTCAGGCTACTCATTATCTGCACTACCATCAGTTTGTGTTGCTTACTCTACAGAGTGGATGTTGGATTCGGGCGCTACATATCATATTTGTCCTAGGAGGGATTGGTTCTCCAGCTTTCAAGAGTTAGAAAGAGAGGATTTCGTGCTCATTGGGAATGATCACAAATGCTCTATTGGTGGTATTGGTACCGTTCGAATCAGGATGAGTGACGGGGTGATTCGGGAGTTGGTTGGAGTAAGGTTCGTTCCTCAATTGAAGAAGAACATCATTTTACTTGGAGCTTTGGAGGTAGCAGGCTATAGGGTGACCTTGGCGAATGCACGCTTGAAGGTTACATTTGGGTTCATGATTGTGATGAAGGGCGTCAGAAAGAGTAACGTATACTATTTGCTTGGGAGCACGGTGATTGATAGAGCACTGACGACTTTATTAGATTTGGCTAGATTGTGGCGTTGTTTGGTGCTGAGGTATTTGATTGGTGATGCCGTGCATAGGTTGTTGAGGAGTGCTTTGACCTGCAGATGTAAGTCCTTTGAGCATATTGGGATGAGCAAGACCGAGGTGAAGTTTGGTACTCCTATCCATCGAGCGAGGGGTCTTTTAGGAGATGTTCAGTTAGGCATTTGGGGGCCTTCCGAGGAGGCATCATTGGGAGGTAATCGTTTTGTAGTTTTCACAGTTGGTGATTGTTCTAGGCATTATTGGGTGGAGGTAATCGTTTTGTAGTTTTCACAGTTGGTGATTGTTCTAGGCATTATTGGGTCGCGACCAGTTCCCGTTGGTGTAAAGTCCGTTTTCACAGTTGGTGATTGTTCTAGGCATTATTGGGTCGCGACCAGTTCCCGTTGGTGTAAAGTCCTAAAGTCAACAATAATTGGAAGAAGTGTATTGACAGAAAGGTAACTCGTTGTTCTAGCTTTGGTAGGGGTCCTTTCTTGTATTTGTGCCGAGCTCACGGCAATAGGAGACACTTCATTAGTGTGGAGACTTTGGGACGACAAGATGAGATGACAGTTTCGATGGGTCATTCCTTTCTGGAGGAGGATCGTCGTTGGTTGTCGAGCATTGGTTCTGGAGCTTCGACATATTTAGGTCATCTTAGTCATAGATCGCCGACTGCTGCATTAGGAGTTATTGGATCAGGTGAAGCTGCTTCAGATTTTGGTCGGCGTCGGATATTTGATTACCCAGCATTTGGTCACATCGAGGATGTGAGATTTGATCCGATTACGCGTTTGGGATTCGGAGGCTCATTTGACTATTGTTTGGGAGCTTCTGATTTTGAGTGTTGATCAGGTCGTTTGGATATCACAGCAGGTGGAGGGTGATGCTACTTCACGTTGGGTGGAACTTATTCCACATACTCCAGATCATACTGCGTCATTTGAGATTCCAGCTGAGGTGACACATGTTAGGGACACTACTGGAAACAGGACTTTTAGCGACGGACAAATCCGTCGCTAAAGGCCGGAAATCCGTCGCCTAAAGTTTTAGCGACGGAAAAAAAGAAATTCCGTCGCTAAAACTACGTCGCTATTGTGAGGGTAGCTAAAGCTTCTTTTAGCGACGGCAAATCCGTCGCTAATTTTTAGCGACGGAAATATAGCGACGGAAAATCCGTCGTTTTTGTATTATTTTTTGACGACGGTATTTTCCGTCGCTATATATTTGTCCGTCGCTATTATTTTTGGCGACGGATTTTCCGTCGCTAATACAATATTTTGGCGACCGTATTTCCGTCGCCCTATTTCCGTCGCTATAAACTTTTCCGTCGCCAATAAATATTGGCGACGGAAATTCCGTCGCTGAAAGCTAATCTGCCGTGTCAGTTTTCCGTCGCTAAAAGTTATTTTAGCGACGGAAATTCCGTCGCTAAAAATGGACAGAAACTTTTTTAAAAATTGTTTTGAAAAATAGAAATTCCTGTACAATATATTTTACAACAATAACCTGTACAATATATTACACAACACATGCATTAACACATATTTCACGCATATATAACAATTATTTCACTAAAAACATAATAAATATCCCAACATTTATAATGTTATTTATACAGCACACCCATTGTTTTTAATGTTAAAACAAATAAACTCAGTCCCGATCATCATCATCCTCATCACCAACTCCACCTTGTCGAGAAGTCCCAGCCTAAAAAAATAAAAAAAACGTTATAGAGCAATACGTACATCATCAAAAACTGAATTTTACAGTAAAGTAACAAATTATAAAACAACAAGGCATAACATGCAAGTATAGCAATAATAGAGTATCATGGCATATTCTTACATGTTATATGATTCAGAGAGAGTATCATGGCATATATTTATGTATTATACGCAAGCACACACATGTTTTTAACAACGCACGCACCCGTACCTATCTCCACCGACACGCACACACGCACGCACGAGTACCCAGCTCAACCCAATCCCCACACTTCCCCCTCCCCCACCACGACCAAACCCAACATCAAGCACGCACATAACAATCACGACAATACATCTGCATGCGGCACCACAACACAACAATAATAACACCACCACCACCACAATAACAATCCCCCAACCCCACCCACGAACCAACCAAACTCCTACCCCCCACCCCCTCCCCCTCCATCATCATCACCACCACCACCACCACCACGACGAAAACACCCACCAACCAACAACATAACCAAC
>NC_033800.1:61803685-61811863 GCF_001876935.1 Asparagus officinalis | reverse complement strand
TATTGGACGGGGTATTCTACGGCTCGAAAATATGAGTGTACAGTGTGTGCAATTTCTATGTAATTAGCGATATAATAGTTACGATAACCCCACACAATCACTACGCTTATGTATAATCTTTAAACAACATATAACATGTTACTAATTAATGTTGTAGGAGTTAATCATCCAATAAATACTAATAGTCAGTATATAATTCAAAAGAATACAGGGAGTAGCAAGTCTGAATAGGACTTGCCTTGGTTCGTGGCGTTGGACTTGGCGGCGACGGGAGAGAGGATCAGCGGAGAGGGCTGCCGGGGTTGTCGGCGACGTCGGGTGCTGTCAACGGCGGAGGAGGACAGAGGGACGGGAACGATCGGAGTTCAGCTTGGGCACTGGTGGTTCTCAGGTCGTCGGCGTCGGCTCTGGTGGCGGATTGAGGGGCGGTGAGGTGCTGGAGGTGGTAGCGGCTTGGAGGCGGTGACTGAGAGGAGAGGAGGGCTGGTCGTGGCGGTGGGAGGCGGTGATGATAGGGGCGATGGCGAGAGGCTGAGCAGCAGAGTTGGGGAGGAGCACTGGTGACGGAGGCACGGTGATGGAGGAGCAGCGGGGAGGCGATGACGCTGCAGGCGGGGCGGCGCTCGGTGGTGATGGTGGTCACTGGTTGATGGGTTCGGAGGTCAGGGGGCTTGAAGAGAGATGAAGAGGAGAGAGGTGATGGGTGCAATGGTGAAGGCGGCGAAGGAGGGGAGGTTTGGGGGGTCGGAATCGAGAGAGAGGGGGAAAGAGAGGAGGGGGGTCGGGATCTGAGAGAAAGGGGGGGTTTGGTTTCGGTAAAAACGGGCGCGGGTGCCCAAAATTTTGGGCGCCCGCGCCCAAATTTTTTTTCACACCGAAATGTTTTAGCGACGGATAATTCCGTTGCTAAAAATCTTTTCGGCGACGGTAATTCCGTCGCTATAGTTGTTTTAGCGACGGAAATTAACATTGTCGCTAATAATTTAGCGACGGAACATTTTCGTCGCTAAAAATTAATTTTCCGTCGCTATAAAGGTTTTTGCCTACGGATTAATAGCGACGGAATTTCCGTCGCTATAACCGAACTTATAGCGACGGCAAATTCCGTCGCTAAATATCCGTAGGCAATAATCCATTTTCTAGTAGTGGGATCATTTGATTTCGGATGCAGATGATGGATTGGTTTTGGATTCGGTTGCAGCTGGTGGACATGATTTGGATACGGCCATTGGTTCACCTCAGATGGAGGTGTTTGATTTGTATCAGTTTGGGGCCGCTATCAGTTGCAGATCCGTTGGCGATATTGGGGAAGAGTTGCAGACTTTTCTATTTGTTTGAGGGCCTTTTAGAGGCCGTTTGGATGAACTACGTGAAGGCTTGATTCCTTGGGCAAGAGGATACGTAGGCAGTCAGTTTTGATGCAGCCGATTTGGTGAGTAGATACCGACGTTTGGGTGAGTGTTCGCACTCCCGTTTGGGTCTCGACTTGTTGTGGATTGAGTCTGTTTTTGTGGATCGTTTCACTTCGTACTGGACGTAACAAATGAGGTATTTAGTTTGGTCGGTGTCGGCTCAGTTTTGAGAAAACTTCGCCGAGGTGGAGAATTGTTGGATAGCGGATTCCTAATTTATTTTGGTAACATGAGGTTGTCAGGATTCCTAATTTATTTTGGTAACATGAGATTATTAGGATTCCTAATCTATTTTGGTAATAGGTTATTAGGATTCCTAATTTGATTTGGCTTTTGGTTTAGAATCCTAGTATGTTTATGATTTTAGGATTTCTATATATATGGAACAATTGGAAGAGAGGATTTGGAGAAGCAAATTAGGGATATTTGGAGCACAGAAAAGAGGTATTTTCTGAGCTATTTGTTTAGGGTTTTGTTTAGAGAGATTAACAGCTTGTTGGTGAGATTAGTTTGTTCATTCGAGTGATTTGTAATCTCAGTTTGTACTCTTTCTCTATTAGTGAAAACCTCATCCCCTTCTTGCCCCGTGGATGTAGGCAACTTGCTGAACCACGTTAAAATTGGTGTTTTATTTGTGCATTGATATTTAGTTCGTTTGGCTCTCTTGGATTGACGTTTGGTTTGGTTCCTCGGCACAGCTTTTGGCACAACAGAAATAAGGGTATATTTTGGCTTTTATGTTTGTTTCTCACTCTTTGTGCTTAGTTGGCATAGTATAAATGGCTGAATCACATAAAAATGGCTGATCACATGATGTGACATTTTTTGGGGCTAAACCAAAATGAAAAAAATGAAGGGGCTAAGTCACATGAAGTTATTACTTTTGAGGACTTGACACAATTTTCCCAACTATTATTTAAAGGCAACAAACCCACTTCCTAAAATTTGGGTCATTTCTTCTCCAAGGAACTTTATCTATTTGCAAATTACAAGTAGCAGTCTAGATGAGCAAATGTTAAAGTTCAGGGGGATTTGTTAGATACCCTAAACTTCGTGGGGTTATGTGAGAAAAAAACCCCAAAGTCTAACAGGAGTTTCGAGAAATAAACTTTTACATATAAATGTAATCGCACATTTCAATTTTAAGAAGAATGACAGTATAATTCTCTTTTACCTTGCTCAACTAGTGATGAAGCAGGCCCAAATCCATCTTCATCTTGATTTCATCGGGAAGATTAATTTGGAACAGGGTCTCACTCATTCTTATTATTTATGTTTGATTTTGAGATTTGATTTTTTTTTCATGCAGTTTATCTTTATCCTTTCAACTTGGCATTAATGGTCTTCCCTCAGTTATCACCCCCTATTCGCTTCATTTTGCTACGCCGCCTAAAGGATCAATACGAGAATACCGACATTCCATCATCGAGATGGACGCTTCGCTTTCCCTTTCAAATCATTAATTAAAATTCAAGCTTTGTCTATGGTTCAGTTTAGAGATACTTTATTATCTTTTAGCATATAAGAAAGCATAATGGGGAACAAGGTATATCAATTAAGTATCGTGTAATTTCTATATTAATCATGCTATATCAATGATGGTCAATCCATAAACAGACCATATGTCGAAGTTTTGTATTAAAAAAAAAGTTTGCTTGATAGTTATGTAGTGTTTCATATTTTGATGGCGGAGCATCTTAAAAATTATAATCTTATGTGAACCATCTTTCTTTCTATGGAAAAATGTGCCGGGTCTCCAAAATCAGAAACTTCATGTGCTGCAACCCCTCCTAGTTTTCCTCATGTGATTCAGCCCCTTAAAGTATGACATTTTGTGTTGCAGCCCTTTTTTAGCAATTATTACATGTCAGCTAAGCTTAAATCCACAAAATATCCTTATCCCCTCCCCTCAGTACCTCAGACCCAGCACTCATGTCCTCTCTCTCTCATCTCCTCTCTCTCTCTCTCTCTCTCTCTCTCTCTCTCTCTCTTGTCTCTCCCTAAAACCAAGGGCTTTCTCAAAGCTCGTCGCCCTGGCCCTCGCCCTCCTCCTCGTCGCCGTCTCCACCTCCGCCCAGGCCCCCAAGCCTCCCCTCAGGTTCGTCGCCTCGCCACTCCCCGTCTCGCCCTTGACTACATCGGAGTTCGCTGCTGCCGCTTTCCGTCGCGCCCTCGAGTTCACCGTCGCCTCCTCCCCGCCCAACCTTCAAGTTCAACCTTCCCCCTCCCTTGAGTTCAGCCTTCCCCCTCGCTTCAGAATTTCTAGAGCGATCGAGGATGTGGAAGTGAACGAGAAGGAGTTACAACTAGAACTAACACGCTGTGTGTTAGAACTAACACACAACATGTTAGAACTAACACACAGCATGTTAGAACTAACACGCCGTGTTGGGTCTGATACAATACTCTATGATCGAGGATGTTGTAATTTTTGTTGAGTTGAGTCTGATACAGTACTCTATGAGTCCAAATTATGTCCTGCAAATTTTTCTTAATAACTTGTATAAGTCCAAATTATGTCCTGCAAATTTTCTTAATAACTTGTATAAGTCCAAATTATGTCCTGTAAAAAAAATTTAATACAATTTTGCTGCATTGTGCAGGAATTGCTCTCAAATTTTGCTTAAGTTTTACTCAGCTGCACCTGAGAGTAAATTGAGAGCAGTGTACAAGAAATACTCGAGCATTGAATTTGGAAATGTGGCATTGAATCAACCAGCACTGAAGAAAATGTTAGAGGAGTTGAAGGCTTCTTCAGCTTCGTTTTGAATGGTTAACTATTTTTTTATGGAGGAAGGGAAAGTCAACTATTGATGATAAGGGAGATTATTGCGTTTGTTTGTTTTTATGCTCATACCCGTGTCTAAGGAGTAAAAGAACCTCTGTAATTGAATAAAACAGTTATAGTTTTTGATACCTATTAGAACCTCCGTAATTATTTATATGATCTGTATTTTGGTTATAACTTTCTCATCCGACCTCGGAATGAGGTGATTTTAGATGCGTTGGAAAGCTGTTGAAGAGACCTACAACTTTAGTCTTTTGAATTTTTCAGATTCAAACTACATCTATGTGTAAAATAATTTTAGTTTTGTGAGCTATGATGTTAGTTCTGGGAGCTCACATGTTAGTTCTGTGAACTCTGATGTTAGTTCTGATGTTTTTCTATGTATGCTTACAATGTTGTTTTTACTATAATTTCTACGTACGATCTCGGAATGAGGTGATTTAAGATGCGTTGAAAAGCTGTTGAAGAGACCTACAACTTTGGTTTTTTGAGTTTTTCTAGATTCAAGCACAGATATATATTGAATTGATCCCAAATTAATTCTTAGCATACTTAAGCATCGATAAATATTATTTATAACCATATCACATAGTTATTATCATTTATCATGATATATTTAAATTTACCTCACATATTTATTATCATTTATCATGATATATTCAAATTACGGATTCAAATTATTCATACGATCTGTATTTTGGTAATAACTTTCTCATCCGATCTCAGAATAATGTGATTTGAGATGCGTTGAAAAGTTATTGAAGAGACCTACAACTTTAGTCTTTTGAGTTTTTTTAGATTCGATCTACATCTGTGTGTAAAATAATTTTAGTTTTGTAAGCTATAATGTTAGTTCTGTGAGCTCCCATGTTAGTTCTGTGAGCTCTGATATTAGTTCTGTGAGCTCCAATATTAGTTCTGTGAACTATGATGTTAGTTCCGTGAGCTCCCATGTTAGTTCCGTGAGCTCCCATGTTATGTTTATAATGTTATTTTCACCGTAATTTCTCCGTTCGATCTCGGAATGAGGTGATTTGAGATGCATTGGAAAGCTGTTGAAGAGACTTACAACTTTGGTCTTTTGAGTTTTTCCAGATTCAGGCACATATATATATTAAATTGATCCCAAATCAATTTCTAGCATACTCAAACATCGATAAATATTATTTATAACCATATCACATAGTTATTATCATTTATCATGATATCGATAAATATTATTTATAACCATATCACATAGTTATTATCATTTATCATGATATATTCAAATTTACCTCACATATTTATTATCATTTATCATGATATATTCAAATTTACCTCACATATTTATTATCATTTATCATGATATATTCAAATTTACCTCACATATTTATTATCATTTATCATGATATATTCAAATTGTGGATTCAAATTCTTCATATGATCTGTATTTTGGTTATAACTTTCTCATCCAATCTCGGAATAAGGTGATTTGAGATGTGTTGAAAAGCTATTGAAGAGACCTATAACTTTGGTCTTTTGAGTTTTTTCAGATTCGAACTACATCTATGTGTAAAATGATTTTAGTTCTGTAAGCTATGATGTTAGTTCTGTGACCTCCCATGTTAGTTCTGTGATCTCTGATGTTAGTTCTGTGAGCTATGATGCTAGTTCTGTGAGCTCCCATGTTAGTTCTGTGAGCTCCCATGTTATATTTATAATGTTATTTTTATCGTAATTTCTCCGTTCGATCTCAGAATGAGATGATTTGAGATGTGTTGAAAAGCTGTTGAAGAGACCTACAACTTTGATCTTTTGAGTTTTTCCAGATTCAGGCACATATATACATTAAATTGATCCCAAATAAATTCCTAGCATACTCAAACATCGATAAATATTATTTATAACCATATCACTTAGTTATTATCATTTATCATGATATATTCAAATTTACCTCACATATTTATTATCATTTATCATGATATATTCAAATTATGGATTCAAATTATTCATATGATCTGTATTTTGGTTATAACTTTCTCACCCGATCTCAGAATGAGGTAATTTGAGATGCGTTGAAAAGCTATTGAAGAGACCTACAACTTTGGTATTTTGAGTTTTTTTAGATTCGAACTACATCTATGTGTAAAATGATTTTAGTTCTGTAAATTATGATGTTAGTTCTGTGACCTCTCATGTTAGTTCTATGAGCTCTGATCTGTGAGCTATGATGTTAGTTCTATGAGCTTATATGTTAGTTATGTGAGCTCCCATGTTATGTTTACAATGTTATTTTCATCGTAATTTCTCCGTTCGATCTCGGAATGAGATGATTTGAGATGCGTTGGAAAGCTGTTGAAGAGACCTACAACTTTGGTGTTTTGAGTTTTTTCAGATTCAGGCACATATATATATTAAATTAATCCCAAATCAATTTCTAGTATACTCAAACATCAATAAATATTATTTATAATCATATCACATAGTTATTATCATTTATTATAATATATTCAAATTTACCTCATATATTTATTATCATTTATCATGATATATTCAAATTTCGAATTCAAATTATTCATATGATCTGTATTTTAGTTATAACTTTCTTATCCAATCTCGGAATGAGGTGATTTGAGATGTGTTGAAAAACTATTGAAGAGACCTACAACTTTGGTCTTTTGAGTTTTTTCAGATTCGAACTACATCTATGTGTAAAATGATTTTAGTTTTGTAAGCTATGATGTTAGTTATGTGACCTCCCATGTTAGTTTTGTGAGCTCTTATGTTAGTTCTGTGAGTTCTCATGTTAGTTCTGTGAGCTATGATGTTAGTTCTGAGAGCTCCCATGTTAGTTCTGTGAGCTCCCATATTATATTTATAATGTTATTTTCGTTGTAATTTCTCCGTCCGATCTCGTAATGAGGTGATTTAAGATGCGTTGGAAAGCTGTTGAAGAGACCTACAACTTTGGTCTTTTGAGTTTTTCAAGATTCAGGCACATATATATATTAAATTAATCCCACATATCACATAGTTATTATCATTTATCATGATATATTCAAATTACGGATTCAAATTATTCATATGATCTGTATTTTAGTTATAACTTTCTCATCCGATCTCGGAATGAGGTGATTTGAGATACGTTGAAAAGCTGTTAAAGAGACCTACAACTTTAATTTTTTGAGATTTTCTAGATTTGAACTACATCTGTGTGTAAAATAATTTTAGTTCTGTAAGTTATGATGTTAGTTCTATGACCACTGATGTTAGTTATGTGAGCTTTGATGTTAGTTCTGATGTTTTTAGGTATGTTTACAATGTTGTTTTCGCTATAGTTCTAACACGCGGTGTGTTAGTTCTAACCCACGGCGTGTTAGTTCTAACCCACGGCGTGTTAGTTCTAACATACCGCGTGTTAGTTCTAGATTTAATACCTTCTCATTCACTTCCACATCCTTGATCGGTTCAAAAATTCTCATGCTTTTTTATACATTAATAGCCAATGCGTACAAGAACCAGAATTTCATGAAAATGAGCACAGATTCAATTAAAAGATGAAGATTTAGATCCCCCTTTGGCGTGTTAGTTCTAACTGTATTATAGTCCACAGACAGGGGAACTTGTAGAACTACATATTTGGTTTGATAACAATATTAACATATTTGTTCTCTCTAGAGATGCTGAAGATCATATTTCTTGGCTTCTTCAACATGGTTGGCATAAGAAGGCTTTAGCTACAGTTGAAGTAGGAAAGTGACAGACTGAGCTTCTTGATGAGGTAGATAAATTGTAGTGAATGTTTTTTTCTTCCAAATTATTTAAGGTCGAATTCAAAGTGGAGCATTGGAGGCTGAACTTAAGGCTAAACTCAAGGGTAGGGGGAAGGCTAAACTCGAAGGTCGGGCGGAGAGGAGGCGGCGGTGAACTCGAGGGTGAGCTGGAGAGTGACAGCGACGGACTTTGGCGTAGTCGAGGGTGAGGCAGGGAGCAGCGGCG
>NC_033800.1:61764382-61803675 GCF_001876935.1 Asparagus officinalis | reverse complement strand
GGTTGGGTGGAGGAGAGGAGGGGAGGTGGCGGCGAACCCGACGGGAGGCTAGGGGGTCTAGGCGGAGGCGACGATAGCGAGGAGGAAGAGGGCCAGGACGACGAGCTTGAGAAAGCCCTTGGTTTTAGAGAGAGATAGGAGAGAGAGAGGGAGGAGATGAGAGAGAGGATATGAGTGTTGGGTCTGAGGGATTGAGGGGAGGGGTGTTTGTTGGAAATTTGCAGTAAAAGAAATGAATGAAAGAATTGCGTTTGACTTTATTCTCTCTAACTGTTTAGAAAAAGAATGATTACAACTCTCTCTACTCTCGATTACAATTTGAATTCCTGATTACAAAAGAGAAGAGAATGATCTGGATTCTCTCCTTTGTTTAATTCTGGGTTCTTCACGGTGGCGATGAGATGCTTCCCTCGAATGCTCGTGTCGAGTTTGCTTCTCGTTGACGATCCGAATATCTGTGCTCACTGGAATAACGATCTTGTCTGGTTGATAACTCTTGACGAGTTTTGTAATTCAAAACGAATAACAAACTCTGATAAAAAGAGTTGTTTGAACCGAAAATGATTCAGTTAATAAGCCAAGTATCAACGTCTGGATTTCTCAATGGATGTTGATTCCCCAGACTGTGTAAAGAGTTAATTCTCCAACTCTCTCTCTAAGATCCTCTCCAGAAAATCTGATCTCCACCCTCCAAAAAGAGCTCCTAACTCTGTTGAGTTTGTTGATATTTATATGGGGATTAGGGGTGTAACTGCCCCCATAATCCGCACCTAAGTAGGGGTTTAGTTACCCCATTAATCGGGTGTAACAACCCACGTAAGCCATCCCTCATAAGCGGTTTTCGAAACTGCCTGGATCGTGTTTGAACTGGTCAGAACTTTGACATGCGTTCTGGTCTAAATTCTGTGTTTGAACGCAGCATCTGGAGATGCGTTCTGCAGCGATATTGAGTTGCGTTCTTCGATGTTTAAAGGTGCGTTTGGCAACAGTATAGAGCTGCGTTCGATGTCGGTTGGAGCTACGTTGGGCAGCGATGATGAGCTGCGTTGGGCAGCGATGATGAGCTGCGTTTGAGCAGCGATGATGAGTTGCGTTTGAGCAGCGATGATGAGCTGCGTTGGGCAGCGATGATGAGCTGCGTTGGGCAGCGATGATGAGGCAGCGATGATGAGCTGCGTTTGAGCAGCGATGATGAGCTGCGTTTGAGCAGCGATGATGAGCTGCGTTGGGAAGCGATGATGAGCTGCGTTGGGCAGCGATGATGAGTTGCGTTTGACAGCGATGATGAGCTGCGTTGGGCAGCGATGATGAGCTGCGTTTGACAGCGATGATGAGCTGCGTTGGGCAGCGATGATGAGCTGCGTTCGAGCTTCTCTGTCTTTATATATGGATGACACCAATGACCAGTAAAGAAGGTCTTATTCGGGCCATTTGTGACAATTAAGGCATCTCAATAACGCTCTATCAACTGCAGGTCACGATCTCCACTGAGATTTCTTTGTATGGTTTAGCCATGTGCTCCTTAGTGTGTCGAATATTATTACACTGCTCATCAGCACCTCTGATAGTTGCTAATATAATATTAATCATGTTGTTGTCGCAGCCATCATACACTGCTCATCAGCACCTCTGATAGTTGCTAATATAATATTAATCATGTTGTTGTCGCAGCCATCAAGATCAATCATCTCACATAAGAAGCTGGTCATGTTGTTGTCGCAGCCATCAAGATCAATCATCTCACATAAGAAGCTGCATTTGCGTTTGCCGTGGTTGACGCTGCGTTGGTATTATATCTTGACGATGGTATGCGGGGAGGACTTCCACGTCTTGGTTTGAAGAGATCGTTGATTTGTAACCTTTTTCTGTCAGAGCGTTGCTAAAGATAGCCTTCTGGAAATCGTCAGATTGTAACTTTCATCATTGGTATTTTATGGGGAATCAGCTATCTTTTATTATTTTTAGACAGCCTACAGAACTCCCTCCAAAGTTTTCGAAAGTTCGCGGCTGACTGGGACGAATTTTCGAAACACTTTGGAACCCAAAAATTTTGTTGATCAAATGTATCTTATCGCAGATGGAATGGAGCATCTTCGTTGACTTCTTCATTCTCTTTTGGTTCACCCGTAATGACTTGGGCTTTAGCTTGTTTGACTAGTTTCATCATCTTCAGGGGATTTGGACCTTTCTGGGTTTAAGACAGATCTGTCGTCATAGATCGAGAAAACCACAAGCCTGTATCAGAAGGACTTCATCCCCAGCTTAGTCAGGAGACTGGCTTCAGAGGGATTCACTTTATCTTCTCTCTTGATCATCTCGCCATTACTTGGAATATTAACCCCTTTGAAAGGGTTATTTGTATGATTGGCTGAGGTTGATCACCAGAACGCATGTCCAAATCATGCGTTCGACTGTTTAAACGTGAGGGTGCGTTCGGAAATCAAAGCCTCCCTTTTTTGAAAACGCGAGAATCACGTTTCGGGTGAGATTTGCCTAAAATCCCGCTCTGATTTGACAGCTACAGCTGTTTATAAATGGGCCACTGAGGTCAAATCAAAAGGTCATTCAACTTTTTCCCTTTTTTTTTTGATTTCTTAACAGGGCTCCTGTTCATCTTCTCCAGCGCTTCAACGGAGGAAAAGATCTGTTCCTAAATACTTCGCCTATCTTCGTCTTCTTCGCCACAGTTGCCATGGGACCTAAGAAGAAAATGGCGTCCAAATCGAAGATCGCCGAAGCTCAGGGTGCTTCTTCAGCTAGAACCTCTGGGGACGATCAAATCCCTGCGCCTTCGTCGCTGGTTTCTTCAACTAACGGTAAGATTCAGCAGATCTCCCTAACCCTTGATTGATGACCTGTATTCCACTCTTAAACCAGCGAAATAATCCTCAGTGTTCAAGAAAACGAATGGGGAGCTTCATCGTTCATAAAGTTTCAACGCAGATTTAGATCCTGCGTTTAAAATCTTAGATGTAGGTAGAGACTCTGCGTTCGGGTCTCCGAACGCAGGTCCAAACCTTGCGTTCAACATTTTAGAGACCTTGCGTTCAATAATCCGAACGCAGGTCTAAAGCTTGCGTTCGAAAATTTAGATACGGGTTGAGACCCTGCATTTAATGACCTGGACGCAAGTCTGAGCTTTATATTCTTGAGTTGGACTTTTTCTAACTAACTTTTCTATTTGCAGTATGCTACTCCAAAGAGCCTCTTTCTTTCAACCACTACTTCGGTCATGCGGGAGGTGCGGAGAAGAATATAATCTTCAGCTTCGCCTTTGAATATCCAGTGTTTCAGAACACCCACAAAGAACGGTCGAAGCTCATCACTCAAGCCTTTCCTGAGACTCTCAGGTCTTTGGTTACAAATGCCAAATTTGAAACCGCAGAGCGTGAGATTTTAAAGAAGCCGTCCTTCCTATTCGGGGATTCTGTAAAAATGGACCCCAAGCGGATGTCCGAGGGGAATTACAAATGGCTGAAGGTAGTCAACAACCGTCGTCTTTTCCTTCCCAATTTGGAGCGGATGTGGCCGATTTCTTATTATCAGTGTGCTTCTATTCCGCGGTCGATGAATTGGGAACTTGTTCAAGACCAAGGCGGTGTTGCTACGGGGCACATCACTCATCGAGGTACTCATCCCGCTGGGGCTTTGCTCTCCACGAAATGTTTGAGATTTCTGGATTGTCCTTTGGAGAATTGCCTTATGAGGAGTTTGTTCCCGGAAGCAGGGAATTGGAGATCCTGAAAAATGGTGCTCCCGAAGTCTACGACACTTACTGGGAATTGATGTGCCATTTCCAGATATGTGCGCAAATTACTGGGAAAAGGGCAAGCGGCGTGAAGCAAGGACAGTGGGCGGAATATCTTTTCCACAATCTGTGGAAAAAGAAGTTGAGGTGACTCGCTTAGCGGCCAGTACCCTTGAGGAGATCACGGAACGTATCAATGACGCAACTTCTCACTATACTTGTGAGATAGAGGAGGATGTCTTCCCGGCGTTTACCACGTTTGAAAGCTTCCACTATTAGGCAGAAGTCCCAATCTCCGACATGGCTTTGTTCGCTGGTTTTCTGACTCTCTGGTTGAAGCGTTGTGTGGTACCCACCAGACCGGTGGATGCTATTACCGTAGAGGTCTTATATCCTGCTGTTCTGTTGGCTTATGGACGACCCTTGAATCTTCTTTCAGCCATGGTGTGCTGCTTACAAAGTGGTTTGCGGGAACTATCTTCCGAATTTGTTGCTGTCAAGAAAGTGGATTCCGACGGGAAGACTATCATTCAGACCCCAACCCCTCGAGTGCCGATGCCATACATTTATTTAGTATCTTGGTTTGTTTTGCATTGTCCCCCGATAATGACGACTCCTGAATCAAGTGGCACCTCAACTCCTCTTGTTCAGCAATTAGAAACCTCTGAATGGGCCGGTTGGTATCAAGTTAAATTTCGTGAAATATTGAGACGGGATTATAATTACGAGATTGCTTGCAAGTTTCCCGCTTTCGAGGGCGGCGCGTATGGAGAACTTCATCAAGACACTCCGGGACCGAATTCTTTCACCATGCTTAGCAGGGGTGCCTTTTGGTGGCTTATAAACATTCGTCCGGGCTATCTTATTTTTTGACAAGGGAGGAAATGCTTTATTGAACCATATCAGCCTTATCGTTTTTCTCGGCAGTTTAGCTATGATCAGCTCTATGTTGGGAACCCAAACCCTACTCTTGCGTACACAGGTAATGTATATGAAGGAGCAAGAGCTTGGTACTACTCAGTAGCTGGTTGTACCGGAGCAAAATTTCGACTGCCACATAAGACGCCCAATGCTCGTACTTCTTTGAGTTTTTGCACGTGGTACCAAGCTGCCTCTCAAATTTCAGCTTACAACATGAATACCTCTTGCTTGAAAGCCATCCGCAAATGGTATGCTTCAAAGAAGAGTGCAAAAAGGTTCCGCGCCCGTGGTGCTAGCAAATATTTATCGTATGAGAAGTCGATTCCAGAGGACGAACGACAACAATCACCAGAGCCAATTCAGGAAGTGGTCAGAATACCGGATACTCGCGAGGTAGAACCTTCAGGAGTTCAAACTCGGAGTAAGAGTGCCACTGGAAAACGGGCGTTGGGGCCGGTTGAAGAAGCTAAGTATGACAAAAGAGCTCGTCGGAAGTTAACGCTCGAACCCCCTGCTTCCAAACTTATGACAGATGCTCAGAAAGCATGGTGTACCGAAGATGAAGAACAAGAATCGACTGCTATGGAACTCTCGCCTCAGCCTGGTCTCCCCACAGTTGGTCCTGCTTTAGGAGGTCATGATTCTTCTGCTCATTCATTATATGAAGAAGAGCGTGGAGATGAATCTTTTGCAGGGGGTGCAGATTTTGTCCCTGAAGATACGCTTCATGATACTGCCTCCACTGCCTCTCGTGTTGCAGAAGACATAGCTCCTGCTCAAGCACTTCTAGAGGCCGCTCCGCAAGGCTTAGCAACGGATAAGTCTCCTTCCGCTTCTGTGTTATTACCAATCGTCGGCGACTCGCAGCCTAGTCCTACTACTGGAATCATAGCAAAGCCTACTGTCGCCGAAGATGCGCCAGCATTTCCCCCTGTAGGTGAAGAGGAACCTACGGATCACAGCGAAGGTGCAGATGCCACAGATGATGAAGGCGACCAGCATGGGAATGAAGGGAGCAATGACAACCTGGGTGATGACAGCGATGATCCTGATGACTGGGATATTCCCCCACCATCTTTTTCTGACAAAGCGTCGGCCTACATTCCTCTGCCTCTCACTGGTAAGTGTTGTTTATTTCGTCTTGTGACTAATCTTTAATATATATTTAAACGATTTTCTCATGCATATCCTATGATACATGAGGCAAGTACTATCACCCCTCCTTCGACGCAACAGCTTTTGTTAGCGTCGACTCAAGTGTCAGAGCCACCTCGCTTGGAGACCTCAACGACGGCTCTCCCACCGACGACTTTATTGACGATTTCTTTAGCCTCTACGGGAGTTGTAGACGTGCCAAGGTCATCTCAAGTGGGGGAGCTGATGGCTTTGCCATCGAGTCCAACTTAGCTGGATATTGGCACTCCTTCCCAAGCCACTACACCGAAATCACCTGCTGGTCTTTTACTTGGTTTAGCATCTTTAGAAGTTTCTGTACCGTCGCCTATTGCTGTTTCGAGCCCCGCAGATGTACCAGATTTTGTCAAGATTTCCCTTGACTACCTGGGAGGGCTTACCAAGAAAATAATTGAGGTTGTGCTAGCCGGACGAGATACTTTGATACCTTCAAGCCCATGCTCACGAACAGTTTGAACAACCTCAAGCTTGTAGGTGACGTCGACGTTGTTCAGCGCTGCTCCGAAGCCATCTCACGTCTAGAGGGACAACTCAGATTCTTGGAGGCTTTGGGTCGCGCTGATATCCAAGCGCAGATTGCATCTACTTTTGAGGATATTCGAGCTGAAGAACTCAATAAGTATGAAGCCGCTCGACGTCATATAGCTGAGGAAGAGGTTGAGGTTGAACAACTGCAACAGCTACATGCTCAAAAACAAACTGAGCTGACACTTTCGAATACTTCTCTGGAGAATTTGCGAGAGAAGATCGCTGCCACTGAGGTGGAGTTGACTAGGATGAAGGCTCAATTCAAACGAGAAGAATCTATTGTTACTGAGCTCAACGTCAAAAGTGCTGCTTCCCTGGTGAATTACCGTGCCAAAGCTGGTGCTCTGGAAGATGCTAAGAAGGAGGTAGCTACCATGCTGTCTAGTGAGGACGAGCTTCGGAAACGGGCTGAGATGCTGGTTCGGGCCGACCATGAAGAAAAACTTTCTGCCATTAAGTCTCAGCTAACTTCATTTAATCTGATGAATTGATGAGCCTGTTTTTTGTATCGTTCTTTTGGTAGGAACAACACTTATCTTAGGTCACCTTGTTTTCCTTTAAATAAAGTTAGTGCTGCCGTTTGGCTTTTTATTGTTTCTTTTTCATGTCATGTTTTGACATGGAACAATGAAATACCAGTTTGATATTGCGACAACAACTATTTGTTCCTCTTGTATTATGCTTTTGTCTTAAATACTAGAAGAATCCTGTAAGTGCCAGGAATGTAATATTACCGTGGTACACTTCGTGGTCTTGTCACTCTACTATTAAGAGTCGACAAGTGGAAGATGTTGCGATTGGAGCAACTTTGAGGACTTACCGCTCTGTTGACGAGAGTCGATAAGTTAGAAGTGTTGCGATTGGAGTAACTTTGGGGACCTATCGCTCTATTGACGAGAGTCGATAAGTTAGGAGTATTGCGATTGGAGCAACTTTGGGGACCTGTCGCTCTATTGACGAGAGTCGATAAGTTAGGAGTGTTGCGTTCGGAGCAACTTTGAAGACTTATCGCTCTTTTGACGAGAGTCGATAAGTTAGAAGTGTTGCGATTGGAGCAACTTTGGGGACCTATCGCTCTATTGATGAGAGTCGATAAGTTAGAAGTGTTGCGATTGGAGCAACTTTGAGGACTTATCGCTTTATTGTCGAGAGTCGATAAGTTAGGAGTGTTGCGTTCGGAGAAACTTTGGGGACCTATCGCTCTATTGACGAGAGTCGATAAGTTAGAAGTGTTGCGATTGGAGCAACTTTGAGGACTTATCGCTTTATTGTCGAGAGTCGATAAGTTAGGAGTGTTGCGTTCGGAGCAACTTTGGGGACCTATCGCTCTATTGACGAGAGTCGATAAGTTAGAAGTGTTGCGATTGGAGAAACTTTGGGGACCTATCGCTCTATTGACGAGAGTCGATAAGTTAGAAGTGTTGCGATTGGAGCAACTTTGAGGACTTATCGCTTCATTGTCGAGAGTCGATAAGTTAGGAGTGTAACAGAATTCCAATTGCAGCTGTAAGGGTTCAGAGGAACAGAACTACCCCCTGCGTTTGGGGTCTTTGAATTGGATTGTATATGCTGTGTATTTGAACGCACCTCCAGACTATTGCGTTTGGCTTCCTCTATACATTTTCCAAACGCAAGGCCTTGTCTTGCGTCTCATCGGAAGTCTAAACGACTGTAATGATGATGAAGAGACCTCCTTTGGGCGGGAGTCTTGGGACTCCATACTACCCACAGTAATTATACATATAAATAACCTTGATTGGTCTTGTCAATAGCCTTAATCACTTAGGCTTCCTTCTTGAAATTAGAAAAGAGTTTCTTCTCGTTAATTCCAAAAGCTGTTCAACAGTTTCGTTTCATCTTCCAGCGATGGCCCCCAAGAGATCTCGCTCGAGTGATGACAACAAGACGGGGCATCTTACCTCGCCGTCAGAGAAGGTTTTCGGGTCCTCTTCCAGGCCGACGTCGACGCCTCCCACGCCCGGTCCTCGAGGTAAGTCTCGATGCCTTATTCGTTTCAGGCATTCTTCATCAATGGGTTTTCTTGAAATTCTATAGATGAGTTCTGGTTGGTGATGACGAATAAAATTCGTATTTTTAATCTTGAAGGTGCACATAATTTGCACTTAGTGAAAACTGTTCATCTTCTTGACTTTTGGGTTCTGTAAGAATTTCTTGTGTCCATTATAATGATGGAGAATCAAACTCTTGACATTGAACACATGGAGAAGTTTCTGTGTTTGTTGATAAGATTTATTCGCCTCAGATACGAACAACCATTCATGTGTTCTTTGATCTTGAATGAGGAAGAGGACTTCCGTGTTTATTGATAAGATGAAGGGTTGATCCCTTAATCTTGAACGCAGGAAGAACTCTTGCGTTCATAGCTGTTCAACGCAGGTTTAGCTTACTTGCGTTCAGTCTGATCTTGACGCATGCTTAACTTACTGCGTTTGCATTTATCTGCATTTCTGACTTTGCTTTTTTATTTGGCTGTAAGGTGGGACTTCTGCTGCTGATCCCCTCATTGTATCTGATGATGAAGAAGAAGGAGTGCTCCAAGAGGACGCCCCTCTGATTACACCCCTTGCTATGGTCCCTCGTGGTAAAGTATTCACACCAGACTTCGAGAGTGTGCATTTTCTCACAGAGCTCCTGGAAAACATGGTGAAGCAAGCCTACCTCATCTCTGATCAAGGATGGGCCCCATTTTCAGATTTTCTGGATTCGTTCTTTGATGTGATGGACTTGCTCGAACGTATCAATCGCAGCTAGACTGATCACTGCGCCAAGAAGGTTTACTTGTTCAGACATACTGTGGAAACTTTAAAGGAACTGCAGAGCGCTGACTTGAAGCCTGAGATAAAGGAGGTTCTTCAGGTTTTGCGATCAGAATCTGGTGTTGCTGCTGTCACTGTTGAAGAATTAAGGGGGAGGGCTGAAGCAGAGGTTCGAGCCAAGCATGTTGCACGTATAGCTCAGGCCAAGGCCCGCCTTGCATCCTTTTCCCTTCGGGAACCCCCTTTTTTTATTAAGTAAATTTTTAGTCTGTAATAACCTTTTGGTACTCCCTCAAATACTTATTATTTGCATGAAATGAACTGTTGCTGTTTTTCTTGCATTTTTCTGTGTTTGTCTGGGATGTTGCAGTCTTGTTGTGATGTTGGAAGTTCTGCAAATTATTCCTTTGTATTTGAACGGCTTGAACGCAGGCCTATTGGGGACATCTGGCTTTGTCAAACAGGTTTGACCGCGACTTCAAGACTTCTGAAAGTTGAAATGATCATGTCGTGCGTTCGTTGGTGCGAACGCAATGTCAGGTTCTGCAGCTGTAGGACTTGAAGCGCAGCTGTAGACTTGTTTTGAACGCAGCCATAGGGCTTGCGTTCAAGAGGACTGAACGCAGTCAAGCCTTGCAGTCGTGGGACTTGAAATGCAGCTATAAACTTGTTTTGAACGCAGCCATAGGACTTGCGTTCAAGAGGACTGAACGCAGTCAAAATTGGGACTTTTTCACCAAACAGATTATGTTGATAGCTATCTGAAAGACTTTGGAAAATTCCTTTATTATAATGATTCTCAATAACTTAAATCGTCAGAGGTGTAATGTTAACTTGACGACATACAAAGTAGGAGAACTTCTTTACTCAAATGAACATAAACAACCCCCAGCTAAACTCAAGAGACTTGTAGCTTACGGGTAATATTTCTTAAGAAATTTCCCATTAATTGGCATCATAAGTCTGTCGCCTTTCTTATTGATGAGACGGTAAGCTCCGTTGGAATAGACTGTCTCAACTACAAAAGGCCCTTCCCATTTAGGGTTAAACTTCCCTTTAGTTTTGTGTGTCATCACCATGGGTCGCCTGTTGGCTAACACTAAATCGACTTTCTTGAAAATCCGTTCCTTAACTTTTTTGTTGTAGGCTTTGGAAATACGGGCTTGATACAACTCGATCTGTTGTTGAGCTTGAAGTCGCTTGTCGTCTAAGGCTTCAAGTTCTTGCAGACGTCGTTGATGCTTTTCTTCTTCTGTTAGTCCAGTTGTGATAGCGACTCTCAGAGAAGGAATCTGGATTTCCAATGGCAATACAGCCTCGCAGCCGTATACCAAAGAAAAAGGTGTGGCTCTTGTAGAGGTCCTTACTGTAGTGCGGTAAGCCCAAAGACATTCACCTAGTCTTTCATCCCAATCACGCCAGCTTTTAGAAACAAACTTTTTGAGAAGTTTCACTATGGTTTTGTTAAAAGCTTCTGCAAGACCATTTGCTGGTGGATAATATGCCGTGGATGCGACACTTTGGATGCTAAATTTATCACAGAATCTCTAAAATCCAAAGCTAACGAATTGTGTTCCGTTGTCGTGAACTATTCACCTTGGGACTCCAAAGCGATAGACAACGTGATGTTTAATAAACTTGATCACATTCGAAGTCTTGACTTCTTTCAACGGGATTGCTTCTGCCCATTTGGAGAAATAGTCTGTCACGGCTAGAATGAACCGGTGTCCTTTTGAAGTCGGAGGAGAAATTGGTCCCATAATATCCATGCCCCACATTTCGAATGGCCAAGTTGCCGATGTAGGATGTAAATTACCTGGCGCTTGATGGATAAAATCTCCATGAATTTGGCATGCATGATAACGCTTAGCATAGTCGATCGCGTCTGAAAACATCTTTGGCCAATAATAGCCAATTCGTCGAAGACGATCTCCTAATTTAGCTCCGGGCTGATGCGCCCCGCACATTCCGTCGTGAGCTTCCTTAAGGGCCTCCTTCGCTTCCTTTCGAGAGAGACATCGAAGCAAAACTCCGTCGTGTGATTTACGATATAGGGTTCGAGAAACCGCATCATAATAGAACTGGAGGGCCTTTCGTTTGATAGTGGCCGCTTCCTTAGGGTCATCAGGCAATATTCCGTATATGGCATAGTCGATATACGGGAATCGCCAATCTCTAGTTTCAAACTCCATCGATGTTGTACAGATTTCCCCTGACATCGTCTCATCGGAGCTTTCTTCCATAGGACTCTTGAAGCAGTATAACTCGCGTCCTGTAACCGAGATTGTAGTTTCAGCCCCTGGAGGTAATGCTAATGAAGTTGCCAGCGAGGCTAACGTGTCTGCGTAAGCATTCTGAGTTCGTGGAATGTATCCGATAAAGAAACCTTTAAACTTCTCAGCTTGCTTTAGCACTGCGATATGATATTGGATAAGATCCTCATGCCGCACTTCGTATTCCCCTCGGACTTGATTAACGATTAGCTGAGAGTCACCGTAAGCTTCGAGGTGCTGAACATTAAGTTCTTCGGCAAATTGCATTCCTAATAGAAGAGCATTATACTCAGCCACATTGTTGGTGCAGGGTTCGATTAGGGAGAACCCCCTTGGGATTACGTGACTATTCGGAGAAACGAGTACGACCCCCACTCCTGCAGTGATTGCTTCGTGAGGGTTTGCTCTAGATGCCTCGTCGAAGAATAATTTCCACACATGCGTGGTTTTTTGAGTAACGTAAGTTTCAGCGACTTCATCAGGCAACTCTTCATACAACTTAGATGTCCCTGACACCGGGTGATCAGCTAAGAAATCTGCCAACGCTTGACCCTTGATTGCCTTTTGGGGCATAAACTGCATATCATATTGTGACAAGAGAATGGCCCACTTTGCGAGCCGGCAATTTAGAGATGACGGTTTCGTCATCAGAACTCTCAAGGGATTCACTTTAGAGATGACGTGAATTGTTTGTCCCACTAGGTAGTGTCGCATCTTTTGAACCGCGAATACCAAAGCGAGACATTCTTTTTCAACTGGATTGTATCGGTATTCGGCTCCCATCATAGTCCTGCTTAGGTAATAGATGGCTTGCTCTTGACCCTGATCGTTATTCTGGGCCAACAGAGCTCCAAGAGAATGTTCCATGGCTCTCACATATAACAGGAATGGTTTCCCTGATTTTGGGGCCACAAGAACTGGTGGTTGAGTAAGGTACTCTTTAATCTCCTCGAATGCTTTTTGACATTCTGTATCCCAGACAAACTTCAAGTCTGTAAGATGATCATCTTTGTGTCGGCTTTTTACCGCTATATCGTCAACATAGCACTCAATTTTCTTACGTAGGTGCTCGTGAAAGATGACATTCATTGCACGTTGATAAGTTGCACCCGCGTTTTTTTAGGCCGAATGCCATCACTGTGTAGCAATACACCCCCAGTGGTGTTCTAAAAGCGGTATGATTTTCATCTTCTGGGTGCATCTTGATCTGATTGTACCCGGAAAACCCGTCCATGAAAGACATCCTTTCATATCCACAGGTGTTATCAATCATGACATCGGTGATAGGAAGCGGAAACTCATCTTTTGGACAAGCTGCATTAAGGTCACGAAAGTCGATGCATATCCGGACTTTACCGTTCTTCTTGGGCACTGGGACGATGTTAGCCACCCAGTCGGGGTGTTGCTCTTCCCTAACGAAGCCCGAATCTATGAGCTTTTTAACTTCTGACTCAATTGATTCCATGATCTCTGGACGAAACCTGCGTTGTTGTTGTTTAACGGGTTTCGCGTCTGGATCAATGTTGAGACGGTGCATGGCAACCTTTGGGTCAAGGCCAGGCATATCTTCATAATTCCAAGCAAAGACATCTATATATTCTCGGATGAGAGATATGAGGTCTTCTTTTTCGGATGATGATAAGTCTTCAGCTATGAATATGGGCTTAGGATCATGTTCATCTCCCATGTTGACCTGGATCACTTTATCTTCGGTGGGTGGTTCGTGTTGTTCGAAGCGCATATCCCACAGGATGTTAAGACGTTTGATCCAAGGATCATCGGTTGATTCGACTAACTCTTCGTCACCCCCTGCGTCTATATCTGGATGACTGGTCGATACCATGTTCACAGTTAGGCTTTTAAAGAAAGGCCCAATACTGACGTCGGACTCACAAGAAGATGTTTCGGAGGAATGGTCGTGATGCAGGTAGTTACTGATTTCGTTTTCTGAAGCTGACGGGGTTGTGACGTAGCCTACGCCTCTTCCAGTTTTTTGATAGTAGTCAGGAGGTTTTCCTTCAGGAGTGAGAGACATTCGAATCGGCGTTCGCCTTCCTTTCCCAAAGTTTAAACCCTGCTTCTCATTAAAGTTATATCCCATTCTTTTCATTAAATGTATAGCATTGGGTTCATGGTAATGAAATTGAGGGGCACCATCATTTTCTTCCGAGCTTCCACGTCGGAGTGGCGTGGGTTTAACTTTACCAAGACGAATTGGCTTTTGCCCTTTCTTTTTAGACGGGACTTCGAAGAAAGCCTGTTGTACATCTTCTACTTCTTCATCGGAAGTGAAGGATGACCTAATTGGCAAGGTGAAGCATGCTTCTGCACGCAATGTATGCCATGAGCTGGTTCCTGCATTATGATTGTTCTCTATTTGTCCAGCTTTAAAAGATTCATCCGACAAATACGCCAAAATAAAATCTTCATTAATGCACCACTCGCCCTCACTAGGTACATTATTATTGTTCTCGACTGGACCAATTACATTAAAGTTCAGCTCCCATGGGCAATTCCCTTCCGGGTCTGGTTCGACATCTGCTTCATTACCACTGTCGACGTCTTCTTCCTCTTGCGACTCTGAGTAAAAGACTGAATCGGTGTGGAAGTTTTCCACTCCCTTGAAGGGGTATTTCTCCGCAATCAGGGTTCGTACTTCGTCTTCATCATTGACATACTTCATGACTTGATGCAATGTAGATGGGACAACACGATTTGCATGAATCCATGGTCGTCCTAATAACAGATTATAGGATGTGTCCGCATCTATAATGTAACAATCCACTTCGGATTTGAGATCTCCGATTTGACATCTGAGCTTGATCTTTCCCATAGGCCGAGTGCTGTTAGCATTGAATCCGAAGATGGTGGTTTGGGTAGCATGCAACCGGTGTAAGGGAATCCCTAAAACTTGCATGACTCTGTATGGCATGATGCTTAGTGCCGAGCCTGGGTCGACCTGAACGCGGCTGATTTCTGATGACCCGATATATCCTGTGTAATACAGGGGTCTGTCATGTTTATGTTTCACTTGCATATCTTCCTGAGTGAATGATATGCAGGGCAGGCTTCTGACTGCTTGTAAACACTGCAAACAGGATCTATCTTCTGACGCCTCGGGAATTGGAGTAACTTGGGTAATGAAGCTCTCCGTGTTCTTCAAAGCTTCAATCAGAGCTTCTCTGGTGGCTTTGGACAACTTCAAAAGCTCGTAAAGGGTGATCCTGGCTGGTATATTGGCCAACTGTGCCATCACATTAAATTGATAAGGGGCATTTGTTTCGCCAAGATCTTGGTGAAGATTTTTGTTGAAACGGAGATCTCTTTGCTTCCCTTTATCAACCGGCTTCTTTGGCACAGAACCCCCAGCGTCTTGGGGCTGTTCTTCAGCTTCTTGAGCGTTCTGGTCATAATTCCTCAAATAAGTTTTCCCCGACCGAGTACCGGGGTTACCTTCTGGGTATGCTGCTAGGACGATCCTCTCTTCTTCTGAGTCGGTGAGAGGTTTGAGATGGTCATTATTCTCATTAACAGAGGGGCTAATCATGTTGGATGACTTAGCCTTGCCTCTTTTCTATTTGAATGTAGTGTTCGTCCATTGCTGATCCTCAATTAGGTCCGGATGGACCCACATGATCTCTCCCTTTGGAATAGTGAGGGGTATCAACCCCCTGCCCTTCTGGTTGTGCAAGTCGGTGTTTTTCAAGTGCATCTCCCCTTTATGGATGGGGATAACACCATTTGCAGTAGCTATTGGGGGGAAATCACCAAACTGTACCGCAATCAGGTTAGTGGTTACAGTCTTCTGCTCCGGTTTCAGGGTGAGTACATTAGCGTTCACCAAATTTTGCAAGATGTCTTTGAAGACATAACACTTTCGGGTAGGATGTCCCAAGAACCTATGATATCGACAGTAATTGGGATCATCTACTTTGCCTGCTTCATCTGGTTTTCTGATTTCAGGGAGCTGCAATTTATTGTTCTTCCGAAGTAGTTGGAACAGAGTGTCCACATGCTCTTCTTTGAATGAATACTGCTTGGGCGCTCTTTGCTGATTGGGTGTCTTGCCTTGCTTAGTAGGCGGTGGTACTTGCGTGTAGTCGGCTGCTAAAGTCTCTTTTCCCTTAGACCGCTGGGCATTGTTCTGATTGCGCTGCTGCTGCGGCTTGGGTTGTGGTTCTTCTTCAGCTTTGACCCGAGCGACAATTTGGGCTGTGCAGCTTCCTCGGCTTTCACCCGAGCTACAATCTCTTCAGCTTGTTCTCCTTGCGACACCAATTGTCTCCAGGAACGACACTCCGCTACCCCCATCTGGGCAAGGAGCTGAGTTTGCAAGTTGTGCCTGCAAGTTTCAACCAGGGTTGACTGAGTCATACCTGAGGGGCATCGCAATGCCATGCTGCGGAATCTCTCCACGTAGGCCTTGATGGATTCTCCCTTTCTCTGCTTGGTGGCGAGAAGAGTTGGGACAGAGACTTCTGTATCATCCTCAAAGAACCTAGCTAAGAAAAGCCTTTCCAAATCTACCCATTTCTGAATAGATCCAGCAGGCAGTTTCATAAACCATTCAAATGCGACACCTTTGAGAGTACCGATGAATAGCCGGGTCAGAATGGCGTCGTTTGACACTACATCTCCAGTTTGAGATTTGAAGTAGTAGATGTGCTGATTTGGCGACCCTGTGCCATCGAACGGTTGTAAGGTGGGGGCCTTGAACTTTGGCGGGTAGGGAGCTGTATCCCATTCTGCAGGATAAGGTCGTATCACTCCTTCTTCGCGAAGCTCGCTTCTGTTGGCCATTGCATTAAGGCGGGCTTCTAGCTCATCTACTTTGGTTGACTGAGGATATAGCTCTTTTTCCACCTCCTTCTCACCTTCAGAAGAGGATCCCAGGTTGTGAGTCTCACGATCTGAATGTTCGTGTACTTTTTGCTTTCCCTTTGATGTTGTCTTCCGGGAAGATTCAGGTTTTTGACCTTTTTCTGCCAGGACCTGGGCCAACATATCCTTCAATTGGAGAAGTGTTTCCTGTTACGCCTGGAGCATGACATGATGTTCGTCTACTCTTTTGGCTATGTCCTCAGGATTTCCCGCCATATAAGCAGATACCTCTTGTGGTCCGACCGAGCTCAAAGATTGAGATTCGGCTATTGCCGAATGTTCATCACTTGTGGTAATCCCTTTGGCTAACTTTTGATAGTTAACCGGGCGAATAGCTCCTGTCTGAGTCCGAGTATGCCTATATACTCCCTCAAACTCATCACAGATTTCCCGAACAGTCGGGGAATGACTTGTTTGTGACTCATCAGAATCAGGACGTAAGGATTTGCCTCTGCCGACCATGTTGATGGTGACCTCAGGATATTCGATTTTAGAGGTCTTCTTTTTGTGGCGACGCTGTCGTTTAGCAGGTCTAGCAACATTCGTCAACCTGTTGAACACCGATTGTCGGGGTTCAGGTACGCAACATTGGCACTCGGAGAGGACTGCTGAAATAATCCTCTCACAATGGCAGGACTGATTCGCCCGCTGCATTGGTTTTCTTCTGGAGAGTAAATCTCGCAAGTCGGGGCTTTAAGATTGATTCTTCATCGGAGATATGACCCTCTGTTTTTGAGGGGGCGAGACTGGTTCTTGGTGGACGTGAATCTTGAGTCCACTTCGATCCTTTTTAACTTGACGGACCACATCGTATTCAAGAAGCGAAGTGCGAGGGTCGCGTTGTGATTTATAAACACCAGGCCTTGGCCTGCGTTCAGTTGATGAAACAGACCCCTTAAGGTCTTGTTTTGTTTGGACGCACTCATGAGGCGTCTGTTTTCCTTTAGCAAGGCTGTGCTTTGATTGGACAACGCACCACTGAGGGTCGCGTTTAAGTTGAATCACCCGAGGTTCATAATTGGATTCGTTACCTCGAAGTGTACGTTCTGGAGTATGAACGCAATGCTTCGGTAAAGCTTCGGAAATGCAATCCTTGCGTTGGACCAAGGATTGATTTTCTCGGAGATATGCTCGTCGGATGGATCTACTCCGTCTTCGAGCGGCATTTTTCTTGGCTTGTTTCAAAGCTTTAGCAGCAGCATTGTCGGCGTTGATTAGACCTTTCTCTGTCATAGGCCTCTTATAACCCAGTACACGCTGTGCCGAAACGGGTGCGAGATCTTCAGCTTGCAGAGCGAGTTTGAGGCTTTGGCCAAAGGAGAGGGATTTCTTCGGCGTCTCAGCAGCAGTTAAGACCTCTTTAGAGCTCTTACAGGCATCTCGCCTAGCTTTAGGGCTAAGCGATCCAGAGGAGAGGACTTCCTCGTACTTGGCTTGGTCAAACTCCACAACAAGAGTTTCGACGGTTGTTCCAGTGAGGTGAACGTCGGATTGCGCTACCACTTCTTCGTCAGAGAAGCTGGTCCCCAGCGGAGTCACCATCTTTTATTTGTTGGAAATTTGCAGTAAAAGAAATAAATGAAAGAATTGCGTTTGACTTTATTCTCTCTAACTGTTTAGAAAAAGAATGATTATAACTCTCTCTACTCTCGATTACAATTTGAATTCCTGATTACAAAAGAGAAGAGAATGATCTGGATTCTCTCCTTTGTTTAATTCTGGGTTCTTCAAGGTGGCAATGAGATGCTTCCCTCGAATGCTCGCGTCGAGTTTGCTTCTCGTTGACGATCCGAATATATGTGCTCACTGGAATAACGATCTTGTCTGGTTGATAACTCTTGACGAGTTTTGTAATTCAAAACGAATAACAAACTCTGATAAAAAGAGTTGTTTGAACCGAAAATGATTCGGTTAATAAGCCAAGTATCAACGTCTAGATTTCTCAATGGATGTTGATTCCCCAGACTGTGTAAAGAGTTAATTCTCCAACTCTCTCTCTAAGATCCTCTCCAGAAAATCTAATCTCCACCCTCCAAAAAGAGCTCCTAACTCTGTTGAGTTTGTTGATATTTATAGGGGGATTAGGGGTGTAACTGCCCCCATAATCCGCACCTAAGTAGGGGTTTAGTTACCCCCATTAATCGGGTGTAACAACCCACGTAAGCACTCCCTATATCGTAGGTAGAGAACAGCTTCAAAGTTGTTACGATCACGTTTGAATGAGTCAGAACCTTGACTTGCGTTCTGGCATAGATTCTGTGCTTGAACGCAGTATCTGGATTTGAACGCAGCATCTGGAGATGCGTTCTGCAGCGATATTGAGTTGCGTTCTTCGATGTTTAAAGGTGCGTTTGGCAACAGTATAGAGCTGCGTTCGATGTCGGTTGGAGCTGCGTTGGGCAGCGATGATGAGCTGCGTTGGGCAGCGATGATGAGCTGCGTTGGGCAGCGATGATGAGCTGCGTTTGAGCAGCGATGATGAGCTGCGTTGGGCAGCGATGATGAGCTGCGTTGGGTAGCGATGATGAGCTGCGTTTGAGCAGCGATGATGAGCTGCGTTTGAGCAGCGATGATGAGCTGCGTTGGGAAGCGATGATAAGCTGCGTTGGGCAGCGATGATGAGCTGTGTTCGAGCTTCTCTGTCTTTATATATGGATGACACCAATGACCAGTAAAGAAGGTCTTATTCGGGCCATTTGTGACAATTGAGGCATCTCAATAACGCTCTATCAACTGCAGGTCATGATCTCCACTGAGATTTCTTTGTATGGTTTAGCCATGTGCTCCTCAGTGTGTCGAATATTATTACACTGCTCATCAGCACCTCTGATAGTTGCTAATATAATATTAATCATGTTGTTGTTGCAGCCATCACTGCTCATCAGCACCTCTGATAGTTGCTAATATAATATTAATCATGTTGTTGTTGCAGCCATCAAGATCAATCATCTCACATAAGAAGCTGCATTTGCGTTTGCCGTGGTTGACACTGCGTTGGTATTATATCTTGATGATGGTATGCGGGGAGGACTTCCACGTCTTGGTTTGAAGAGATCGTTGATTTGTAACCTTTTTTTGTCAGAGCGTTGCTAAAGATAGCCTTCTGAAAATCGTCAGATTGTAACTTCCATCATTGGTGTTTTATGGGGAATCAGCTATCTTTTATTATTTTTAGACAGCCTACAAGGGGATAATGATATTTTAGGGATTTAAGCTTAGCTGGCATGTAATAATTGCTAAAAAGGGACTGCAGTATAAAATATCATACTTCAAGGGGCTGTACCATATAGGGGAAACTACGAGGGGCTGCAGCACATTAAGTTTCTATTTTTGGGGCCCAGACACAATTTTCCCTTCTTTCTATGAAGAATAACAAAGTTCCTAATGCTGCGAAAGGATATCGAATGGTATGAAGATGTGTTACAGTTTTTTCTCCTTTGTATTTTTGTATTATTAGATTTATACTAAATCATACAAAGCTTCATTATAAGAGTTTGAAGGTTCTTTAATTTAAAGGCTGAGGTCGATGTTGTTTTATCTTCTTTTGTTTGTGTTACCTTTTATACATGCTTTGATTAATGATTAATCTTTTTTGTTGTGCTAATATAGAACTATTTTTTTTTTGAGAAGACAAGTAGGGTAACCTAACCAGCCAAGTCCTTAATAACACTCTGTCTCAAAAACAAAGGGACAGAAACAGACAAAAAAAAAGAGGACAAACAGTCAACCGACTTAAATATGGAATGATCAATACCATTACTAGTGTGCCTTACATAAGAAACTTTAGAGAAGCCAGTAATAGTTAGACCAGCACGAGCTTCATCTGCAATAGGAGTTAAGGAAGCAAAACGAGAAGGAGAGTCCACCAAAAAGATAACCTTTAGAGAGTCAATTTCCACCACTGAAATCCTCCAGTTCATACGCCGAACAAAGTTAATACCTTCCATGACAGCAAACAGCCCCGCATGATCCACAGACATAGGACCCTTGATCCCCATAGAGTAGCAACCAATCAAATGTCCATGGTGATCCCGAATAACACCTCCAAAGCCAATAATATCTCCTTCCAGAGGAACAGAAGCATTTGTGTTGAGCTTCAGCAAACCAGGAGCAGGGGGATACCAAGCAGAAGGTCATTTAGAAGGAGTGACAATGTCACGGGAGAGACCTCTAACTCTATCTCCTTCCTCCACAAAACAAAGAATCCGAGTCACCAAGACCGAGGCCTCTCTAATACCACCACCAAGAGAGCGCATATCCCTTTCCCCCATATAAACTACATGGTTGTGAAAGCTAAAGCCAAAGAGTCCCCAGGGCAAACAGAGGTGAGATGGAAAAGAAAATCACCACAAGACGTGCCTCGAAAACCATTAATCACTTCCCAAAGATCTAAGGACTCTCACACTAAACGAGCAAAGGAGAAGACAGTGAAAATATGAAGGGCGGTCTCAAAGGTAGCAGAGCAAAGACGGCAACTAGGGGGCACAGAGATCCCCCTACGAGATCAACCGGCTGAGGTGGGGAGAGCATCATAGAACAGACGCCAAAGAAATACTCTAATCTTCGGTGGGATCTCTGCATGACAAATCAAGGACCACCACTTCGCTACCCTAGAATCCGAGGTGAAAGCAGTATCAGGCATAGTGTGGCGAAGAAGTCAATATCCACTCTTGACTGTGTAGCACCCCTTCTCCTCATAATGCCAAATGAATCTGTCAAGGACAGGAGAAGGCGGCAGTGGGATAAATAAAATGTCATCCTGATCTACTTGCTAAAATGAGGTAGCAATCAGCTCATGATTCTAAGTACCCGAAGCAGAGATCAACTCAGCCACCCTTCTAGAAGGGTCGATCGGAGAAGTGATTCGCCTGAAAGAAAAAAGCCTTGGGATCCATGGGTCAGCATTGATAGAGACACTCTGGCCATCATTTATCCTTCATCTCAGACCTCGAGTCAAGAGCTCTCTCCCCTAGATAAGGCTCCACCATAAATAAGAGCAGCCAGGGCCGACACCAGCTGAAAGGAAGTTCGAATCCCTGAAATACTTCCCCTTCAAAACCCTACTAGCCAGAGAAGAATGGTCCCGAATGATTCTCCATGTCTGCTGAGCCACAAATGCCTGATTAAATATCTATAGATCTCTAAAACCTAGATCACCCTCTGACTTTGTACGACACACCTTCTGTCATCTAACCCAGTGAACCTTTCTCTCACTAGAAGTTGATCCCCACCAGAATCTCATAATGATAGACTCAATCTCCTTGCACAAAGAAATTAGAATACGAAAGTGTAAAGCCCCATATAATTTGAATATTATATAATAAATAATAATAAATATGTTATATAATGATAAATAATATATTTTAATGTTTGAGTATGCTAGGGATTGATTTGAGATCAATCCAATGTATATATATGAATATAGGAGTGAAATCATGCACGACATGCACGAGCTTAAATATGGAAAAACGATTAGTTAAGAGTATTTATATTTTATACACAGATATAGTTCGAATTTGGGAAAACTTAAAAAACAAAAGTTGTAGGTCTCTTTAACATCTTTCTAACGCATCTTTAATCACATCTTTCTGAGTTTGTATGTGAAAGTTACAGCTAAAATAACAAAGACATGCACACACAAATTTTTCCTGAGAAGCCGACTTATATGTCAACTTACACCAAGTCAACTTATAAGTCGACTTACGGACTGTTTCTAGTTTTTTTTTTGGATATTTGGGTTGTATCCGTGTTTTTTCGATCTGAGGCTTATATATACTCATTTAAACCCTATTTTGCTACTCTTTTTCGTGAGAATACAACAACCACCCCTCCTCTAAAACCCTAGTTCAATTTTTTGAGTTTTTGAAAGAGTTTGGTGAAGGATTTGCCGAGAGGAAGGCGAGATCTGTGTTTGTACCAAAGGAAGAGTTCTTGCACACGTGTTGGAAGGATCAACAGCGATGTGAGGCAAGATTATATTCATCCAAATTCATCCCCATAGTTAAATAACTAGTTTAGATGTTTAATATGATGTTGAATACGTGTTTTCATGCTTTAACCTTAACCTGTAGTGTTAAAGGTCAGATTTTTGATATTAAATCTTAAACCAATGCTAGATCAATAATCTTTTCTTGCTGTTTATGATAGAATAATGATCATGATCTTTAGGGTTTCAATTATTTTTTTTTAAATCTTTTAAACATGCTTAACTTATGTAATAACCCTAGTTTGATGTTTAATTATATTTTCATGCTAATTAATCATGCTTAAACCCTAGGTTTGTGATACCTAAATAACTTAGACATGTTTAAATGAATTTTACGTCTCTGTTCATATTTATAAATGATCATGCGATGGAAATCATGTGATATTTCATGTCTTTATTGAAAATCTTGTATTATCATATTACTAACCCTAATTAGTTTTAATCTAAATGCTAAATCATGTAATCTAATCTCTGTTAATTAGTTGTACATGTTTATAACCTGGTTCCTATGTTCCATGTTGAATAGAACGAGTTTTGTTTGAGAAATATCGTAGAAAATATTGAAACATCAACCTGGAAGTCGACTAAGTTGACTTGCCACAAGTCGACTTATGCCAGGCATAAGTCGACTTACGAGTATTTTTCCAGATTTCATGAGTTTTGTTTTTGCACTGTTTTGAGACGTGTTCGCAGGGTTCGAACCGCACTTTTGTACACGTACATTCACGCATACACCAGTACAGTGTCGTTGCATACACATGAGTAACCCACATGGGGTTTTGACAAGAGTTAGGTTATTTATAATAGAGTAGTGATTGTTCATACACTCGGTTGATATTGTTAATGAGCACAGCTCAATACTATATGGGATAGTACGTCGATATACCAGATATACATAGTTTATGCATAAGATGGATATCGCTGATGAGCCCAGTTCAGTGCTACATGAGGTAGTGCGTCGATATTCTATATGTACAGACCATTGAGTCGGATTTGGGTGCTTTGTATAACAGTCCGTCCGCACGAGTGTGCGATGAGGCTAGTAAGCTGTCTATTTATGGTGATTGTGAGCCATCTATTTGGATACCTATGTGGTAGGCCGTCCCGCACTCAGGCTACATGTTAAGATCGCGATGAGACTAATGAGTCATGTACACAGTTTAGGATACCTACAAGGTAGTCCGTAATTTTGAGACTGTTGATTTATAGCCTAAATTTTAGGCGGATGTCAGTTATGAGTTCAACTCATCTTTGAGATATATGACTGAGATACTTTGCTATTGAAAGTATACGAGATTATATGCCGGTATATATTTTATCTCCCTAGTGATTGTGGAAGATATTATAAATACGATGTAATGATGTCTTTATATTTCTTTACTGTTTCCTTTACTTGTTAGTTTGGATCAATGATTAGCGATTCATAATTTTAGACATATGGTATATACATGAGGGTTTCCTTGTTTCGATTATTTCGCTCGATGTACTAGTCTCGTGTTATGAATTTCTAATTGTTAATCTCATTAGTTTGTCTTTTCCTAGTTCGGTATTAATGTTTAGGTATCTACAATTTGAGATATATGTTATATACATGAGGGTTTTTTTGTTTGGATTATTTCGTTCGACGTACTACGTCTCGTGTTGTAGGTTTCTAAATATTAATTCTATTAGATATGGGGGAAATGATCTAGATAGACTATGCTTAATAGATACAGCCTTCACTTCATTTGGCAGCCTTTCCCTTGGGGGTGGATGGAGGTAATATTGCTTTAGCGCTCTGATGCTCTTGTTGTTATTTTTTTATTTTAAACTTCCTTTCAGGCAGTACCGAGGCTCAGAGAGTCGCAAGATGATGGAGTTCTTGCATAGTCACCGTTACATGAGTTATTAGTAGAGGCTCCATAGTAATTATTATGTTCTTATTCAGACAATAGATTTTTATTTTCATATTGTAAAGGAAATGTGCCTTAGTACGATGTTTAGTTGATTCATATTGAGACAGTTTTATTATTTCTATTATATAAGATATTCCGTTGAGACATGATTTTTGTATAAGATATATCTTCCTACATCATGTCTATGCATTTATTTCCTTATTTTTCTTGTTTTGTACCTACACTTTTATTTGATTCCACTAGAGGATATAACTATGATTGGTGAAACGTGTTTATGCACAGTATGGGTGCATGACATGTTTAACATCTCTGGGTTCACCTTGGACTGTAGCCATATGTGAAAACATGGGCATCACAAAAAGATACTCATCACATAGCATAGGATTGCCTGCAAAACAACTTTCACCATAACTGTAGGCAATAAAAATTGCCTTTAAATCCTTATCAGAGAAGTTCAGAACAAAACTGCTAAAACTTGGCCCGAAATATCAAAAAGGGAGAAAACACTGATAAAAAGGGGAAAACGCAGATATCTCCCAAACCGTAAGGAATTTGGCGAAGCGGAGGAAGCGAACCAAAGCCTTTGGCTTGGTTCGGATGGCTCCATCTCGTCGAAATAGGCGATTTTCATATATAATTCGTCAAATTCCGACTTACGGTTTGAAAGTTACGGCCTATTCTTCGATCCATGCTCAAGAGCTCGCCTGCGGCTCGAATTTCGCCTGCACGATCAAGACCCAAGTCTGCCTGCACATCTGAGCATTTCAGGTTTGATTGTTTACAATCTTCCTTTTTCATGCTTTCCTAAGAAGTACATTCTTCTGACACGCAGGAGACAGTTGATAACTTCTATCAACACCCACCCCACACCCAAAAAAAAAAGACACCCCCTCAATTTTTAATTTACATTGTTCAATTTATTTATTTGTGAATTTGGTAAGCATAAAATCACATGCATAAAGAATCATGTACTCACAGGATACGATATAAATTTTGTACAAGTGCGATAATTATTCATCTAACTCACATGATAAATCACGCAGATTCGGAGATTGGAAGACTGGAGGCAGTTGTCACTTAGAAACACAGCCGGAGCTGAATTCATCAGCAGTGCAATTAAGTTCATGGTCTAATTTGCTGAGCCCGTTCAAGAATCTTCCTTTGAAGCACTCAGGTCAGGTTCCAAATAAAAAAGTTGAATTGTTGAACATTACGTATATGACGGCTCATAGGAAGGACGGTCATCTATCTCTATATTATCTTGGCCCGAATAAGAAAGCTCCCCTTCACAGGCAAGATTGTAGCCATTGGTGTTTGCCAGGAGTTCCTGACGTGTGGAATGAGATCCTATTTGCACTTTTTCTAAAGCGAGAAAATGAAAATGCAATCAATCAGAAGATAAATGTTTTAGCTCCAGTTGGATCTTTTTTGGAGAATTGATATGAGGAAATGAAAATCCCTCTGATATATGGTCATCAGAAATCATTGTTTGCAAGACCCTGATGGATAGTACGGAGGAATCACGCAATGTTGGAAGATTGGAAGGGATGTGTATAAACTATCACGGTTAAATTGTGTGTCTACATTATTCTTTGAATGTGTTCCATTATCATTTATCACACACAAGGTAGTTGCTTTTCCCTTTGTAGGCAATAAAAATTGCCTTTAAATCCTTATCAGAGAAGTTCAGAACAAAACTGCTAAAACTTGGCCCGAAATAGCAAAAAGGGGGAAAACACTGATAAAAAGGGGAAAACGCAGATATCTCCCAAACCGTAAGGAATTTAGCGAAACGGAGGAAGCGAACCAAAGCCATCGGCTTGGTTCAGATGGCTCCATCTCGTCGAGATAGGCGATTTTCATATATAATTCGTCCAATTCCGACTTACGGTTTGAAAGTTACAGCCTATTCTTCGATCCATGCTTAAGAGCTCGCCTGCGGCTCGAATTTCGCCTGCACGATCAAGACCCAAGTCTGCCTGCACACCTGAGCTCGCCTGCAGACCCAGTTCGCCTGCAAGCTCGCTTGCGGACCCAAGTTTTCCTACAGTCACAAGCTTGCCTGCAGACTCAGCTCGCCTACAAGCTCGCCTGCAGACCCAAGTCTGCCTACAGTCCCAAGCTCGCCTACAGACCCAAGCTGCAGACTCGCCAGCTCACTGTTAACTGCCCACTTGGAGTATGGGAACAGTTACATCAGTGGTCAAATCCCACAAATCAAGGGAGAGGGCACAGTACCCTAAGACCGTCAAGCGGCCGCTCATAGTACGAATGATTGGGCAGGTGTCGAGTCAACCTGAACATTCATAAATGCAGCTCACCTTCGCTGTCTGAGTCAAGAGCCGGACCGCCAGCACCCGCGAGCTATCCAAGCCCACTCGAGTATCATGAACCCGCTTTCCCACCTCTCTCGACCTGAAGAGAGAAGACACGGTACTCCAGGCCCGCCGAATAGCCGCTCACGGTACAAGTGGTCAGACAAACGCCAAATTAACCTGCACCCTCATAAATGCCCCACCTCACTTGTCCAAGCGAAGGGTGAGACCCGCCGGCGCTCGGTGGTTGGTCAGATCCACTCGAGTATCTGACAACCGTCGTCACACATACGAGGAGGGGCTTTCCCGCTCCTACTTAACGTGATGCCAAACACGACTCCTCGAATGACCGCTCATGGTACAGATGAATAGCAGGATATCTCTGAATAATGTATGGTCGCATCCCATGATTCAAGGAGCGGCCACGCCATCTCTCCTCTATTTAAGAACCTCGCCCGGCTACAGGAAAGGGGTTCACACATAGTTAATTGATTAATTCAATCAGTTAGTGGAACCACCAGCTCTCGACTCCCAACCGAGTCGACGACAAGCTCTTTGCATAACTTTTGCACTGTAGCATCTTCTCCTAGTTCCAGGCCCTGATCGCCGTCGAACTCGGAGATTCAAACTCCATCAACCCGAGCCTCTACTGCGTACTGAAGCTCGCCAGCAACTTCGATCGGATCGTCCAAGGGAAGCAGACTCGGCACGAGCACCGAGCGAGGCGTCCTATCGCCACCGAGGAACACACGTTAAACAAGGAGGGCTTTTCCTCCGCTTCTGTTGTAAACATTTGATTATTAGTTTGTAATAAAGCCGTTCTTATCAATACAAACGAAGTTCCCTGTTTTTGGGAGATCAAAATTTACACCTACAATAACCTCTCACCCCCCAGGTGAGAAAAGAGCCATCCTCCAAGCTTGGACTCTTTTCCAAACCGAGTCTTTGATTGAAGCAAAAGTCTGACGACGGCTTCTTCCAACCACCGAATGGAGGCCTAAGTATCGATCATGTGACTGAGTCCTATCAAGTCCCAAGACAGAAAATAGAGGCCCTAGTATCCTTATCTACACAGGGGCTAAAGGTGATGACAGACTTCTGAAAGTTAACTTTTTGACCGGTTACAGCCTCATATAGTAGCAGAGTACTCTAGATAGTCTGTGTAGCGGTCTGAGAAGCCTGAATAAAAACCAAAGAGTCATCTGCAAAGAACAAATGAGAATTCCTTGGCCCCGATTGGGAATAATGTAACCCTCTGATACACATGTTCTCCTCATGTCTGATGATCAGTGCCGAGAGAGCTTTCGTACAAAGAAACAAATATAGAGATAGTAGGCATTCTTGTCACATACCATGAGTAGGAGTGACCTGACCCACAATCTACCCATTGAGGCAGAAAGAGAGTAAGGAAGTAGAGATACAGTTCAAGATGAGATGCCTTCAATGATTTAGAAATCTCATGACCTGAAGGGCCTTGTCAATAAACCCTCATTTCACTCTATCATATGTCTTATTCATATCCCATTTCGGTGCCATATGGCCAGACTGATCCCGTCTCCTTTTTTGCAATGTGTGAAGAAGTTCAAAAGCAACAATGATATTGTCCTGAATTGATCTCCCTGGGACAAAGGTACTCTGAAAGCATCTGATCAATCCGCCAAGAACTCACTTCAGCCTATTAGCAATGGTTTTCGTGACAATCTTATATACCACATTACATAGACCAATGGGTCTAAAATCTACCACAGTCTCAGGTGAATCCTTTTTGGGAATGAGAACCTCATTGGTTTTATTCCAAGACCTGATAAATGAGCCCCCATTTAGAATCTTCAAACATGTAGCCAAAATATCTGTGCTAATAACAGACCATTAGGACTGAAAAAGGATGCATGAATGCCATCTGGGCCAGGTGCCTTAGAAATGCCCATAGATCGAAGAGCACCCCATACCTCATCACCTATAAAAGGCTCAAAAATGATCCAGAGGTCATCCACTGAAAGCTTAGAAGAGATAGCACCACTCACCTCAGCCAAAACCTCATTTCAAGGAGTGGAAGAGGAAAATAATTCTGAGAAATACTCCTCAATAAGGATAGCAATTCCCACCTGATCCTCCACCCAAGTGTCATTAGGATGACGTAGATGGCTAATAAAGTTCTTCCTCCTTCTAGTGGAAGCTCTAATATAGAAGAATTTGGTGTTACGGTCCTCGTCTCGGAGCCAATCAACCCTAGCTCGCCATCGCCAAAAGATCTCTTCCCTATACTCAAGAACCTCCCTCTCCTTCTCAAGTCTTCGGATCTCAACCATACGATCCCCCACATCAGGAGAAGAGTTGAGAGACTGGAGCCTTTGTTGAATAATTGTGCCTCCATCTACCAAAACGCTCTTTGTTCTAACTACTGAGATTTGTAGCACAAGACCCTAGCTTCCGACAAACTGATTCACGTAGACCCTGTTGTGTGGAGATCTCAGGCCAGACCCTGTTAATAACATCACTCAAATCATCCTCTTTGAGCCAGAAGGCTTCAAAACGAAAGGGACGACTATGCCTAACTGGAAGAGGGCGAGGAGCAGCAAAATATAACATAATAGGACGATGGTCATAAACAAAAAAAATCCAAGTGGTGTACCTCAGCAAAGGGAAATATGTCACGCCAGCCAGAGTCAGCTACCATCCTATCTAAGTGCTCCTGGATATGAGATGTACCAGTCTGACGATTATTCCAAGTGAAGGTGTGTCCGCAATACCCCAGATCAAGTAGCTCACAATGCAGCAGAACATTCTGGAAATCTAGCATTCTCGAAACATGCATTTGTCTACCACCCAGCTTCTCCCCTGGGCTCATGATGGTATTAAAGTTACCTCCACATAACCATGGCTAGAGGAAAGACCGTTCAACCGTCTCAACAGACCCTAGGACTGGTACCGTAAGTGTTTCTGAGAATGGCCATAAACCCGGTGATGAGTCAACAACTGATGCGTCAATGTACCCCGGAGAAAAAGAACGAATAGTCTCCATTTCATCGCCCCATAGTAACATGAGTCCACCACTTCTGCCTCTACTATCCACCACAAAGCAATTCTAGAAACCCAACTGAGATCTCATTATTTGCGCCCACCTACCAGAAAGTCTAGTCTCGGAAAGAAAGACTAGACTTGGGGAATGAGTCCGCGTCAATCTGCGGAAAGCAGTCAACGTTTCAGGGTTCCTCAGTCCCTGAACGTTCCAACAAAAGTAACCCATGGCTCCTGGAGCCCCAGGCCACCAGAGTGCGCCTCAACAAGAGTAGAATCTGGACCGGAAATCACTAATCGTGCCCTCTTCTCATGTGCATCCAGAGGATCCTTCAGAGAATCTTTCCTACGTTTGCCCCCTTTCTCTTTCTGTTTGGAGCCCTGCTGCCCAAACCTTCTAGCAAGCCTCTTCCAGGAATATAGCCCGCTTTCCGGAGGTGGATGTGGAAACTGTAACGTCATGCAAATCAGAGCCAACACGGGTATCCATGGGCAAGGGTATAGGAGGGGTTTCACACCTCACCGTGACTGGAATGATCTGTAGTGGAGCACTACCACATGAATCATCATCCTGAGTATCACCTGAGACCACTGAGTATCATCTGAGGCCGATATAGAACTATTGAACGCGGTGTACATGTTTATGGTTAGTGTTAATCATGGTTTATCAATTTTGTTGTGATTTTCATGTGATTTGTTTTATATTTTATCATATACAGACTAGAATGATAAAATGATGAAATAGTTTACAATTAATAAAGTGACTGTTGAAAAGTTAGATAAATGGATCTGACCATGTGTGCACCGGCAAAACTATCAATATCTACGGGCAAAACTATCAATATCTACTATCTTTTAAGAGACTGATGTTATTTGTCTACTCTTTTCATAGAAAATCCTTTGTTCTTTTAATAATAAATCTTATAAAATATGCCTTATCATATATCTTATAGTAATACTATTATAAAACATCTAAAAGAATAATTGCAGTAAAAATATTGATCTTATAAAAAATTGTAAAAATAATCAAGATATCATTATAGCATAATATGAATTCTTATTCAAATATGCCTTATATCATTCTTAATGTAATTTGATCGCGGCAATAAATTTCAAATAAATATTATTTTGAAAAAGAGTGTATATTCAGAAATAAAATATGTGTAAGAGCGTAAGCGTTTAACCATAATAGTTACTATAAGTAGTAATTTAATGAGATAAACATGATGATAGACACTAAATGATGCATCCGTGTTTTTAAATTCTTTAAGTGCGATAGAGATATTGAATTAAGAAGGGATGACAGTGTTCTCCACGAGTTAATAAGATACTAATAAAAAAATTACATTCATTCTTGGCCATTGTGATTATCAAATACCTCTACTATTACTTGTTTGTCTTCTTTGCCAATTTTCAATAAAACAAAATAAATAAATTGAAGCAAAATAATAATAATCATAATAAAACAAGAAAATCCAAAGAAACACAAAGGAATCTCCGCTTCTCTCTTCTTTGAAAGTAACAATGTTATCTTCACCCAATGTCCACGTTGTCCGTATCTTTCAACTTATTTTTCGGCCCACTAACTGATTTTTGTTACAATATATTTTTTTTAAAAATTTTGAACTGAAAACTTCTTTTCTTCATCATATTTACCTTTTGGTATTGTTTTTAAAAGAGGGGAAAAAGAATTTAAATTTAAACTTTCTTAATTTCTTCGCCTTCACTCTGGCTTCTTCCCTTTCCTCTTTATTTCTTTCTCTCCCATGTACGAGTCAGTAAAATACAGGAAGGAGTCAGTCGCTTTTGACTACAACTCAATCAATCAATTTTTAATGTAATGGAAGAGAAGAAGAAAGACAAGAGGGCCGTTGGTTTATTAAAACACCATCATTAAAACTCCTCCTCAAAAAAGAATTTGCACCCGCACCAGGATTTTTCAACTAAAAGATATGAAGCCAGAAGGAACGAAGATCGTAGTATTGGTTTGTTTCCTACTTCTTGCGAGTCTGAGCCTGCTCCACCCTCGTCTCGGCTTCGATTACAGGCCGCCGCCGCCGCCCGTTCTCTTGATGAAGAGGCTGGCGGTTGACGCAAATGGAGCCCACCCCAATCTGGTTCAAGAAGTTCAGGAGGAAGGAGGAGGAGAGGGAAAGAAGACAGAGGATAAAGCAATTAGAAACGATCAAGAGGACGAGTACTGTGACTATTTCGATGGCGAATGGGTTCTGGGTGATGAAAGTGATAATTACCCCCTGTACGAGTCTGAGGATTGTCCCTTTTTGGACGGAGGATTCCGGTGCTCAGAGAACGGGAGGCCTGATGATTTGTACGCCAAGTGGAGCTGGCAGCCTAAAGGATGCAGTCTTCCGAGGTTTTGTCTTCTGTCTCCAAATCTCGTTCCCTCATCAATTCGTTCTTTGCACGTGCACACAAGCAAAGCAGCGTCCGTACGCGTAGTTCGTTTCTTGTATTTACTTACTTGGGTTCTCTTGATTTTTGTGGGTTTTACGAACAAAAACACGCACCTCTTTCTTTACGTGGGTCTCTAGCCATATTCGCCCAGTTCCGTTTTCTTCTCCTTTTAGAGATTTTTTTTCCTTTTAGATTGTTGCGGAGGCCTCGCGCGAATTTTCTCCTCTCGATCGATAATTTCATTCTTCTTCTGCGTCGCTGGCTTTGACATTTGCTCCTCCTCCTCGAATGATTCTCCTTCATCTCTCAACGTGTGTTGCTAATGCTAGTTGTTTATTATTTTTATTATGCTTATAAAGTTGGTGGGTATATTCTATGCAAGTTTTAGTAACATTTAATTTGGATGCCCAACTTACAGGGCTGTGCACGTAAAAAAAATAAATAAAAGCAAGCGCCTTTCATGTGGGGCCTCCTGCTGACATTCTTGTGCAAACTTATAAAAAGTCTTCTACGTACGCAACTAATCAAGATGCTAGTTGCGTGATGAGTATCAAACCCTCTGATACAGTCTTTGACTGTTTCGACTCTAATTTAATTAATAGTACGAATGTCATTTAGACGAGTATTATCAAACCTCGTTTAAGTAGTCCCAATCAGCATTCTGGCTACTGGAAGTTGACTAGGAATATTTAGCTTTTGATAACACCAGTCGATTGCGCATCACATGGTTAAAAATTAGTTCGGCTGCGTGAAATTTGCGCTTGACAAACGTTTTTCCTCAAAATCAAAAAAAGAAGAGGAATACTAATAATATTACTTATATATATATATATATATATATGATATATATATACTATATATAGTAGTATATATATATATATATACACGCACACGCACATACATACATACATACATATACGTATACATACATTATTTATTGACAATCTTCAATTTACTGTCAATTGCATATTATGCAATGGAAGAGCTGGACACAAATCAATGAACAAAATGCAGGATAACATGAAAAATGATGATTTTGTTGCTTATTAATGCCACCACCACAACAACAACAAGTAACGGAGGTTCTTGTTGCAATCCTGACAATTACATGTATGGAAATTTTTTCTCCATTCAACTTTACTAAGGTCACATTTTGAAGTATCCTTTTATGTTCTTTACGATGCCCAAGTTCTGATGGAAAGCCTTATCCTCACATGGAAGCGTCGGTTACCTTGTAGTCCTCATGAACTTTTTTTTTTTTCCGCTGATTCTGTCATGTGGTGTCTTTCTTGACTGTAGGTTTGATGCCGCATACATGCTGGAGAAATTACGAAACAAGCGGTTGGTATTCGTGGGCGATTCAATAGGGAGAAACCAATGGGAGTCTCTCTTGTGTATGCTATCTTCAGCAATTGCTGACAAGAGCTCCATCTATGAAATAAATGGAAATCCGATAGCTAAGCACACAGGCTTTTTAGCTTTCAAATTTAGAGACTATAATACGACCGTGGAGTACTATAGAGCTCCATTTCTGATTCGTCACAGTAGAAAGCCACCAGGGGCACCGGAGAAGGTGGCGACCACTCTTAAGCTGGACTTACTTGATTTTACGGCCAACAAATGGAAGGATGCTGATATTTTGATCTTCAACACAGGGCACTGGTGGAGCTATGAGAAGACTGTCAAAAGGTAAGATAATGGTATAAGTACGTTCTCTTCATTGGCTTGTTTAGGCCTGAAAATTGCTAATGCTGCAAACCTCATGAACTTTGTCAAAAAAACATCCACGAAAGCTCTATTTTCGTCAAACATACCATCAATTTTCAAACTGGTTAGTTTCTTACTCAAAGATGTCTAGAAGCTAATTTTCACAAAATATTCATTACTTTAAAGGCAAACCCAACCAAAGATAATTTGTAGAACTGAATATCAAGGGTATTATTTGTAGGCATTTTAATCACTAGAGTAAAACCTGGCTTTCTGTTCTTCAGCACTGGATGAATTCCATGTAATTATGTCATGCAATTAGATTGCAATCAAATCTTATTCACATGAAAATCAGATCAATTTATTTTAGACAAATGTTCTGTGAAATACGCATTACCATTAGCAAAACAATCCAATAAAAGATTTGGTAAATGACAATACAATACTTTGTAGTGTGCATGAGGGCACATATTCATCACTTTATTATGGTCATTTGTTTAGGAATGCCTTACCAGGATTACTACACTAGTCTCTAAGAAATTCCAGAGCAGATAACGTGTTCTTTAAAGTATTTATGAAAATCAACATCCAGTAACTGATCCACAATTGAGCTGAAGGAGTAGCAAAACCAACCAGTACATTTATTAGCCCAGTTGGACATTACTAAAATCATGGAATTACAGTTTTTAAGTTGACAACTTTAGCATTTAGAGTTTGGACATAATTAGGGTACAATTTGGCATCTCGATACATCATCCGACATGCCATAGCAAAGAAGCTATTCCTTCAGCTCAATTGTTATGGCATCTCGATACATCATCCGACATGATAGAATGATTAGAATCTTATATACCAGCTTAGGCTTTGTTAATATTGAGAAGATCCATTTCAAATTCAATAAAATAAATCCATAGTAGCGGAGCATCGTTCTTTTACTGACTGTCAAATGTGAATTTTGAAATGCTTATCACCTTATGTTTCATACAGGGGCAACTATTTCCAAGAGGGGAATAAGGTGAAGATGGAGATGAGTGTCGAAAATGCTTATCAAAGATCGATCAAGACGCTACTTGAGTGGATTCATACAGAAGTTAATACAAACAAGACTCGTGTCTTTTTTCGCACATATGCGCCTGTGCATTTCAGGTTTGATTGTTTACAATCTTCCTTTTTCATGCTTTCCTAAGAAGTACATTCTTCTGACACGCAGGAGACAGTTGATAACTTCTATCAACACCCACCCCACACCCCAAAAAAAAAACACCCCCTCAATTTTTAATTTACATTGTTCAATTTATTTATTTGCGAATTTGGTAAGCATAAAATCACATGCATAAAGAATCATGTACTCACAGGATACGATATAAATTTTGTACAAGTGCGATAATTATTCATGTAACTCACATGATAAATCACGCAGATTCGGAGATTGGAAGACTGGAGGCAGTTGTCACTTAGAAACACAGCCGGAGCTGAATTCATCAGCAGTGCAATTAAGTTCATGGTCTAATTTGCTGAGCCCGTTCAAGAATCTTCCTTTGAAGTACTCAGGTCAGGTTCCAGCAAATAAAAAAGTTGAATTGTTGAACATTACATATATGACGGCTCATAGGAAGGACGGTCATCTATCTCTGTATTATCTTGGCCCGAATAAGAAAGCTCCCCTTCACAGGCAAGATTGTAGCCATTGGTGTTTGCCAGGAGTTCCTGACGTGTGGAACGAGATCCTATTTGCACTTTTTCTAAAGCGAGAAAATGAAAATGCAATCAATCAGAAGATAAATGTTTTAGCTCCAGTTGGATCTTTTTCGGAGAATTGATTTGAGGAAATGAAAATCCCTCTGATATATGGTCATCAGAAATCATTGTTTGCAAGACCCTGATGGATGGTACGGAGGAATCACGCAATGTGGGAAGATTGGAAGGGATGTGTATAAACTATCACGGTTAAATTGTGTGTCTACATTATTCTTGGAATGTGTTCCATTATCATTTATCACACACAAGGTAGTTCCTTTTCCCTTTTTTTGTTTTAGGGATACTTTAGATATGTGTTTTTAGATTTTGAAGGAAACAATTGTATAAGAAATGTATAGAATAGATGAACTATTTTTTTTTCTTTGTGTTTGGATGGGGGTTAGAGGATGGAAGTTAAAAGTGAAACTTCATTTTAACCGTGTTCGGGGGTTTTCTTGAGGGGTTAGAGGATGGAATGGAAGGTTAAATTTCTCCAGATTTTCCTCCCCTCCAATTTGGGCAGTAGAGGATGAAATGGAAATCAGAGTAAAATTTCATAATATGGTAAGACAATTATACCCTTATGACATTAAACTCAATAGCTAAGATGTACCCTCATCTGGATAACACGTGAGGACGTTTATATAACTTTATATATATTCACTTCACTTTCCTTCGTCCCCGTACTAAACTCTCAAAGTACATTTTATCTTTTCAATCTCTTTTCTTACATTTCCTTTCCATTATTTAACTAATCTCTTTTCCTATATTTCCTTTCCCTTATTTAATTATCTGTCCCTTCTCTTAGTAAACTCCCAAACAAAGTGTTAAGTTGATTCCTTCTATTTGTTGAAATTTTCTGCCATTGCTTACTGGACCGAGGGAAAAATTATTCAATCTGGAGGCACGTTTTAGGCTGTAGTCATCAAATATTCAGTTCATATAAAGATTAATTCAAAATTTAATTCAAAACGAAACCACAAAAGAGTAATCTTGGCAATCGAAATGTACTCATATGAATGGTGAAGAAAAATTCGAAAGAAAAGATCATCACGGTCTGCGATTCTTCTCTCCGCTTGGGCGCAACAAAATGTAACAGGACACGACTCCCAGGGCCACGGTAAGCCCAAGCCCGACCCAATTCCTCCAAACCCTAATCTTGAACCCCAATGCAGCCGGCACCAAAACCCTAACCCCCAATTCCCAATCGGCCGCCGCCTCCTTTTTCTTCTTCTCTCCGACCTCAAAAATGACCGATGCAAGAGAAATCGAGAAGAGGAGGAGCCCGAAAATTCCCTTGAACTTGAATCTGCCTCTTCTTCTGCTTCCAAACGCAATCGCGCGCCAGCCGGAGCCTCCAGTCGGTACACCTGATCCATCCGCCGGGCCGCCGGAGCGCCGCCGTAATGGAGGAGGAGAAGGTTCAAGGGATCCGCCGACGTCTGCGAGAGGAGATCTCGGAGAGACATTGCGAAGGAGGCAGCTCGTTTGAATGATGCCGCTGCTATCTTGAAGGGTCCAAATCCAATGGTCGGTCGCCGTCGTCTTCGTCTTCTCCCTCTGCCATTGTTGGTGGGGATGGAGAGGGATGAACTGAGTTCGATAGGTTTGAGGTAGAGAGACGGAGGATGAAGAGCGAGGTGTTGGGGATTCATGTGAAAGCCCAAAGAAAGGGGTGAAGAGGGCGCGATCTCCATGCCACCCAAAAAATTAAGATTATTCTGATTGTTTAGCTAAAAAACTGCGATTATTTAGCTATAGTTATTATTGCATCTTTTCATTTCCTATTTAGTTGATTTCCTAAAAACCAAGAAATAGAAATGAAAAGGTGGAAATCTCAAAAATTGCATTTTCATCTATTTCTATCCCTAAAACTCACCCACAACATCTAATAAAATATAAAAAATGATTTAAAGACCCAAAATATGGGACCAATGGAGGGGACATGTGATGTGTTCTCTTTCTATTGCATAATGAGTTGGCATGGGTAACTCATTATGCAATAGGGAGAGGACACATCACCTGTCCCCTCCATTGGTCCCATATTTTGGGTCCCCGTAGCAGCACTCATAAAATATTATTTGCATCTAACAACTCATCCACCACATCTAATAAAATATTATTTTCATCCACAACATCACTCAACTCATCCCATCTCATCATTTCAAATAACTCACATCATCCTATAAGACGGTGACAACTCATCTCATCTCATTAACATTTTATTTCCATCCATTTCCTCACAAAAAGGTAGGAAAACGATTTCCTTAAGTGTGAGTCACATCATTCAATAATATAACGACAACTCATCTCATCTCATTTATTTTCTTATTTTTAAGAATGAACCAAATAAAAAAAAACAACCTATTACAAGAAATATGATTCTTATAATTCATTTGTTTATTTTTTCCCGCCAACCAAACAACATCAAAACAAGTTTTTTTAAAAAAACCACTCACATCATCCAATAATAATGTGACAACTAACATCATCTCATTTCCAATTCTTTGATTTCCTTCTTTTTTAAGCCAACCAAACATTTCCAAAATAATTTTTCTTAGAAATAGTTTTTCATTTCTTTGATTTCCCTCTTTCTTTTAGGGCCTGTTCGTTTATTTCCTAAAAACCAAGAAATGAAAATGGAAAAGGTGGAAATCTCAAAATAACCCATTTCTTCCATTTTCATCCCTAAAACTCACCCACAACATCCAATAAAATATTATTTTCATCCAACAACTCATCCACATCATCTAATAAAATATTATTTTCATCTAACCACTCATCCACCATATCTAATAAAATATTATTTTCATCTAACAACTCATCCATCACATCTAATAAAATATTATTTTCATCCAAACATCACTCAACTCATCTCTTTTCATAATTTCAAATCACTCACATCATCGAATAAAATATTATAACAATTCACCTCATCTCATTAACATTTCATTTCTTAGTTTTCATCCCAAAAAGTTGTGAAAACACTTTTCTTAATCTTTCTTCACATCACCCAATAATACAATGACAACTCATCTCATCTCATTTCATTTCTTATTTTTAAGAATGAACCAAACAAAAGAAAATAACAAAACTACAGGAAATAGGTTTCTTATAATTCATTTCCTTATTTTTTTCGCCAACCGAACAACAACAAAACTATTTTTCTTAAAAAATCACTCACATCATCCAATAATAATGTGACAAATCATCTCATCTCATCTCCATTTCTTTGATTTCCTTTTTTTTAGCCAACCAAACAATTCAAAAACCCATTTTTCTTAGAAATAGTTTTCTATTTCTTTGATTTCCCATTTTTTTAAGGCAAACGAACAGGCCCTTAGGCAAACAAACAGCCCCTTATGCAAATAACCCCAAAAAGTCGGCTGTCAGACATCAATAAAAACCGCGAGCCCTTCACATGCAGTACTAAAGAGTATTTATTTTGGTTTATTTTGGTGATTAGGATCAGTTGAAGCACGTGAGAAGCACGTATTCCTCTTCTTTTTTCTTCATTCAAAATTAGGGCATTAGTTTAGGGATTAAACCAAAGTGTCACTTTATCAGTTTCGCCTTTCACCATATTCAAAAATTTCGAATATCCAATATTACCCATTTACCCTCTTCAAGTTCAAGCTCAAATTCAAAGAAAGGTGGATTCAATCAAAGAAATTGAAAATGGGATTGTGATTTTGAATGAATGCGAAATTGAAAGGAGAACTTCAATTTAAGCCATAACCTAATTTCTGCCTTATTTTTTAATGAAAGGGGGAGATGGTCACATATTTTGATTAACTCTAATTACCAAAATAAATACCCTTTAATACACTCCATGGCAGCGATTCACATATTGTTTTTAGTCAGCAACCGAAAGTTGGGTCTATTTGTAAAATTGGCC
>NC_033800.1:61752270-61764363 GCF_001876935.1 Asparagus officinalis | reverse complement strand
AACAATGCCGGGGAAGGAATTTTTTATTTTTTTTACCAATATGATAAAAGGAGGTAAGTCAAAAGAATATCAATATAATTTACCCTTAAAATCTCTCTTCACCCTCCTTTGTGCTTTGGCTTTTTAGATATTAGACCCTTCAAAGTTGACTCATAAGCATTTTGATAGTAGTCCCCAAAGCTTCATATGTTGATAACAGTCCCCAGAATCACCATAATATGTTTAAACAAAAGTTTGGATTATCAAAAGGGTGTAAACTTTGGTGTATAAGACATAAGAGCGTGACAAAAATAATCTGAGGCATCAAAGATAACAAAGATGTAAACTTTTGGGTCCTAATTAAAGAGTCAAAGGAAATAAAAAAACTTTATGGTGTCAAACGTAAATGTGTAAGCTCTAAGGTACCAAAATACAAATAACCCTTTAATTATGAGGAGAAATTGTGGATTTATTTATTTATTTATTTATCTTCTGACTTTGCAGTAAGACCATATCCGGCAGCGGTTTTTTGAAGAGGTTTTTGGTTGCAGCAGGGGGCTTTTGGGGGTGAATCAAATTACGAAGGCCAAGGGGTAAAAAATTTTACCCCGGGCATTTCTGACAAGCCCACGCGCGCGCATGATGGGAAGGGGCCACGTGGCGAAATTTGATTGGGTTAGCATTTTTGTTTTCCTCCTTATTTTAAATTGATATTTTTTGAGATAAATACAATGAATTAATTTATAATTTTTATACCATTAATTTTTATTTTTCAAACTCTATAAATAGAGACTAACTTTGTGTCATTTGGACACCAAAAAAAATATGAGTTTCTACACCCTATTCTTCTTCTTTCTACAATTTGAAGCTAATTTCTTCATGGATCATTCAAAAAACTATCCTATTATTAAAAATTAAATTAATAATATATATTTAAATATTATATATTATTTATTGAATTATTAATAAATTATATAATTATAAATATATGAGTTATAATAATAATAATAATAATAATAATAAAATAGTAATATATATGAAATAGGAAAAAGAATGAATAAATATGGTGGGATATATGTTGAAGTGATGTGGTTTATGGTGGGTCCCAAATAAAATAAAAAACTTTCTGAAAAATCTCCTACTGTAAAGTTGATAAGAAAATAAAGATTATTGAATTAAATAAAGTAATGGGGCAGGAGAGGAGTAGGTGAAATTTCACTACTGGAGATGGTCTAATAAGTAAAATAGAGGAGAAAGGTTTTTTCTTTCTTCTCTTTTCTTTGATCCTTGGCCATCCATTTTTTAGGGGTTATTGGCCCCCGTAGCAGCAGCAGCAGCTCGAAAGAATGACGGAGATGGGGAGATGGAGAGACATCGACAAGCTCCTCGCTCGACCTGGAAACATAATCTCCCCTGGCTTCGAACCCAGCCCTCAGGTTCTTTCTTTCTTTCTTCCCCCCAAAACAAGCTCTCTTATGGTGAAATCTTCACCCTTATTCTCCTCCTTAGTAAAAAAAAATTCAACTGAATCGATGTTTTTATGATTGAAGTTGAGGGAGGAGATTGGGGGATTGGTTAGGGTTTTGGTGGTTGGGGCCGGTGGCCTCGGCTGCGAACTGCTCAAAGACCTGGCCCTTTCTGGGTTCAAGAACATCGACGTCATCGATATGGACACCATCGAGGTCTCCAACCTCAACCGACAGTTTCTCTTCAGGTATTCCTCCGTGCCCCCCTAATAAACAAATTTCTTCTCTTGGTGGATATAAGGAGCTACTTGAATTTACATGTTGAGCAAATTGACAAATATGTACAAATCGGCGGTTCTCATGATATGCTCGAGCAGCAAAACCAAACTGTCGTTAGATTCAACATAATGCAATGGTTTTAGAAGTCGAGCTAACGACGCACTCTTATACGCTTATATATATCAAAACATCAGTTTAACATGATCGACTCTTCTAATATTTCCAGATAGGAGTAGTTAATTGAAAAGATCGACGATCGGTATGTTATGTTCTGTCTTGCTTTGAGATTAAAACCAAATACGTGTTTGCTTTTAACCCAGTGAGTTGATAGAGCACGTTGGTCCTCTTCTGTTTGGAAACATATGGAAGCTTCATTACTTGGTGCAGTCATGTTACTGTACAGCATAATTGAGCTGGTAGCAACAACTTGTTGTGACTATACCATAACACGACAATGACTTAACGAATGCGGCAGATGAGCTGTATGAAATTATCTACTTGCATATCCTGTGTAGCATCTGGAATCAATAGTCCACCACTAGTTTAAAATATAAAACGCTAGGTTCTGTAGTTTTTATTATTTTTTTATGACATGTATCACCCTCGGGAAGCATTCAATGCCATATATACATAGATTGCCTTCACACTACTAAAAACTTAATAAACAAGTGTAGTGAATGTCTAAACTTTAAACTTTTCTTATTTCTTATAATTCACATTATGATAGTACCTGATACATTTATCATTTCTATTTTTCTTGATGCTAATATTGACCCCTTTCTTTAAGTTGGTCTTACTCTTTTGAGGAGTTGATTTGAATCACTAACCATTTACTGAATGCGTCAAATAGTCACATGAATTTTTTCCCCTTTTTTTGTAGAAACATCTACCTTGTTGTTTTTTGACATCTTTTGTCTTCATTAGTTGCTTATTTGTTTTGCTTATAATTTCTTTCTGTCGATCTATGGATGTGGTAATGTAGGATTCATGATGTTGGGAAATCAAAGGCTGAAGTAGCTGCGAAGCGAGTAATGGAAAGAGTTAGTGGGGTGAATATAACACCTCATTTTTGCAGGATCGAAGACAAAGACATAGAGTTTTACAGTGATTTTAATATAATTGTTCTTGGGCTTGATTCTATCGAGGCTCGGAGCTACATAAATTCCGTTGCTTGTAGTTTCCTAGGTATATTGCTCTAGCTTCTATACTTTGAATGGCTATCATTCTTTCACTATTTATTTCCAATCAATATATTTTTATATTTTTTTCACTTGAAAAAAAATATTACATTATACATGACCGCAGACTAGATTATATTTTCATATCTTTTAGCACTTCAATTTTACTCTTTTTGGATAAGAGCTCATACAATTTAATTTGTTCTGTTGTGTCTATCATTAGCGTGTTTCAATCGTTTAGCAATATTAATACTTACATCTAACAAAGAATTCATGGAGACATCTTCTAGGATATGTCTTTTCAGGCACACCAGCTCAAGCTTAAACTTAGAGTCATTATGATGACTGCAAGATATAGAGTCTGCTAATTACAGAAATATTTAGATGCTCGGTTAAGGAATAATTTTGGGCAGACAGGTTCACTAAACACAGAAAAGATCCAATAAGATCATGAAATTTTTGAAACATGATTTTAATAGCTTTGGCTTATGCTTGTTTCCCAGCATTAATGAAGTAGAAATCACTGAAATTCATTATAGTTCCTTCTCCAGGTAACTTAAGAGAAGGGGTAGTCTTAGGAAACCCTTGTACTATATGTGACTTGCAGTTAACCCTCCATTAAAGTATTCCCGGTATTGTCTGAAAGCCCCAGTGTAGTTTTCCATTATACCCTGTCACATGCATTGTGCTTAAACAACGTTTTTGAAACTTGAGAGTGTCCCAATTAATTTGAAAAGAATTAACAAATCATCTCTACAAATTATTTAAATTGCATTTAAGGTTTTTTAAGGGTTTTGAAAAATTAGCGTGACATGTATTCTACGCAAAAGGGTCATGAGTCTCATTAAAGAAACATAATGGTACACTCACTTGAATGGGATGGGTTTATGGTCAATTCATTAACTGCAATTCGAATGACGGTAAAGATTTTTTTCTCTGCTACTTATTCTAAATAGAAGGTTGAGGCTGGTATCATGGATATATTGTAGAAGCTTATATTTTTCACTTTTCCTTGCAATATTATTCTTTAATTCGTTTTCCAAGAATTCACATAGTTCGTGCGGATCTATTACAGATATTAGGACAATTTAGACTTACTGATCCCTTTTTGTTATAAGCTGATTGGAGGCAAAAGAGTGTAATTCATTCCTTCTTTCTTTAAGTTCCCTTAGGCTACTTACATCTCTCCTACTGATTTGGTGTGTGGATTTAGAGAGTTGTATGGCACATCGCACATATATCTTCTGTTTTTTATGTAGATTTCTGCAAAATGTTTTTCTAACTGTTTCAATATATTCATATATCATTTCATTGTGCTACAAAAGGACATATAAAGGTGATAGCTGTGTATGTTCAGTTTCTTATGTGGTTTTCTTATTGTCTTGAAAACTCTTTAGAGTATGATCCTGATGACAATCCAGTACCTGAAACTATCAAACCTATGGTGGATGGTGGAACTGAAGGTTTCAAAGGTCATGCCAGAGTAATTGTGCCAGGAACAACACCATGCTTCGAGTGCAACATTTGGCTTTTCCCCCCGCAAGTGAAGTTCCCATTATGCACACTTGCAGAAACACCAAGAACTGCTGCCCATTGTATTGAATATGCCCATTTGATCAAATGGGATGAGGTACTGATGTTCTCTTCTTGCTCTAGTTGCTTTTTTTTTTGGGGGGGGGGGGGGGTTTGATAGGGTTTGAGATTTCATATTCAGTAATGATGTCTGGATAGGTACATAATGGAAAGACCTTTGATCCTGACGATCCTGAGCATATGCAGTGGGTTTACTCGGAAGTACGCATTCCGAAACTGTTAGTTCTTTTGCTTACTAAATCTATTTTTTCACCATTTTAACTTTTTATTCGCATATCTCATGCAGGCTCTTAAAAGAGCTGAGCTCTTTGGTATTACTGGTGTAACTTATTCTCTTACCCAGGTATCAATGATTTTCCAGTCACTTTTTATCTTGAACTACTTTGCACTACAAACTATTCATAATAACTTAAACAATTATAATCATCAAAAATTTCAAACATGCGGGAAGACTGGAAGAGTTAAAGGAGTTAGAGTTTAGAAGTCTTTGTTGAGAGGAGTTAGGCTTAAAAACTGGAGAAGTGCTAGAGGTGAAGATGGAGTTAAAAGTTTTTTTTTTGTCGGCAAAAGGAGATTTTTTTTGTGAAGTGGGGGGGATATAGAGTGGGGGAGGGGATTTTTTTTTGAGGGGGGGTGGGGTGGTGGTGGTGGCAAGGAAGAAAACCGTAAAGAAGGCTGTATTTGTGTCGGCGTGAGATAGAGGACGATGAGGACTATCCTACAGTGAAAGGCTTCGCCTTACATCGAAGGCCGGCAAGAGGGAGAAGAGGTGAAGAGGTTTTCTTCTTTGTTGAAGGCATGAGACAAGGAGCAGGTGGAGGGGGAGATGTGGGAGGCACTAGAAATGGGATCAGGGTCCGCTAGGGTTTTTCACGCAAATGAAATTACGGTCAGGATATTCAATTGGGAATTTAGTTGGGTTAGGGTGATACTGATTTGGACAGTGGTTGCCACACGTTGAAATCTGATACAATTTAACTCAATTTAATGCTTAACGTAAGACAGATAAAAGGTGTTTTTTGGCATTATTTTCTGTTTTAAATGCATCATGTGTTTTTCGCGGCAAAAGGAGATTTTTNTTTTGTTGTCGGCGGAGATAGAGGACGAGAGGAGCCTACTCATCAGTAAGAGGCTTCGCCTTCATCGAAGGCGCGAGAGGGAGAAGATATGAAGAGGTTTTCTTCTTTGTCGAAGGCGTGAGATAAGGAGCGGGTGGAGGGGCAGGAGATGTGGGAGGCACTAGAAATGGGGTAAGGGTTCGCTAGGGTTTTTCGCGCAAATGAAATTATGGTCAGGGTATTCAATTGGGAATTTAGTTGGGTAAGGTGATACTGATTTGGACAGTGGTTGCCACACGTCGAAATCTGATATAATTTAACTCAATTTAATGCTTAACGTTAGACAGATAAAAGGTGTTTTTTTGGCATTATTTTCTGTTTTAAATGCATCATGTGTTTTTTGCTTGAGTTGTATAACACTTTGACTATGGTAGTTGAAATGGGTTATAACGCATTTCGAAACAGATTTTTTTGTACATTGCTTTGCTATCAGTTTACAGTTTATTCTACTTTGCGACTTGTTATTAACACTAATGAAGGTTTGGTGGTGTGTTATTTGTCCAGTTAATTGGCATCTCTGCAAGCATGTTGAGTAACGCACAAACAAACACAAAAACACTCATCTGGGCTTTTTAAGTATGTACATGCACACATCCATTTGATGCAGGACGATCTAAGCATGTGAAGTTCTTGTGTTTGGCATGTGAAATGTCATGAGTGTGAAGCCTATTCTTTTGGTGTGAAGCCCTTGGAGGTGAAGGCTTTTATTTAACATCTCTGAAGCCTGTTCTTTTGGTGTGAAGCCCTTGGAGGTGAAGGCTTTTATTTAACATCTCCTACAAATCAATTGTTGCCTCCTAAAAACTTCAATTCTTCGTTTTTCGTTTCCTGCAGCCCTCATCCAGACAACTTTCCACTTCTAAAAAAATCCTTGTAATCAACATTTCCGCATACTATCAAGCACCTCCTTCAATAGCCTACTGATCTCATTAATTGCTGTCAAACCTTCAACAACCTCCAGTCATTCCCCACCCATGTCTGATCCAGAAAACAGACCCAAAACTCACCGAACAACCTCTTGAACAGTCCAGACAGCCACTAACCTTTGTCCCGTTATTGTCATATTACGCTAAAGCATTCTCCAACAGCAGCCCATTGTTCACCTATTTCCATCAGTCCTCATCTCAGATCAGATTCACCAAGCGATCTAGAGTCATGTTAAGATCGAAGCCTTCTGTCACTTCCTCATCAGGACTTCTATGAGAATGCATGTACATTACACACATACCCTCGTGTGCACATACATTAGCACAAATTGTACATTCACTTATTGTTGTAGATTCCTTCATGTGCACAGACATTAGCACAAATCGTACATTCACTTAATTGTTGCACATTCCCTCATGTGCATATACATTAGTACAAATTGTACATTCACCAGTTGGTGTACACTCCCTCATGAGTATACTAGCACATATAAGTACACTGTACATGCATATACACCTAATTAGTGTACACTTAATTAGTGTGAAGAAGAGGTTTCTATAGTCTTCTTTCCAAGTCCTTGGGCCGGACAACATTTTCTCCTTAATATTGTTTTGTTAATTTAACATGTCCGTGAAATGTTTCACGGCTCATCCTAGATTGATTTGTATTAGGAGGTTTTGGTAGTTGTAGGCTGTCTAAAAATCACAATAGATAGCTAATCCCCATCAAGCTTCAATGATGAAAGTTACAATCAGATGATTTTCATGCCGACAAATGAAAACTGCAAATGGAGGAATTTTCACATAGATCGAGAAGAGTTACAATTCAACGACGCTTCCGATAATTGATGAAAACTCCATTCAGTGGTCTTTACAATCAACCGTGAGCTATGTTACCCCGACACGGCCAAATTGGTCTCGTACCCGTGTCGGGTACGTTTTGGGTACGGATCCGCACCCAAACGGCAGGGACACGACCGAGTGGGGGGAAAAATCAATGCATAATTTTAAACCCAGGAACCCTAGAATCCATACCTGAGCTTGGTGGGCTTGAGCTTGCGGCGGTTGGGGATGAGAGCATTCACGTCGTCAGCAGGCCATAATCGCCCACAGGCCTCGCTTGTGGTACAGTTTCGAGCGGGAGAACTTGCCGATCCCTCGAAGTGAAACCCTAGCGGTCTTGCGATGGGCCATTGATGGAGGACTGGGGAAACCCTAGAGATTGACGAGGAGAAATGGGAGGAGGCGACGAAGATTAGAGGAGAAATGGGAGGAGGCGAAGAAGATTAGAGGCGGCGACGAAGATTAGAGGAGAATGGGGGGAGGCGACGAAGACAGGAACGGGGGATGTTATGGTTTTATAGGGTGAGGGGTTTGGGTTTGGGTTTGGTTTTTTTTCATAACCCGTTTGTTTTTTAAATGGGGAGGGGTTTGGGTTTGGGTTTGGGTTTTATATAGGGGGGAGGGGTTTGGATTTGGGTTTTATATGGGGAGGGGTTTGAGTTTGGGTTTGAGTTTATATAAGTAATAATATTAGTTCTAAAATTTTAATTAAAGTAAAAATAGTTTTCTATTTCTTATGCAAGGAATATAGTTTTAACTTTTGTTGGAATATGCGAGTGAGTTGTAAGTTTTTGGGATATAGAACTAACTTTTGGAGGTATATTTGCAACTTTAAACAATATACTTGTAATATTTTGAGGGATGTTTGTCATATTTTTGGGTATATTTGCAAATGTAATAGTTATTTAATTCAATATTGATCTAAAGCGAATTATTTTATATATATATAGCTGTGTCCCCGTACCCTACTTTTTACAAATTTGTCGTGTCCCGTACCCGTACACGTACACGTACCAAGGCAACATAGACTGTGAGAGTTACAATCTGACAACTTTCACACCCCACAACAGCTAAAGCGAGTATTACTGAACAATGGTCCTTGCAACGCTTCACAGAAGAGATTACAAGTCAGCTAACCCTTTCTAAAACGCGGAATTCATTTTCGCGTTACAATTCTTGAAACGCAGGCGACCCCCGCGTTTTCAAGTTGCAACAAGCGAAACGCGAGCGGCCCTCGCGTTTTTGACGTTTGGTCAACACCCAACTCCGCGTCTCAATTCTAAGACGCGGAGTTAGGGTCCTAAACGTCAAATTGGGCATTTGACTCATTCAAACACGAGTCGAACGGTTTCAGAACCGTTTCCCCCACGATTTGAGGGATTTTCGCCCACTTAGGAGCGGATTTAGGGGTTGGTTACACCCCTTATCCTCCTATAAATAACCGTCTTATTTAACCGAGTAAAGGGGTTGCAAATTGTGGCAGCTAAACCGCACAAGGTTGGATTTTCTGGAGATCAAGGGCGAATTCTTTGGAGATCGAAGATTTCAGCCAGATTTTGAAGATCAAATCTCGAAGGATCCTTCAGCAACAGCAAATCTACTTGGCTATTAACCGAATTTTCGGTTCTAACAACTCTGTTACAGAGTTTCAACTCGCTCTGAGTTCTTAAACTCGTTAAGAGTTATTCAACAAACTTACCACGTAAGTTAATTGTTCCCACGAGACAAGACGGTCGGATCGTCAACGGAGAGCAAATTCGACGCAAGCATTCGAAGGAGGCACTCCATCCTCCATCGCTACTGTGAAGAACCCAGAAGTAAACAAATGGGAGAATCCAGATCATTCTCCTTTCTTTTGTAATCAGGAAATCCAATTGTAATTGAGATCAAAGGAATACAAATCAATTTTCCTTCATTTTTTTTAATACAAAATTTTCACAAACAGTAGTTCCATTCAGTTTCAGAACTAAACTGCCTTGGTTCTTGAAACTTAAAATGAAAAGAAAATAAGAAGAGAAACAAGAGGGAGGGAGGGAGCGACTGAGGGAGAGGGTGTCATTATGAAATTCCTCTTCTGCTAGAATACATTCTATGCTTCATAAGCGGTCGTTACATGGGCACAGCCGCACGAGACACAAGTGTCAAGTATCAGAGTGTTATAAGATCATGGACACAAGAACTTTTTTGCATGACACAGGATGTGCTGTTTGAGTTATTGATCCACACTTTGAGAATAAACAAGCTTTATTTAGCATGGATCAATTACCTATCTAATGATACTGACATCGTAAGAAAAGCATGCCTATCTATTTAGCATCGCTTATCTAGCTATCTGATGAGCTTGGCTAAATGCATGGCACGTGTCTGTAAGATCATGGGAGTAATATCTAGACCGTCCTTTGGAGGCTTTCATCATACTATCTATTTAGCATTGCCTATAGGTTGCAAAAGAAGCATGCCTATCTATTAGCATTGCTTATATACCTATCTGATGATATTGGCTAAAAGCATGCCATGTGTCTGTAAGATCATGTGAGTAAGGTAACACTTCTGCTCTCCCTTGTAGATCCCTGCTAGACCTTCTTCCGAAGGCTCTTGTCATACTATCCATCAGTGTATGTGAGTGTTTGGCATATGAAAAGTTCTGAGAACTAGAGTTTCTTGCTAACACTGTCCACCAGCAAAATAAAGCAAAAAATCAGTCTACATCGTGGAAGGAACTGTAACCCAGCATGGGAGTAATTAACACTTCTTTCTTTTCTCCTTTTGTAAATCCATTCTAGACCTTCTTTCTAAGGCTTTTGTAATACCACCCATCCTTGTGCGGAGTTAGGAGTATCTTGGTAACACTGTTCATCAGTGAAATAAAGAAAAAGAATCACTTTACATTGTGGAAGGAATGGTAACCCAGCACTTCCACCACACAAAAGAGTAAATCATGAAGCCTATTTTTCTCCATCAGAAATAAAACTCAGTAATAAAATTCTGTTACATGTGGTAGCAGGATGATGGAGAAACGTTTGGACCCAGTTTAGATAGGTAAAGGACTAAGATGTTCTATTTGAGACATATATCGGAGGAAGGTCACAAAGGGATGAGCCCAATTTATAGTCACAGAATAAATGCCTAACTTGAGATAAGATCTAAAAGTATAAATGTTAGAGTATGACCTGTACAGTTGACTAAAATGCTAAGAATACAGTATAAATAATTTCCTTCTCGTACTGCCTTCTTTCTCAATTCCAATATGAAGATAGACGGAACATAAAGAAGCAAGAACTGATAATTATTTTTTCATCATCAGCAATCATATCATACAGGATTTGATCAAATCTCAGCTGCGAACTTCTTAAGTATTAGAGGACACAAAAAAAAGTTGCTAACTCAATATATTCCTTAAAGTTATTTTTGGAATTATTTTTTAAATTTAAAGCTGTTGATAACAAAAACATGGCTTACTTATTAGTTTAACTGTTATTTTTCTTTTGTGCAGGGTGTTGTGAAGAATATTATACCTGCTATAGCTTCTACAAACGCTATTGTGTCTGCTGCCTGTGCTCTGGAAGCCCTAAAGCTTGTCTCTGGCTGTAGTAGAACATTGTCCAATTATCTCACGTAAATTATGTTCTTATTGTATTCTTCAACCTTCTTCAAACTTGTATTTTAACATTACATGTTTAGCTTTTTAGCTATTGTCCTGACTCATAAGCAACATCCATACATTTTTCGGCATTAGGCGGTTTATGGATTAATCTATAACATTTTTTGTTAAATTGGCACTATTTTATTTGACTGTCTTTGCACTAGAAAGTAGTATTTCCTTGCTTCACTGGAGTTTTGACTCCAGACCATTATATTGTAAAGTTCTGTTATCTAGGTTGAAACAAACTTCAATGCAATTATCATACTTGATGCAGGAACTCATTCTACAAATTACCTTCTCTCTTATTCCCTTATGTTAAGATGTACATATTGAATGCTATGCACATTTTTGTTTGATTCGTTCTTTGTCATCTTCAGGTATAATGGTCTGGAAGGAACTCATATTAAAGTAACAGATTTTATCAGGGACAAAGATTGCCTTGTTTGTGGACCTGGAACTCTCATCGAGTTGGATTCTTCTGTTACACTATTACAGGTCTTTCATATCTTATTCTTAGTATTTGTTCAAATTTATTTTCCTGTTCAGAATATGAAGTCTGTACTGTATTGTGCGGGAATGGGTTTCACTGGTACAACAGCCTATGTTACACATTCTAGCAATTCTACTCCCCTGAGGAGCTGTTTTAGTGATGATCCTCGTAGCTTCATGCATATAGAATAGTGAATTTGACCTATTGGTCTTCATGAGCACAAATCACTGCTCTTACTAGAAAATTGTCTTTTTGTGGAGAATTTCTTAGGTTAGTTTTGGTAATTTACCAGTAGATGGTCATAGCAAGTATCACATGGAGTAGGCAATTTTAGGAATTGGCTAAGGGACCTGGACAGTATGAGCTTGGGGACTTTAAGTCATGCTATTTAAGTGAGGCATTGTCTTCCTGTAGGAGAATTCACACTGCACTGTAGGCTTAAAGGAAAAGAACCCTCTAGGTGATGGAAGAATGTGTATATGTGAACCATGATCATGATGAATGTATCTCACTGAGTTTATTATTTTTGATACATGAAGTTATGAATTATACATCTGTGTGTGCGCACGTGCGTTTTT
>NC_033800.1:61714055-61752260 GCF_001876935.1 Asparagus officinalis | reverse complement strand
TGGTGTTAATTGATGAATAGACTTCCAGAATCTTTTCATATTTCAATTTAATAGCTATATTTCAGAGAACTTAGGGGACAAAGGGAGAATCAAGAATGATTGGTTATTTGGTTTATGGAACTCCGTCAGCAAGTGTCTTTTGCAAGTCTTGGAATTTGTGCTATTCTCGTGATGAAGTTCAGTGCTTGATTTTTGATTTTTGTTCGTTTGCTCTGTATTGCAACAGTTCATGGAGCTACTTGGGAAACACCCTCAGCTGCGTCTTTCGAAACCAAGCATCACACATCGAGGAAACAATCTCTATATGCAGGCTCCTCCAGTTTTAGAAGAGATGACGAGATCTAATCTCCAGCTACCCCTTTTTGATCTAATCGACAAAGTCCCGAAAGATACCGTGCATGTCAGTGGAACCACTGAGAAAAATGACAAGAGAACCACATGCCTGAGAAAATTACGTGTTGTCTTCAAAGATCAGGTTAATGGGGTCACAAGTATGGACACCGCAGGTGCAAATTGAGCGAAACAGATCCCGACATTTGAATGTCAGCGGTACAAAATAGCAAATTTGAATGTCAGCGGCACAAAATAGCCCTTTCGTTGTGTTGCACATTAAACATTGGAATATTTGGAACAATTGTGTGGGAGAGATTTTGTAAGGCTGTGACAGTGACACACCAAGCGGTGGGGATGATTTTGACATTACAAAGAGGCCATTCTTATGCTCTTAACAGCATGTCTTAAGAAATTTTACTATTCAATATCGGTATGCCCTCCGGCGGCTATAATCTTGAAATCTATGGTTTACTTGTTTTGCTTGGTCACAGTATTAATACCTCAAATTTTACCGTGATCCAAAGCATACGCATAATCTGCTCAAAAGTGGCTACGATGTTGGTGGCTGCGCTCCCTTTCCTATTTAGGGGATGGGCATCACCCGCACTCGATATCTGTACAGCACCTTCTCTTTATCTTTCTATAGTCTGTGTACGCAGGTAGTGGTCTTGTTTATTTGAACCGGACTCGTGAAAAAAAGTATCAGTGAGTGAATCAGAGCCTGGTAAAACGCATGTGGATTCTTTTATTCGTATATATTGGGGGGAAAAAACTAGGGTGTATGAAATGTTTTATTTCAGAAAGCTCTCCTTTACATAATTCTTCTGATGGCGTACGATCGCAAAAGAAGCAGGCACGCGATCGCAAAGTCAGCCAGCAAAAGGATACTGCTCGTAACGAATGCTGCAATCGGAGAGCACCACCCTTCCCCCGATCCTCATGCTACAGCTAGCGTTGAGCTGGGCGACGGCAGAATGGAGGCAATCAGAGCAGTCGGCTGCCGTAAGATTGGGATTGGTGCTGCATTCGGCGTGGCCATAAGCAAACGCGTTAGGGAACGGGGAGATGTCGTAGTAGTCCCTCCCCTTGCTGGAGGGGGTGTTGCCCACGAGGTCGTCGAGGACGTAGGCGAGGCTGATGGCAAAGGGATCCCCTCGTGTGTACTCTCCCTGGTTGCAGAGAACGCTGATTATCGTGGTGTTGGGCCTGCCGGTTGCAGGAGTTGCGGACAATGCAAGCAGCAGGGCCGCGGTGGCGATGAGCTGCTGAGTTGTTGTTGAGCCCATACTCCTTGAACGAATCGCCATGCAACATGAAAGGGGATGGTGAACGAATGGTTGTTGGCCTTTAAGCTCGATCGAGAGGTGGACTTGGATGGTTGATCTTCTTCATATCTGTGGCCGGCAATTGTTTTTTGTTTGTGGTGATGGATGATTGGGATGCTGATATATTAGACGTATAACAGACCAGTCACCATTTTGTCTTTGCATGTGATAGTGACCACAAACATAAGAAAATTATGATCTCGCTGCGCATATGACGAGGAGATCGACGGAGGGTATAAATTTGTGACCTACTGATTAAGGTGAAGGGAAAAAACAACCCATGGTTGCCGGCGACGGGTCTAGAAATTTTTAGAAAAATGGTGTGGCTACATAATTAATTAATAGAGCTATTTGGGTATAGGCTTTTTGTGCCATCGCTCAATTGTTACACCCATAGTTCTATGGCTATAGATAGATTTTCTAAGTGAAACATTTTATCTTGTTAGGGGGGGGTCTATATACAACAATAGATTTTCCTTTGTTGGTCATTTCTTCTTGTACGTTTCTAATCTCTTCGAGTTGTTGTTTTTATAGTTTCCATTAAAAAACAATATATTTTCACTAAGAGGGTCTATCTGCAACAAAAACACTTTCAAAGGGTTTATTTATAATAAAACAGCAGCAAATTCACTCTGGCGATAGCACAGGGGTCTATCCGCTAATCCTAATTAATAATTACTAATATTAAATTGATTAGCTTAAAATAGAAATGAGGGAAGACTATGGGTAGAAACTATGGAATTTAGTTGAGATACCAATAATATTTTAGGGTGTACATTAAGGAGTGGTCCTTTGTCAAAGTGGTGTCACGTGATAGTGTGATACCACTTAGACGTAGGCGGATCCGCCCCCTGATGGTTCGGTGGTTCGGTTCGGTGGTTCCGCTTGCCTATCATCAGTACTATGTAACCGGCCCAAATTAGGCCCATTAGGCTGGGCATGGACTCGAAATATATCTCGATTCAAGATACATCTAAACTTAAGACTTGTTTTGGAATCCATGGCGTATTTTTCTATGGCAGCCCAATTCTACTAGTAGAGAATTAATAGAGTGACGCAGGGGATCTAGTAGTACGTTTGTTGATGGATAGAAAAGAGCTTACAACTTAAGAGTGAGTAAACTAAAAGATATGTTACCACTTACATGACGTGTGAAAGCCCTAATTTGAACTCCATTAAGTAATTAATTGCATTATATTAAAAAAACCCGTAGTCATTCATATGTCAATTCAAGAGAGGGTATCCAATTACATTTGGTTCCCCCTTAAAATAAGGTTACTAAATGAAAACTACATTTTCTTTTTAATTTATACTAAATTATCTTTAAAGTGAAATTTTTATTCTAGTCAAAAATTTTATAAAAAAACACAATATATCATTAAAAACTTACATTCAAGACGCATGGCTCACTTTGTTAATATTTAGGTTTAGTTAGGATACAAATAATGTACCTTAGCCTGCATTTTTTAAGGTTTTTTTAGTAAAAATTTGACTAGAAAGTGGTTGACTGGAACACAAAAGCTTATTTAAAAGTAATTTACATATAAATTAAAAATAAAATGTGATTTTTATATAATGACCGTATTTTAAGACGGTTTTCAAGAAAAAGCCCACAACACTTATCAATGGGCTGAAATTCAATCTCAATAATCAAGGATTAATTATATACATATTGCACTTAGCTCAATCATAATTGTACATGGACAGATGATGGTAGATCCAGATTCGGATCCCATCGTTGACAAAAGGTGGTCATGAAGAAGTTGAGCGGTAGTGTGCATATGCAATATGTTATATGTTACCCGGTGCTATACATTATGGGTGTGTTTTACAACTATAAAAAAAAAAAAAAAACTAGACTAGAACTTATTTTCCTTTAATTAGGCTCAACTTGATGCAAAAAAGAACTAGTTTAAAGGGTAAATTTTAAAGTAATGAAAACTAGTTTAACTTTGGGTCACACTTTTGCCAAACTAAAAGTTAATTTTTGGGCCAAAATTGTACCCATTAACACTAGTTTTGTGAAGTCGACAAACCACCCTAAAAACATTAGAGCTTGCTTGGCAACTCAACCGCATTAACTTGAATAAGTCCACTTAGATAAAAGCCTAAAATGTGTTTTGTAAAAACTCATACAAGCTTCGCATTGTTCTTTTTAGTTCAAAAAAGAACCATTATCTAGGTTATCTTTGGATCATTCTTAACTTAGTTTATAAATCTTAATTAACCTGATTAAAACCTTAACTAGATTAGTATCAAGTTGTCAAACACATCCTTAGAATAAGCAAGAGGGTGGCCTACTATCGCTAATAATTACAAGTCTTAAGTTACTTCTTCTTCACTCATTCTACGTACTTAATTAATTAATTTATTTTAATAGAAGAGCTATAAGAATATATTTTCAGCCGACCACCGTCAAGCGCACAGTCAGTTCACATGCTACGCCCACGCTATTAAATGAGATTCAAGGACTAATATTTACTCTACTGACATATAATCATCATCCTCTCTTTTGTTCCCTCCGTCACTTTTTTTTTTCTTCTTCCTATTAGTTAATAATACTATAATAAGATGCGGAAGGAATCATTAACGCCAACGATCCCTTTCTTTATTAGTGCCAGATGTTTTAGCTTTTTCCCCCCCATTGCCTTTTAAGCATCTAACATCCATTCACGTTGCTCCCTCAGATTCTTTCTCCATCTGGATCAACTAAATATGCATTTCACATCAAGAGCAACTTTTTGTCATTTTAACAGTGATTTGGGTGACAAAGTGTTACATTTGGTCATTCAGTGAGTATCGTGTCAACGGGCTCGCGGGTTGGAGCATAAAGTTAAGCCCCAGCTAGCACATTGATGAAAATATTTTAGTCTACTAATAACTAAGAGTAGAAGATCAATTTATTGAAGAAAAAAAGAAGATGAAAGTTTAATCGCATTTAAATGCATAATAATACAAATCCGAGCTTTCCCACTTCATTTTGAGATCAAACATAGATCGAGGATGCAAATCCTCACCGTGTTCGCCTTCAGTTAACAAGAGAGAGAAAACATGGTAATATAAATCCGAGTTTAATTGCCCACTTCTTTTTTTTTTCGGATCAAAGGGTATGTCAATCAATTTAAGCAGCGAGGGATTAATTCTAATTAAGGTATAAATAATTTCAATTAGCTACATAATCGTCATGCACAGAATGGCCCCTCAACTCCAGTGGCGAAGGGAAATGGTATAGGCACACCACCAACCACACCTTGAGGCACACTCCCCTCTCTCAGTTACAGTGCACGGGGCCCACATGTAATTTTTTTAAAAATTTCATGTGGGCCTCCTGCACTGTAGCTGAGGGAGGGGTGTGCCCCAAGTTGTGATTGGTGGTGTGCCTGTAGTGCCACCCAGTGGCGAATACATCAGTGTCAGTGACACACCCTGCCCCAACGCTAGATCGAATGCCTTTTGTAGCTCATCATCACATGAGCCTCGTCATCAATCCCATCCATTTCATTCTCATCAGCTTATCACGCAGCTTGCCCTTTAATAATTAGCTTATATCTCCTAAAATTGCGAAGCGATCATAAACAGATCATGGAGATCTCTAGGGATGCGTATCGGGGCCAAGAAGCCTTGATCACAAGTTGAAACAAAAAATGGAGCGCATGTGAATGTGAGTACGACGATTAAAACTTGGGTCCGCTTGACAAGTCCAAAATAAAACTAGCTTTTTTTCTTGGCTAGACCAGACCACCGTCACCGTCAGCCTATATACGAGCTGGTTAAAAAATGAATTAATTTAAGAATTAAAATTTAAACTAGAAAAAAACTGATTTGACTCGAATTCAATTTTTGTCAAACTAAAAATAAAGTTTAATTTGGACCAAATCTGTATCAAAGTAAATTTAAGTGTTGCGGAGTTTGACAAATACACGCTTAATAATATGTGGATCCCAGCTATAGCATGGAAGAGTTAATGCACTTTCACGAGGACGGACGCGCTCGTACACAGCCAGCTGAATTGGCTTAGTGTTTATCCTTGATCGTAGATTTTGACAGCTAATTGTGAACTGTGCTCTCGCTGCCGCGCTCCGACTCTCGGCGCGTGTGTGCTCTTTCTCTCAACCAAGTCGAAGCGACGATCGATGCTGATACTTTTATTAAAACTGCTTTAACGATGATAAAAACTGAAACCGAGTAACTAGTCTTTTGTGCGCAGTCGGCAGCCCGGCAAATTTAAGAAGAGGAGGGGCTCATACCGAGCGACTAGTCATTGGTGCGCGGTCGGCAGCCAGGCAAATTTAAGAAGAGGAGGGTTTATATGTTAGTGCCGGCCCATGTGCTCTCCACGTGATGTACACCCTGCCTTGTTAGCCAGGCCATCACACAAATACAAATTCATGTACGTAATACTTTACTATTAATTACAAGCAATGGATGATACTTCACTATTAATTACGGGCAAGTGGGGGTTGGATTCCAGTCAAGGACTATGATATTCATGAGCCAATCCATTCTATGTTTACAGGTAGCCTATAGTATTTCAAACCTAGTAACAAAACTAGGGGTCAGTTCGGTAACTTTCCCTTAGGGCCCGTTTGGATAATGAAAGTATTAGAAGTAAGATGTAGTTTATAGAAGTAATTTTCAAAACTATGAAGTATGAAGTGATGGAAATATCATTTTTTTGTTTGTTTCATATATTTTTAGAAGTAATAGAAGTAGAACTTCTTCCTCTTCATTTACTTTTTTGTTTGGATAACATTAGAAAATATAACTAGGAAGTAATTTTATCAATGAAAAGTTGTTAGAAGTAACTAATAAAGGAAATATTAATAAAAAATTATTTATTTCCTAATTAATATGCATTTCAACTACTTCCGAGCTACTTCTGAGTATTGAGGATTGGAAAAATATTTTGGGAGTAAGGATGACACGTAGGCGCCACATAAGCGTTTAGGAAAGTATTGAAAGTAAGTTTTTTAGAAAACCAAACACATTTTTTTGTTTGGAAGTAGCAGAAGTTGTCTCTACTTCTTTTACTTCAGCTACTTCGTAATTACTTCAGTGCGAACAAACATGCCCTTAATGCGGAACCAACCTAAACCGGTTTAGTCATTATCCATGAGGGAGGTAGAACAATTCTAGCCCTATTTGTTGTATCACATAAATTTCTAAGTATAAACTACTATTGAGAGGACGACATATCTTTCGATTAACCAACTTAAGCATTACAATACCAACACGATCCAGGTCTCACAAATATCAGCTCTCCTCCTTAAAACACTTTGAGACCCGAGGCGAAAAGCATCCTCACTTGGACCTTCTTAAGGAATCCGAGACGAAGGATGTCCTCACCTGAATTTTCTTCTCAAGAAATCCGAGATGAAAGGCGTCCTCACTCGAGCCTTCTCAAGAAATCCGAGACGAAAGGCGTCTCCACTAGTACCCGACGACACATATTGAACCATGGGGGAACCTATGTGCTTCGTCTTCCAAATAACATCAGCTAGTCACCATTGAATTAAATGCATGGCCAGAGCCGTCTCCGTCGAAGTCATAACGGCTCCTCGAACCACGCCAACAACTTTGTCATTCTATTGCCGTCACATTAAAAGCAAGGATGACTCGGATCACTTACTGCGGACGCGTGTCAAGTGTCGGCTATCTAAACCAACTGCATGGACACAGCCGAAGTTACTCAAATATTCTTTTAGCTCACTATAAATGTGTAAATTGTTTTCTGCAAGAAGGTACGCTGTTCTCCACAACAGATCGAAAACCCTAAACACTACTTCTTTCGTACATTTTCTCCCTTAAGATCATTACGAACTTGATCGTCGAAGAGCCCAACTCCGACCATTAACCTTTCATATTTGTGTAGGAACCTTTTCCTGCTCAAAGTGATCAGCCATCAAAGATGATTGAGGGATCTTAAGCTCTCTCAAATCCACCCTAACCAACATAATTAAGTTATTGCCAAAAACACTGCTTAAGTATTAGGTTGTGTGGAGTCTAACTATCCGACTTGTCCTATTTGCTTAATTGAAGAGTAAACGGGAAATTGAAAAGGAACAGCAACATTGTAGGAAAAATGATATATGAAGAACAAGTTTTGGATGAAGGAAACACTTTGGAGGCTTTACGGTCGATCGCGAGACAAGATGTGGTCGATCGCGAGACAAGATGTGGTCGACCGCAAACATGCTCAAGACAGAGTGGTCTCTGGATTTTTAACGGCCGACCGCGACAACATGTCCGGTCAACCGTGGACCCTGTAATCGATTTACGTAGTTTCTGTCGTTCTGTCAGGTCGACCGTGGCGTCACATTACAAGAAATTATATCTTTAACGAAGAGATTTTCCTTCATTAAAAAGCTGAAAAACTTTCGTTATTGTATGCTAACGACGGGGGAAAATCCCTTCGTCACCCGTCGTTGAAGCCCTCTTCGCTAAAGGGTCACAAAGGGATATACTACCCGTCGTTATAGAGTCTATAACGACGGAATATATTACCGTTGTTAATATTTACGATGGTAATTATCACCATCGTTACTATCAGTGACGGGGATATTTTCCCGTCGTTACCATCAGTGATGGGATATTTTTTCGTCGTTACCATTAGTTATGGGGATATTTTTTCGTTGTTATCATTAGTTATGGGGATATTTTTCCATCATCGAAAACTAATTAATGACGGTTGGATACTGTCGTAAAAGTCCTCATAATGGGTAATTAGTAACCCATTAACAGTGGTGCTTTCCCTTCGTTAATAAACAAAATACGGTTTATAACACCATCATTGTAGACTACAAATTTCTAATATACATTAATAATAATTTTTTCATTCATAGGCAACTATCATATTATTCTCAAACTGACACTAAGATTCACAACACAAATATATTAAAAATACCCAATAATGAATAAAAGGGAAAATAAAAATTCTATTAATTAATAACATCAATAAATAAAATTTCACCATCCTCAAATATTCAATACTAATAACAATAGTTAATATCCTAATTGTTCCAAAGAAAAATACATGAAACTAGCTATCTATAACAAATTAAAATAAAAGTTTGGGGAAGACACATTCTTTCATTCCTAATAATCGTCAAAAGAAGACTCAAGCTACCCCACCTCTCCTAATCTTGCATGGATAGCCTGAAAAATTAAAAAAAAATCACATAATTAAGAAATATCAATTAAGCAAATATTATCTTATTAAGTAAAATTCATATTTTTTAGTGCAAGTAGTCAATCATAAAAGTATATAAGAGATTTTACAAAAAATAATTACCTAGTCCTGCACATGTTCTCGAGTTTGAGGAGTCAATGAAGGTGATTGCCTAAAAAAAGTTCTTGCATAACTTTCACTTGTGACTCTAACTCAGACATCCTTTGTTGTTGTTGCTCCTGCTTATTTAAGCGTTGTTGAAGCATTTGGTTCTTTTTTTTTCTTCTATAATCCATGCTTCCAGATCAGATCGACTAGGGAGCGGTCCTCTCAAATCTTTCAAAGTAGTCCCACCACCAAATACAATAATGTGACCATGAGATTACTTCCCCCGGATTTTCTCAACTATCTCAATGTCTGAAAGTGAAGGGTTTGCTTGGTTGACTTGAACAATTTCAACCCATAAAAATTAAATTCATATGTTTGTACTATATAATGCATCATTATCAAACTTAAACACATATTCTACTTACATATTTATCTTGATCCGCAGTATCTAGTGTTGCATTAGCTTTCTTTCGAGTTTCATGAAATATTTTTTTCACATCAGGTGGATATACTGACTTACCACCCTTATTCAAATATTAAATAAAAAAAGTACAACATAAAAAATAAAGTAGTTTTAAATAAATAGAAAATTATAAAACTAAAAATAAAGTAGTTTTAAATAAATAGAAAATTAGTTTTGAATGTATATTGTTCATGCTCGTGAACAAACAGTCGATGGGGGTTGCAGAGTTGCTGGATCGTTGAGAGATTGGATCGTCAAGAGGGAGGAAGGGTCGCTTTCCTTCTTCGACTTTACGCTTGGTTTTCAGAGCTCGGAGTGGACGGGTCACCTTTATACACAAGAATCACGGGAGTACGGGGCTTGTTTCCCCCGTGGTAACTCCGATGATCAAGTCAGTCGGAGGACTTAGGTGAATTAACGGGAGAATAAAATATCTTCCTAATATGCGACTAGAGAATTTCTTTAGGTAATCAGAGAGTTCGAACCTGCCTTCAGGATGAATAGTGTCTCTATTTATAGAGGATGCCAAGGGAAGAATAAGTATTTAGTGAGGAGGCGGCTCGTGATGATGGCGAAGGGTGAGCTGGAGGCTGAGTCACCCTTTGCCTGATACGTGTCGGTTGATGAATGATGGGAGATCTTTTTAGTAACATGGGGAATCAGCAGCCGTTGAGGCTTGTCTGCGAGTGACGTGGAGTCATTTTGTGACATGAGGAATCAGCAGCCGTTGAGGCTTGTCTGCGAGTGATGTTAAGTCACTTCTGTGTCATGAGGAATCAGCAGCCGTTGAGACTTGTCTACGAGTGACGTGGAGTTGTAATGACGATCATAAATGGTAAAATAATACTGGGAAGTAATATTCTAAGTCGCCTTTGGGGGGAAGTGTCGGCCGGTTGCTAAGTAACAATTCTTTCGCCCGACTGAGTCCGCCTTTCGAGTCGTCTTTGGGGAGTGATGCTGGCTCGACTGGGTCTATTCCCGGGATAGCATATTTATAAGTAACACGGAATATCCTATAATATATACCAATTCCCACGTAATTTGTCTAAAGGGTTTACTGCTCGTGTGGTGGAGCATCTTTCTTTTGCCTATGTTAAGTGTATTTTGGTGGCTTGCTTTCTATACATCAAGATTAAAAGATAATTTTAATAATCCAATAATATACATGGAACAAAATTAATAAAATTAGGAGATTAATACCTAAAATTTTAAAGAAAAATAATGTTCCTTAACTAGTCAATCCCAGTCATCAACACTAATTTCTGTAGGTTTATTTCTAAGTGCAACTTGCAATGAATTTTTTTTTACATATTTCTGTAGGCTGTCTAAAAAATGACAACATATAGCTTATCCCTATCAAACACCGATGATGGAAGTTACAATTCGACGACTTTCAGAAAGCTAAAATTTAAAGACTTTCACGTAGAAGGTTACAATCTGACGACCTTCACAACAACTAATGAAAGCTCTAATTTAACAGCCTTCACAATCAACATCGGGAGTTACAATCTGATGACTCTCATATTTTCAAGGAGCCAAGACAAAGGTTACAAGGTGACGATCTTTAAAACGCTCTAGCAAAAGAGACTACAAATTGACGGTCTCTTCATATTAAAATACAGATATCTCTTAAACCGGAAGGAATTTGGTGAAACGGAGGAAGTAAACCGAACCCTATGGGGTAGGTTTAGTCAGCTCCGTCTCGTCGAGATAGTCGATTTTTATATATAATTCCTCCCATTCCGACTTACGATTTGAAAGTTATGACCTGTTCTTCGCAGCAAGTTATGTTCTGAAGTCCGTCTGTGAGACTGTACTTCGCCTAAACATTGGACTTAGCTTGAAGCTCGTCGAGCCCGCCTGAGGCTCACCTCTGCATCCAAGATTCAAAACGCAGAGGTCATCCCCGCGTTCTAAACTCAAAACGCAGAGGTCGTGGCTACATTCCAGGCTCAAAACGTAGAGTTCATGCAGAGCCCAACTCTGCGTCCTAAGCTCAAAACGCAGAGTTCGTGGACCAAAAACGCACAGTTCATGCGGAGCCCAACTCTGCGTCCCAGGTCCAAAAACGCACAGTTCATGCGAAGCCCAACTCTGCGTCCTAGGTCCAAAAACGCACAGTTCATGCAGAGTCCAACTCTGCGTCCCAGGTCCAAAAACGCACAGTTCATGCGGAGCCCAACTCTGCGTCCCAGGTCCAAAAACGCACAGTTCATGCAGTACCCAACTCTGCGTCCCAGGTCCAAAACGCAGAGTTCATCTCTGCGCAGCGCGACCTGTGTGTTTTCAGCTTAAAACAGGCCCAACTCTGCGTTTCAGGTCTAAAACACAGAGTTCGGGCCCAGAACGCTGTTTTCAGCATTTGACTCATTCAAGCACAATTTGAACAATTCCAGAACCGTTTTCTCCCCACGATTTGAGGGGATCACTACCCTATCATGGAGAGATTTATGGGGGGCAGTTACACCCTATTAAACCCTCATTAAGAAGAGATTTAAGGGGGCGGTTACACCCCTTAATCCCCTATAAATAGGGGTAAACTCAACTGAGTTCAGGCTGGATGTTTGGCTCTGGGATTGATCCTTCTTTTTGGGTAGCAAAGAAGGGATCTTCGGCTGACTTTTTAGGGGAATTACTGGAGATTTGGCTCTCGGTTTCAGCCTTCTTTTTCATCCTTGGGCTTGGCAGCAAAGAAGATCCTTCATCCTTCGGCTGGAGCTTTGGAGATCAGTAACAAGGAGCTCGTTCTTGACTATAACCGACTTTCGGTTCAAATCAACTCTTTCATAGAGTTTCAAACTCGTTCAGAGTTATCAACTCATCCAGAGTTCTAAAACTTGCCACACAAGTTCTCCACAATGTTAAATCGTGAGGAGAAGATATCGTTCTAGTGAATCAAGACGTTCGGGTCGTTAACGGAGAGCAAACTCGACGCGAGCATTCGAGGGAGGCACTCCATCGCCGCCGTGAAGAACCCAGAATTAAACAAATAGGAGAATTCAGATTAATTCTCCTCTCTTTTGTAATCAGAAAATCAAATTATAATCGAGATTGAGAGGGTTGTAATCATTCTTTTTCTGAGCAGTTAGAGAGAATAAAACCAAACGCAATTCTTTCATTATTTTTTTATTACAAAAGTTTTCACCAAACAAAAGATGGCGACTCCGCTAAGGACTAGCTTCTCTGACGAAGAAGTGGTGATGCAATCCGATGTCAACCTCGCTGGAGCAACGGTCGAAACTCTCGTGGTAGAGTTTGATCAAGCCAAGTTTGAGAAGGCCCTCTCCTCCAGATCATTTAGCCCCAAGGCTATGCGCAAGATCCATAAAGTTTCTAAGGAGACTAAAGCTCCAGTTATGGCCGACTCATCGAAGAACTGTCTCCCTTGGGGGTTGCACTGTTCATACAGTCCCCTCTCTAAAGGAGAAGACTTAGCTTCGGCACAACTCCAAAAAAGCTGATCCTCCAATCAACGCGAGCTCCGTGTTTGTGAGCCTCATCACGAGCTCTGCATAAGCCAAGCTAAACACAGCCCTCAGGGATGCGTTTCTTAAATAAAATGCAACCCTTAGAGGCGCGTTCCAACATCAAAATGCATACCTCAAAAACTACATTGATCTGGCAGAACGCAACTCTCAGGAGTGCGTCCCAGAACCAAAACACAACTCTCAGGAGTGCGTTCAAGATCTAAAACGCAGACTTACGAACTGCGTTAACCGACAAAAACGCAACCGGAAAAGGTGCGTTTCATCAACAAAACGCAGACTTTGGCCTAGCGTTAGTAAAACAGAACATGACCCTCGTGTTTCTTCTTCAGAACACGATGTGATTCGTCATGTTCAAAAAGATCAACGTGGATTCAATTTTCATGTTCACCAAGAGCCAGTCCTGTCCAATCATGGACCGGGGGTTCCATTTCGAACCTCATGATCAGTGAGTAATTCTCGAGTCTTTACAACAGACTTGAGAGAGTTCATATCGAGAGAAAGACCGATGCAACAAGTCATTCGTTCATTCCAATATGAACGACTGATTCCTACGGTCCTCTCGTGATGTCAATGCTACTCATATGCGGTCAAACCATTGGTGTTCGACCAATTAACGAACGTTGCTTTGCTTAACCGACGACGACGTTCGCACAGGAAGAAGTCTCCAGAGACTGAGTATTCTGGAGTCACTATCAATGTGATCGGTAAAGGGAAAGCCTCCGGTCCTAGCTCCGATGACTCTGAGACAAGTCGTTCACCGACCGTCAGATAAATCGCTAACGAGTTTGAAGGAATCTACCAACGCACTCGGACGCGAACATGAGCAATTCTCCTTGTCAAGTATCGGAGGTTAGTCAGATGAACCAATTCCGATGATGAACACTCAGCCATTGCAGAGTCCCAAACATCAAGCTCTTTTGTTGAACATGAGAGCTCCGCTTATATGACGGGAAACCATGAAGATCTTGTGAAGAGACTTGATGAGCAGGAGGTCATGATCAAATCTCAGCAGGAGGCCATTAATGAACTCTTAGCCCTGATGAATCAAATCGTCACAGACAAGGCCAAATCTCAGAAGACAGATTCGCCACCTAGGCAAGAATCCTCCCGGAGAGAAAATACATCTTTATCCCGACCTCACACAAGCAAAGGGAAGGGAAAAGTGGTTAATGACACGGCTTCTGACCAAGAAGCCCACAACCTGGAATCTTCCTCTGATGAAGGAAGAAAGACTGAGGATGAGCATAATCTCTAGTCTGTCAAAATGAAAGAATTGGAAGCCCGTCTCAATGCCATTGCCAACAGAAGTGAGCTCCAAGACGATGGAGTTGTCAAACCATATCCTGCCGAATGGGATACAGCTCCTTATCCTCCAAAGTTCGAAATCCTGACGCTATAAACTTTTAATGGCATGGGATCACCGAATCAACATATCTATCATTTCAAGTCACAGACTGGGAATGTGATATCAAACGACGCCATACTGGCTCGATTGTTCATTGGCACCCTCAGGGGAAGAGATCTCGACGACGATGGCACAGGGGCGACGACGGCGCTGGGGCGGTGCTGTTGTGTTGCTCGACGACGACGAGATATGGACGACGAAGTGTTCTGTAGACGAACTGAAGATGACGACGATTACACGAACTTGAGACGACGACGAGATCTCGACAACGAAGAGGTGTTGACCAGCGAACTCGAGACGACGACTCTTCGACGAACTGGAGCCGACGACGAGATGGAGATGGCAGTGAGTGTCGATGACGAACTGGAGCTAGCCGAGGACGACGTGGAGACGATGAGGATGACGAAGTGGAGACGATGAGGAGCGCGAGAGCGGACGACGACGTGGGGGAGCGGACGACGAGATATGGAGGCGGCGATGATAAGAAGATGTATTTTTTTAACTAGGGTTTAAATCGTTATTTTTGCGGTTAGAGGATGATTAGGATTTGTGGGTTTGTAAAATTCGGTTTCGGGTTTTAGTTGGGACTTCAGGTTTGGTTATAGGATTTGTTAATAGAAATAGGTTAATTTCAGTCTAATTATGATTAGGAGTCCCATCAATGAAGGTAATGGACCCCTTCATTTTTAAGGAGACCCAATAACGACGGTAGTAGGATCAAATCAACGAAGCGATTAGAAAACCGTTATCCCATATCATAATATTTCTCTATTATTTGTAATCACTCGACGAAAGGTTTAAAACCCGTCGTTATTATATGCACATTAATGACGGGCAACTGGTCCCTTCACTAATTTTGGTCGTTAAATAGCAGATTTCTTGTAGTGTCAGGTGCGGTCGACCGCGAGTCGGGTTTTGGGCCTGGGCTCGTTTTTTTATCTGAACTGTTTGAGATCCCTGTTTGTATTAACCCTTATGTTATTAAAAGGGTGATTAGGGCAACTTGTAAACTGATGAAAAATAGTGGAATTTTCTCCTGCGGCGGCCGTAGACGTAGCTTCTCTCATCGAGAAGTGAACCACGTAAATTCTGTGTGTTCTGTGATTTGTTTCTCCCTCTCTTCCCTCTCTCATCTCTATTTCTATTTCCAAATCACAACCAGGGCTTGAAAATCCCTAACATCAAGATCAAAATTAACTTGTGAAAACCAATTTAAGTCATGGTTCATTTATTTGCCAAACTTGGATAGCTGAATTAGTTTTTGTTTCACTAAACCGGTTTAACTCCAGTAGTTATTAGATCTTAATTCAGATTTTTGGATACATTTTAAGGATACAAATACAAAAAATCGGGTGTTATTGGATTCAAAAACCAAAATATATCACTTAAGGGGTCTGGTGATCTAACCCTATTATAGCCAAGGGAAAAAGAACCAGCTAAGAGATTGCACGTGCTATATATGGTTTGTTAATTCTTCTCTTGGTTTAAATGATTTAGGCTCTTGTTACGTGTCTTGCAAGCATAAGGCAGAGATCGATGTTGTAGCATTCATATATTGGTTTCTGTTAAATTATGATATAATAATTTCAATTCATAACGGATACTGATGATGATGATGGTTTAGGGATATATTGGTGTCTTTGGTGAGAAAAAGAAAATTTGAGCGACTCCAAATAAACCTTTTAGTCCAGTATTAGGTTAGCTAACAGATACGTCATCAAACGCATAAATGCAAACCCTGCAGCCACCAAAACTCCATCTGGTCTCCATTTGTGACATTCTCGTTCGTGAATTCAGCTGTCTGCTGACCAAACAAACGGGTACCCACTTTAATTTTGTAGCAATACACGCACAACCGCAGTGAAGCTAGTAGCGGCTCTAAACCCCCACATCACTTGCTGACCGCTACGAGTAAGACTCGGAGTTTGTTGACGTGGACGAAGGCTTGCCTTGTGAGGCTTGCGGTCTTAATTAACGTGGATAGAAAAAACCCTAAACATTATACGAAATCAAATTAAATTCTCAATTAGTTTGCAGTCCGCTCCCTCCACTTATCTTGTATATATTTTACGTGGATAAAAACTCTCTCGATCTGTCTTATTATTTATTACGATCAAGTCTTATCTGTTTATCTATCTATTTGATCGGTCTTTGTTGGCAACAAAAGCCTCTCGTCACCTGATCTCCCACCGCAACCTCTCCTTCCCCTTCTCCAACTAGGATCGGATAAATCCCATTTACATTTCGCATTTTCCTGCTCTTTTCTTAAATTCCCAAAACACACACACACCCCTGGGCCCCCACCAAACTTTTTGCAGGGGAATAAAATATTGTTTGGGGTCAGAAAGGTAGATTGGCCAGCTGCTTGGGGGGGCCCACTTAGCCCCCCTAACCCACATGCCTTCAACATCTCCTCATCCCCCTCGCCTCTCTATTAAAGGGTCCATGGACACCGCATGAACATGAAGGAGGAAGAGAGAGAGAGAGAGAGAGAGACAGAGCTCCAAGTGCTTCTTGAAAAAGAAAAAGAAAAAAAAAAACAGAGAAAGAAAGAAAGAAAAAGATTTTGTACAAGAACAGGGGGAGAGGTAATAATTAATTAATGGGGATGGAAGTGGAAGATGATGTTTTCTTTGCCGATCTTAGTAAGCAGATATCCCTGCTTATTATGGATGACGATGAGCAAGATGAATTCCCTCTTCAGAGCCCATCGCTTCATTTTCAGGTTGGTCTTCTTCTTCTTCTTCTTCCTCCTCTATATTTCTCAGCTAGCATGTCATCTTCTACAAATCTCGTACACAGATTAAGCAGTATAGCACATATGCTAATTTGTTTCAAGTATTTGCTGCACATAATTGAAGTGCATATTATAGAGAAGGAAGAAGATAGCGCTTAGTTCGAAGCAAACTTAGTCTCTCGATCACTGTTGAGTTTTTCGTGAATTAGATCTGACTGCTAACTAACGACCCACACGTACGCGCGCAAGAAAGAATGGGGCCGGAGAAAAGAGAAGTGGAAAGAGCAGAGCAGTACAGTATCTTTATTTTGAAGTGGGCCCCCATGAGGCCGGGTTCTAGCGTCCACTTGAAGTTTGAGCTGAGGTATCTGTGGAGATTATCATGATGACTAAAAATCCTACGCGCCTGCTTTCTCTCCGATCGAGATCTGACTTTCGCTCACTCACGAAAAAAAAAAGCGGAGTGATATTGAGAAGAAATTGCCGTTTAACCACCGAAAAATCAAGTGAAAAAGACACGCCGCGTACGACTTGTCTTATACTTCACTCCACGCTATTCGCGTCCAAACGTAATTCCATATAGTGACTAATTAAATATCATAATTTGATAACTAATCACTCCGTCTTAATCAATTAGCTAATTAATTATCTAGTTGAACGAAGTGAAGTCGCGCCTTCGAACAATCACATAAATTGTTCCCCAAGCTAATGTTATGTGTGTATGCTCATTAGTTGACTTCCACTTGCTAATTAATCGAACTATAATAATGTGCAGGGGTATGATCAGCGTATGATGAGGCAAGCAATGATGCCACCACTAGCATATAACCAAAATATGTATGAAATGGGGTCCTACACGCTGTCATCATCAAGGGAGAGCAAGGGAACCGGCGTCTTCATCCCTCGCTCTTCTTACCCCAGGAGGAAGCCCCACATTCATAATGCCAAGTCCAAGTGCTCCAGCAACGGCGCCTCCCAAAGGAAATCCGCGAGAGCTGCGCTTCATTCTACCGCCGCTGCCAGCGCTGACGTCCTACGCTCCAAAAGCTCTGGCCCCGTCAAGAACCGCAATTGATTATTATTAGTTAATTTAGATATTTTGGGGGGTGGTGGATTTCTACTAACTCAGCGCGCTTCTGCTTTGAATGGTCTGAATTTTGTTTATTTGATGGTTAGTGGCAAATTGTTACTATATATGTACATGATTGAAATAAAACCCCTTCGAAAATATAAGCTCTCAAAATGTATAGGTATATGTGTCGACGAAGGGAAAGTGGAGAGTTGTGATCACATTAATCTAGTGCTTATTTATTAATGATATTTGATTATACTGTTCGCTTGGCTGCAGTTCTGAGTAATGGAGGGGTATGATATAAGTGTCTGGCTGATTTGTTGGCAGGAAAAGCCGCCGGCATTCGCTTGTGTACTTGTTGAGTGATCAGTAACTATTTTATCCCATTAAAAAAAATAAATTAGTCGCTATTAATGTAATACATAATATAATTTTGATGTATAGTACAAGTCATGTGCGGGGGAGAAAAAGAAAAGACAGGGCGCGTAAGAAAGCACATGGATGTTGGGGCCGAATCTAAAGCGTACGCAGATCATGAAAAGGATCCATCTCCAACTTAGTCACCCGCTGTCTTAGGGATGCTTCCTGTGTATATATGTGTACTTGTGAAGGGTCCAGTTACATCTGCATCAAAAGCCGATTCGTATTGTATAGAATCTAAACCTGATTAGCTTCGTCTCTGCTGCATGTTACTCCTTATTAGACTCACTACAGCTTCATAATTTTAGTCCAATGGTTAGCCGTATTTTAAGATGGTATCAGAGCTATCCAGATCATGTTAAAAAAATGAAATTACTAAAGTTATCTAAACATGATAGAAATTCAAATACTCGATCTAAACGTGTTTAAGTTATAACCAACTCTCTTGATGATGGGAAGTTATTGGACCACTTTGTAACCAACCGAGAAAATAAAACCAACATTCTTCCACTTGGTCCAAACATTCCATCATCCACCTTAATGAAAAACAAAATACATGAATCATGGTGATAGGTTCTCTAATGTTGAGTAGTATCTTCCATGGATCATAATGTATCGTGTCTCTCAACCCAAACGACTTAATGAATAAACCCTATGTTTATTCGAGGTCCAAACTTTAATGATATTTCTCAATAAAATAAACGAATATGTATGTGCACAAAAACAAATGAGAAATATCAACTGAATAAGAGTTTCAATAAAATATCAAATGTACATAGAATGAATATTTACATCATGGAACCAAGTCCCATTCTTCCTACATGATCCTTGAAATTCTTTGGTGACATGCCTTTAGTCAAAGGATCAGCAATCATCAACTCAGTGCTAAGGTGCTCAATGACCACTTTCTTTTCCTTAACACGTTCTCTAATGGCCAAGTATTTGATGTCGATATGCTTACTACGACTACCACTCTTGTTATTCTTAGCCATAAAAAGAGTTGTCACAATACAGTCTTATTGGCCTAGAAATTGAATCCACAATTCTGAGCCCCGACACGAAACTCTTCAACCATACACCATGTGACGTAGCCTCAAAACATGATACGAACTCGGCCTCCATAGTGGAAGTAGCAGTCAAAGTCTGCTTTACACTCCTCCAAGACACGGCTCCACCGGCAAGCATGAAAATGTATGCTAATGTTGATTTGCGTGAATCAACACACCTAGTAAAATCCGCATCAGAGTAACCAACCACTTCCAAATCGTCGGTCCGTCTATACATGAGCATGTAATCCTTTGTCCCTTGTAGGTATCTCATCACCTTCTTTGTAGCTCTCCAGTGGTCAATACCTGGGTTACCATGATATCTTCCTAGCATTCCAACAGGAAATGCTATATCAGGTCTGGTACAGACCTGAGCATATATTAGGCTTCCAACGGATGAAGCATATGGAATGTTTTTCATCTGTTCCTGCTCGAGCTCATTTTTAGGGCATTGATTTAGGCTGAATCTGTCACACTTCACAATAGGTGCTACACTCGGTGAACAATCCTTCATCCGAAATCTCTCTAAAACCTTTTTGATATAAGTCTCTTGAGACAAACCCAAAATCCCTCGAGACCTTTCCCTATGGATCTTAATGCCAATGACATAAGATGCCTCACCCATATCTTTCATATTAAATTTCTTCGAGAGGAACTGTTTCACCTCATATAGCAAACTTTTATCATTTGTCGCAAGCAAAATATCATCCACATATAGCACAAGAAAGAAAAACTTGCTCCCACCGACCTTCTGGTATATACATTGATCCATAACGTTCTCTTCAAAACAAAATGAAGTGATAACGTCTGTAGGTTGTCTAAAAATCACAATAGATAGTTTATCCCCTATCAAACACCGATGATGAAAGTTACAATCTGACGACTTCTAGAAGGCTATAATTTGAAGACTTTCACGTAGATCGCTGAAGGTTACAATCTGACAATCTTCACGACAACCGATGAGAGTTCTAGTTCAACAGCATTCACAATCAACATTGGGAGTTACAATCTGACGACTCTCATATTCTCAAGGAGCGAAAACGAAGATTACAAGACAATGATCTTTGCAACGCTATGACAAAAGAGATTACTTGTTGATAATCTCTCCAAAGCAAGACGCAGAACTCATCACCTCACTCTAAGACTAAAACGCGGAGGTCCTCCCCGTGTATCAACACCAAAACGCGGAGGTCCTCCCCGTGTGTCAATATCAAAACGCTAGGGTCGAACCCACGTTACAACATCAAAATGCTGGGGTCGAATCCACGTTACAACATCAAAACGCTGGAGTCGAACCCATGTTACAACATCAAAACGCTAGAGTCGGACCCGCGTTATAACATCAAAACGCTGGAGTCGGACCCGCGTTACAACATCAAAACGCTGGGGTCGGACCCGTGTTTTTCAATGCCCATGTTAGACCCTAGAGGGGGGGTGATTAGGGTCTTATGCTAATCTAATCCGATTAAATGCCAATTAAAATTAATTAACAAGTTATCCTAGCAAGTATGAAATACCACAAGAAATATGAGCTAGGATAAGCAATGTAAACAATGAGATATATCCTATATGATGAAATATATATATATGCAAGGATATATAAACTAACACAAGGGGTAAACAATGTGAACTAGATAGTGGATCATATAAATAATGAGCTAATGACAATGGCGATAAGAAATATAAACACAAGTATAAATAAACGCCAAAGCACACTCAAACACAAGATATGATCACGGAGTTCGGACCTTCCGTCCTACGTCTCCGCTCCCCACTCCCGGGGAGAAATCCACTAACACAATCCGGTTTGGAAGCCGGAACTTCTTCTACACACTCGGTTTTCTAGCTAACCGAAAACTCTACAACTCACACTCTTGCAATCACACTCTACACCCACTAAGTGTTGGACCTAGCCGTGTCTCCCTCAAGTGCTCGGTTACAACCTCTCCCTAGGCACGTCAACCGACGCCACTCCTCTTGGGACGATCCCCGACTCTCACCACACACTCCTCACTCGGTGTACAAGTGTATTACAAAGTGATTCTCACAATAAGCACAAATATGACAAATGATTGTTCTCAAAACAAGGTGAGAACTCAATTAAGCACAACTCTTAGTCACAAACCCACAACCCCAAATTATACTATGAATGTAAATACAATAAGCTCAAAAGGTTGTGTGTGAACAAAGAGATATAAATCAAAACTAAACTCAATGTAGTTCTAGCTTAATAACAATGATAATCAAATATATAAAAAAGCTAGAAATAGAGTTTAGAAAACTTCTCAATATATCAAGAGTTGGAGGGAGAATAGTTGAATGCCCAAACACCAATAGATGATCTCCTCAAGCTCTTGTAGAATTGAATCACAAAAACAAACTCTCAATTTGCTTAAAAGCTTTTTAAACACACTTAAACCAAACTAAAACCCTTGCTAAAAACTTTATTAAACTTGATTAAAAACTCTCTTAGTTAGTTTAAAAAGACATCAGCAATGGGGTATATATAGGCTCATGAAACAAGTCCAAAAACCAAGAAAAACACCCCCAAAACATTAAAATAAACAAAAAACAGAACTAGCCTGTTACTGTAGCAAACGGTAACCTGACCGGTCGACCGCAGAGCCTCGTCCGGTCGACCGCACTGTTCACAGCAACAAAAAAAGCTCTCTGGACATTTTCCGGTCGACCGCGGTGACACTCCCGGTCGACCGCATTACTGTAGCACTGCATATCCAGTTTTGTAAAATCAATTCAAAATAGTAAATCAACTCCAAAAATTGTGAAATTTTGAGGGAATGTTCTAGACATGTATAAGAATATGTTAGAAAAAGAATTTCTGAAAAATAATTTCCCAGTTGAGAGAAATAAATGTTTGAACACAGAAATACAGTTTCTAAAAATCTGCTGTGATACACGATTTTGTAAAAGCAATTTGGCACAGTAAATCAACTCTAAAAATAGTAAAATTTTGAGGGAAGGTTATAAACATATAGATAAACATGTCAAAGAAAGAATTTCTTGAATACCACTTCCCATTTATGAAAACTCATCTGTTTTGTAAAACATGCACGAACATGTGCACGAACAAAAACATGATTTTGTAAATTCCATTAAACATAACAAATCAATTCCAAACTTGATGAAACTTTACAAAATGTTTGTAAACATGAAAACAAACATGTTACAAAAAGAATTTTCCAATTTGCATTTCCCAATTGTGAAATCTCATTATTTTGCAAAAGTGTTCAAAACATGAAAAAAGTGATATACATGAAGTTTGATGTTTTGACATAAACAATGTTTTGAAACTTTGCACAATGATTATATAGACTTGATAAAATATGTATATGATGATTGTTAAGTCTATAAACTGAGAATACAATATTTGAGCTTAGAAACCAAATACGTGTGTGTATATGATATTGAGCTTAGAGTATCTAACACACATAATATAAAACCTAAACTAAATATACCAAAGCTTGATCTTGATCTTCAATAGGCTTGACTTGATATATTTGCGGATGAAGCTTGAACTATAAAATCTAAACTAGATTACCCAAGCTTGATCTTGATCTTCATTGTAGCTCAACTTGGTACACATACGGATGAAGCTTGAACTTGATCTTTAACTTTGAATTGCAAGGCTTCAACCCGACATTCCACCAACCTCCATTTGATATGATCGTTATGGCGCAATCCATCCATCCTCCAACTACGTTGTTTGTCTACAAAACATAGGAATGCACAAACACTAGACAAACAACATTAGTAGTAAATTGTTTGTAAATCATCATCAAAACAAGAAGGCCAACAGCCCAGCGGGTACCCAACTCCGCGTCTCTATTCTAAAACGCGGAGTTAGGGTCCTGAACGCCGACGTGGGCGTTTGACTCGTTCAAACACGAGCTGAACGGTTGCAGGAACCGTTTTCCCTCCACGATTTGAGGGATTTCTGCCCCACTTAGGAGCGGATTAAGGGGGCGGTTACACCCCTTAATTTCCTATAAATATGGGTAAACTCAACTAAGTTCAGGGCTGGCTTTTTGGAACGGAAGAGTTGGCAGCAGGCTGGCTTTTTGGAACGGAAGAGTTGGCAGCAGGCTGGCATTTTCGGATCTGAGACTGGGCAGCGAGGAGGGAATTTCTTGGCAGCATGAAGAGGAGATATTTTGGCTTGGAAGCAAGGGGGAGATCGACGTTCATCCTCAGCAACGATCGACCACCGGAGCTTTCTTCTAGCCTTGGCTTATTAACCAATCTTCGGTTCAAATCAACTCTTTCACAGAGTTATCAACTCATCAAGAGTTTCAAACTTGCCACGCAAATTCTCCACAACGTCGAATCGTGAGGAGAAGACATCGTTCCAGTGAATCAAGATATTCGGATCGTCAACGGAGAGCAAACTCGACGCGAGCATTCGAGGGAGGCACTCTATCGCCACCGTGAAGAACCCAGTTTTAAACAAAAGAGAGAATCAAATTCGTTCTCCTCTCTTTTGTAATCAGGAAATCCAATTGTAACTGAGATTAAAGGAATACAAATCAATTTTCCTATCATGGAATTTCAAATACCATTGGCGTGAAGCTTGTTTTAATCCATATATGGACTTATTAAGCTTACACACCAAGTGCTCACAATTACTAGAGGAGAAACCTTCAGGTTGCTTCATATAAACTTCTTCCTCTAGGTCACCATTAAGAAAGGCTGTTTTCACATCCATTTGATGCAAATCCAAAACAAAATGGGCAACCAATGCCATAATGACCCGAAGAGAATCTTTCTTAGATACAGGAGAAAATGTCTCCGTGTAGTCGATTCCCTCTCTTTGAGTGAATCCTTTGGCAATGAGTCTGGCCTTATATCTCTCAATGGTGCCTTGTGAATCTTTCTTTGTTTTGAAAACCCATTTACATCCAATGGCTTTTACACCATCAGGCAACTTGACGAGATCCTATACTCGGTTTGACGCCATAAAATCCATCTCATCTTTCATGGCATTGTACCATAAGTTTGAAATCTCAGAACTCATGGCTTGTGAAAACGTCTCAGGATTATTTTTGCCTCCAACATTGTAGTCAGACTCTTATAGATACACGACATAGTCACTAGGAATCACCGATTCCCTTACTCTAGCAGATCTTCTTAATGCTGCATCAACATTTTCCTTAGGATCAGGATCATGTTGTTCAGCTAGTTGTTCAACAACTTCAGGTATTTGTTGAACTTCAACATCTACTAAACCAGGATCAACAGCTTGGGGTATTTCGTGAACTGGTTCTTCAACACGCGTTTGTACTATAGGCGCGTTGTTAACAACAACGATCAGTCTGTTAATTGAAGTGGCACAATGAGCATCTAAATAATCTTTCTCAAGACCAACCCCCTGAAATCGATCGCTCCCACTAATCAAGTCATTCTCAAGAATTTAGCATTTCTTGATTCCACAAACCTAGTGCTATGAGATGGACAATAAAATCTGTATCCCTTAGACCTTTCAGCATATCCAACGAAATACCCACTTATGGTCCTTGAGTCCAACTTCTTTTCTTGTGGATTGTAGACTCTTACTTCGGACGGACATCCCCAAACGCGTACATGTCGCAAAGTTGGTTTCCAACCTTTGAATAACTCAAAAGGAGACTTTGGGACAGCCTTGGTCGGAACTCGGTTTAATATGTACACAGCCGTCTTGAGAGCTTCAGTCCACAAAGATTTAGGAAGTTTGGAGCTAGCAAGCATGCTACGCACCATGTCCAATAATGTTTGGCTTCTTCTTTCAGCTACTCCATTTTGGTCCGGAGAGCCAGGCAAAGTATATTGGGCAACAATCCCATTTTCACGAAGAAACCTCGCAAATGGACCATTTGCATGGCCACTCTCAGTGTATCTACCATAGTATTCTCCACCTCTACCGGATCTCACGATCTTAATTTGTTTGTCACATTGTTTCTCTACTTCTACTTTAAACACCTTAAAAGCATCTAGTGCTTCATTCTTACTGTTAAGCAAGTAGAGATACATGTATCGCGATTTAAACACCTTAAAAGCATCTAGTGCTTCATTCTTACTGTTAAGCAAGTAGAGATACATGTATCGCGAGTAATCATCTATGAAAGATTACTGTTAAGCAAGTAGAGATACATGTATCGCGAGTAATCATCTATGAAAGAGATGAAGTACTTATCAAGGTATGCATCCATGTCTAGACAAAAAATGTCTGTGTATATGATTTCTAATAATTCAGAACTTCTTTTGGCACCTTTCTTGGACTTGTTAGTCTGCTTACCCTTAATGCAGCTTATACAAGTCTCAAAGTCAGTAAAATCCAAAATACCAAGTACCCCATCATTCACTAACCTTTTAATTCTATCAATAGAGATATGTCACAATCTCCGATGCCACAGTATAGAAGACTCTTCATTCACAACACATCGTTTAGTACCAATAATTTCATGAACGTGCATAGAAGTATGATTTTCATTATTTTGCAAATTAAGGAGAAAAAGACCATCAGACAAAGTACCACATCCAATAACATCAGATTTATAAGACAAATTAAATCCGAGATCTGAAAAGTTAAAGGAATAACCATCTGATACAAGTCTAGAAACTAAAATTAAATTCCTAGAAAAACTAGGAATATAAAACGTCTTTTCTAAACATAAAATAAAGGGAAAAATGCTTCCAGCCCCCAAAACTAATGAAAACAAGCTTCCCCCTCCCAAGACTTTTTCAACGTGTGTTTTACCCCCAAAAGTAAACTCTGTGTTCTCTGAGCCCCCAAAACACAAAACCCAAGAAATTAAGATACGTGAAGACCATAATACCCTCCATTGTCACATCCTCCTTCCTCTCCAAACCTAACCACCGCAACCTCCTCCACAATCTCTTTCTTAATGTCCTTTTGAGGAGGGATTTTCCCTTTCCCCTTGTCCTTGGCTTGATCCTTCTTCTTGTACTTCTCAGGCGTAGTAAAGTTCACAATTTCCTTTTCCTTTTCCTCCATAAGCAGCCTGCCCTCTTCCTGAACACACATGGTCAACAATTCATTGATCGACCATTTGTCCTTATATTTCCTTTTCCTTTTCCTCCATAAGCAGCCTGCCCTCTTCCTGAACACACATGGTCAACAATTCATTGATGGACCATTTGTCCTTATGTGTGTTGTAGGATATCTTAAATGGGCCATATTGCTGAGGTAAGGTGCAAAGGATGTAGTGAACCAGGAAGGCTTCAGATATCTCAACCTCTAATACTTTCAACTGAGTCACAATATCTCCCATGCGCATGATATGATCCACGCACACCCCTTACGCCGGTGAGCCTCAAGGATGAAAACTGTATGATTAAGGTGCTCGCCATTGCCTTGTCTGAAGTGGCGAACTGCTCATCGATAGCCTTTAGTAAATCTTGGACCTTGTCGACCTGCTCGACTGAACCCCTTATACCAGCAGAAATTTTAGTCTTTATGAACATCACACAGAGACGATTGGATCGTTCCCATTTTTCATAAAGCTGAATTTCGTCTTTAAGGATAAGGGTTGGTTGTTAAGGTTACGCGTTTGTTGTCAAGGTTACGGGTTTGTTGTCAAGGTTAATTTCACAACTAATTAGAATATTCGTTGTTAAGGATAAGGGTTGGTTGTTAAGGTTACGCGTTTGTTGTCAAGGTTACGGGTTTGTTGTCAAGGTTAATTTCACAACTAATTAGAATATTCGTTGTTAAGGATAAGGGTTGGTTGTTAAGGTTACGCGTTTGTTGTCAAGGTTACGGGTTTGTTGTCAAGGTTAATTTCACAACTAATTAGAATATTTGTTGTTAAGGATAAGGGTTGGTTGTTAAGGTTACGCGTTTGTTGTCAATGTTACGGGTTTGTTGTCAAGGTTAATTTCACAACTAATTAGAATATTCGTTGTTAAGAATAATGGTTGGTTGTTAAGGTTATGCGTTTGTTGTCAAGGTTACGGGTTTGTTGTCAAGGTTACGCGTTTGTTGTTAATGTTACATGTTTATTGTGAAATTAACCTTGACAATCAACCCGTAACCTTGACAACCAAACCCGTAACATTAACAACAAACCCGTAATCTAAACAACAAACACGTAACCTTGGCAACAAGGCTCTTAGGCTCTTAGCAATAAGGTTACCCGTAACCCGGAATAAGGTTTGTAGAATATCGTAGCCATCATCAGTTCCATGCAAAAATTTCTTAACAATCAACCCGTAACCATAACAAGCAACCCGTAACCTTAACAACCAACACGTAACCTTAACAAGCAACACGTAACCTTAACAAGCGACGCGTAACCTTCACAACCAACGCGTAAATCACTTGGCTTTTGAAAATCTCATTAAAAGTGAAATATTATTATAATTTCCCTAAAAATTAAAAGTGAAATATTCATTTTCTAAAAATATATTGTTATATATGTTTCCGAATCTTACAAAAAATCAGTAAGAAAAAAGAAAATTACCAACAATTAACCCTTCAAAAAACAAAAAAAACAAGATTAAAATCACTAACAGGACCCACTTCCTTCTTCCACCTCCTCAATTAACCCTTCAAAAAATAAAAAAAATATTAAAATCACTAACATAACCCACTTCCTTCTTGCACCTCCTCAATCTCAAAACGAACCGAGGAAGCCACGAAATCACAGCAAGTGCCCACCACCTAAAACAAAATCCAGGTTTTGAAAATCCGACGCACATGCACCACGACCGCCGCCGTAAACTTCGTCATCCTCCTCTTGCTCATCACCTCCTCCTGCTCATCCTCGCCGTCACCGGCGTCTCTCCACGTGTCACGTTCCCGGCCATCCGCGTGGAGCTCAACATGACCCTCGACCTCCTCATCAAAAACCCTAACTATGCTTCGTTCTCTCCAGCTTTACTATGGTGGGGCCCAGGTTGGGGAGGCTGATGTGGATCCTGGGAGGATACCGGTGCGCGGGGCGATGCTCGTGACGGCGAGGTTGACGGCAGAGGGGGCAATCTCATCGCGGAGGTGGGGACCCTGCTGAGGGACATGATGACGGCCGCCATCGGGGAAAGGGACGGAGGAACCCTTTCAAATCATCACAGATAAAGAAAGAAAAAGAGAGAGAGAAAGGGTATTATGGTCTTCAAATTTTAATACTCTTGGTCTTTGTGTTTTGGGGGCTCAGTGCATATTTGTTACGAATTTGGGGGTTTTGAGAGCGTTGAAAAAGTCTTGGGAGGGGGAAGCTTGTTTTCATTAGTTTTGGGGGCTGGAAGCATTTTTCCCTAAAATAAAACCACTACTTAAAACCAGTCTGCATGTGCCAATGGCCTCCACATGCGAGGGCATCTTATTTCCTGAATAGACGCTGTGCTCACTTCCCATTGGCTTCCGCGGGTCTCGTAAATCCTACAATGAATTGGTGACATGGATTGTAGAGCCAGAATCAATCCACCATGTGTTATGATTAACATAAATCATATTGGATTCATAACAAACAAAAGAAAGTTGAGTACCTTTCTTATCAAGCCACTTCATGAACTTGGAGCATTGTTTCTTAACGTGCCCCTTCTTTTTGCAAAAGAAGCACACAATCTCTTTCTTAATGTCCTTTTGAGGAGGGATTTTCCCCTTCCCCTTGTCCTTGGCTTGATCCTTCTTCTTGTACTTCTCAGGGGTAGTAAAGTTCATAATTTCTTTTTCCTTTTCCTCTATAAGCAGCCTGTCCTCTTCCTGAACACACATGGTTAACAATTCATTGATCGACTATTTGTCCTTATGTGTGTTGTAGGATATCTTAAATGGGCCATATTATTGAGGTAAGGTGCAAAGGATGTAGTGAACCGGGAAGGCTTTAGACATCTCAACCTCCAATACTTTCAACTGAGCCACAATATCCCTCATGCGCATGATATGATAACGCACACCCCTTACACCAGTGAGCCTCAAGGATGAAAACTGTATGATCAGGGTGCTCGCCGTTGCCTTGTCTGAAATGACGAACTGCTCATCGATAGCCTTTAGTAAATCTTGGACCTTGTCAACCTGCTCGGCAACCCCTTATACCAGCATAAATTTTAGTCTTTATGGACATCGCACAGAGACGATTGGATCGTTCCCATTTTTCATAAAGCTAAATTTCATCTGAAGTGCTGATTTCAGTAACTGTGGGGGGTTCAACCTTCCTTATGGCATAGTCTATGTCTATCCATCCCAAATGAAGGAGAACTCTCTTCTTCCACACTTTGTAGTTGTCCCCTTTGAGCTCGGGAACATCACAACTCATATCAGAGTAAAGCAGGTGGAATTGCTGTAATAAATTAAATAATCATGCTCATGTTACTAAATTTGAAGCTAACAAAATATGACATGTTCTACCATAAATTAAATAATCATGCTCATGTTACTAAATTTGAAGCTAACAAAATATGACATGTTCTACCAATGTAAAATCATGCAAATATAAGCTCATGTTACTAAATTTGAAGCTAACAAAATATGACATGTTCTACCAATGTAAAATCATGCAAATATAAATCTAGTGACATAAAACTTGCCTATGGGCTAAAGTTCCTATTTAATTAGATTTATCTTAACTTCATGATAAAACTATCAAATTATGCTTTATTTTCTAATCCCTGTGGGTAAATTAGAAAATATAATTTGATATTTTATCCTAATTAATCATACAGATACAATAAAAATTCCTGTGGGATAAAATTTATTATATAATATCCGATTAATCATAATTAATGTTTACTTTCTAAATAAGATCCTTAACAAGTGATATAACAAACCTTATTATACAGTTTTAATTAATTAAGGATGCTGTGGCTACTCCCAATTTAATTAAACTATATGGGTTAATTAAATATTTATTAAATTATATTCACAGAAACATCACTTGATAAAACACAATAGATCTAACATGCACAAATATAAACATCAACCAGAAATTATCAAATATGCAATGTAGGCAACATAAAAAAAATTGAAAGCAAACAAAAACAGTATTAGAATTCAAAGAGCAGGTATTAAGGACCAAATCCTCAAGCCTTACACCACTAGGTGTAGTCCTAGGGGTTTCAACACCAAACCTCTAGGCCAAATCCTCAAGCCTTACCACTAGGCTATTTCCCCTAAAGTATTTACTACAATCAAAATATATATACATATTGAATAAACAGTTAGATCCGAATTTTTACAATTTCGAACAGTTAGATCCTAATTCTTAAGCAAATCAAACTAAACTTTATTATTAATTTGATTATCATTATACCAAGATCTTAGAATAAATGATTTTCACAATGAACAATTAATTAAGAAAAAAAAACGAGAAATAAATATCATGATGGAAAATCATAAGTTCTACAATCATTGCTCTGATACCAAATGTTAAAAAAAATGAAATTACTAAAGTTATCTAAACATGATAGAAATTCAAATACTTGATCTAAACATGTTTAGAAACTGAAAATTATAATCTATATCAAAACGGAAGCAAAATTGATTAAACTAACCTCTAGCCATTGTTGTCTTATACAATGGATAATGGATGTTGATTTCGAGAAGATCTTCTAAACCTTATCTCTTCACTAAATAGATGGTGTATTTTCTTTTCAAAATTTAAGAGTAGGTATTAGGGACCAACCGAGATATATATTCTTTTTCCACTCTCTCCATCAAAGAGCAATAACCGAATTAGTGGGCAAAGTGGTTGGTTAAGTTATAACCAACTCTCTTGATGATGGGAAGTTATTGGACCACTTTGTAACCAACCGAGAAAATAAAACCAACAGATATTCAAATCCTACCGGCTACGAATTTAAAGTACATTTTCTAAATTAATATGTCAGTCCATGTTTCGACCCGTAAGAAGGCCTTCAGTTGCCGGGACATATTAGAATATAAAACGACGACTCTCAACGCTCACTATGACTTCGGAGGTTTGTTTTAATGGTTAGAGGGACGTTAAGATATTGTGTCTGTTTTGTTGTAGTAGCACATGTTATAGCATAATTATTAGTTGCATTATTTAGCTAAATGCTGTTAAAATAAGATTTGTAAATAAAGAGTAACGTTGGCTCTGCCCTTTTGGGTAAAGAATATTTTCTGAGAAAATTGTTGGATATTTTACTTATTGATAACGAAGAAGGTTAATATTTATTAAAAAGATGTGTGAGGATGAAGGAATAAGGGAGGGGTTAAAAAAAACTAAAGGAGGGGTTTTAAAAAAAACTAACCTTTTAGGAACTTCTGCGTCTACGGAGCAGCAAATAATTAAAGCTCCACTACACTGAAATTAAGATTGAGAACTTGAAGGAGGACATTTAACAGACTACAGGTTGCTTGCGATTAGCTCAGTTACAAGTTAAATTGCTAAGTTTGAACCATGGAAAGCGTCAGGTGGCCTTGATGTACATTTGTTAACTATCTGGAGTCCAATCTAGGCATGGTTTGCTCCCTCACATTTGGAAACAAAGTATCGGTCTATGCAATTGCTATTTGCGTCCATATCGGCCCTTTTTTCCTAGTAATTTCGAGACACATGCAAATATCTGGAAAGTTGCTCTACATTTATGCACTAAAATTTGCATGTTTGAGATATTATGGGAGGAATTCCGATCATCTCCACTACAAAGAAGTAGCGGAGAGACTATTACTCTTAATCTCAACCGTTGATTATTTAGTTCGTAGTTGTGATAAATCTAGATGTAACAGTAACACTCACCATGCTCCCATGTCCATGTATTGCACTCATTCTTAATTTACAATAAAAAAAATATCACAACCACTGACCAGATAATTAATGATTGTGATTACGTAGTGGTCCCTTCACTATTTTTTGGTAGTGGAGAGAATTTGAATCCATTTTGGGAGCTATAATTTGTGATTTTGATATATTCTAAATGTAACACTCACCACACCCCGATATATTGCACTCATTCTTAATTTGCATTCAAAGAAAAAAATTTATATCATCCACTAGATAATCAATGATTCATGTGATTAAGTAGTGATCCCTCCACTATTTTTTTTTTTTGTAGTGAAGAGGATCCTACATGTGGAGTTAAATGTATCATCCGTCTACATTCAAAAATGGTGTTTCTAAGATGAGTTTGCTCAAATAATTTCACGAGATCCAGGTATAAACGTTTTATGCCTCAACCATTGCCATGTGCTAATGCAGTTAATTTCAGGTTTGACAACATTGGGAACTCCAAGAGTACCCATAATTCAGTCACCAATCCATTCTTCTTGTTCTGAATTGAATTCGTTGACACTGAGCTCACTTTCTTACTCTAAGATGATGGGTTGAGGTTGCTTACTCTACATTCGATAAAAACAAAAAGTCTCTTCCTAAACCAAGGTAACTGTTGGGCCTAATAAAGAAGGTTAATTATTTAATTATGTCGGAAAGTTAATTACATGAACGAGAGGATATTTTCTGGAGTTTAGCGTTCCTTAATTTTTGTCTAATGACTAGTTAATTTGAGGGAAGCAGATCCTTGCATATGGAACACACGTTAGAGGGATGGAGGAGATTTCCCCCAGCGTGCCCTCTTACGTTTAAGTCAGTGGTAGATAAAACAAACTATTAGAATGCAGAATCTAGTTGAGGGTTTGATCCAGCGTACTTTAGTGTAGTGGGGTTAAGCACTATTTAGAGAGAATTCATGGGGGCACATTGGTAATTCGACCTGACCGGTGGAGCTGGTGCTCTGACTTTCACTTTACGTACACGCGTCAGCGGCCCATTGGGTGAAGGTAGAGGGGCACCTACCTCACATTTAATGTGCTAGCAACCAAATGGTGAAAGTGCGGGTGATGTCCGAAGAGTGATTATGACTCTGGTCATGTATTTAATGTAATGATTACTAGGCAGTAAAGCATGGGCGCCGACTGTCCATGCATGAAATGTGAACGACATTGATGGGATTCATAGGTCGCTTTCTCATCCGGGAGGTTCCCCAGTAGAATCCGACCAAGAGAAGTCTTTTGTCTCTGACTTGGACTTCTTTAGTGGAATCCAACTTGAAGATGACTTTCGTCTCATACTCAGACCGCTAGAGAGGTCGGCGTGATTGGTAAAGTGATGTTCATATTTGGGTCGGGAGAGGTCGGCGTGATTGGTAAAGTGATGTTCATATTTGGGTCGGGTTTTTTAGTTATACGACTCCGCCTATTAATCTAACCCGTGACCAACTTTTAAGGATTCATTAGACTTAATGATTTATAGGATACAACATTAATAATATTTATGAGAAAGATGTGTGAGGATGAAGGAATAAGAAAAGGACTAACATTTGTTTGGAGCTTGTGCATCTATGGAGCAGCAAGTAATTAAAGCTCAACCACACTGAAAGATTGAGGACTTGAAGGACATGAATAGGCTTCAGGTTCCCTGCAATTAGCTTTACATGTTAAATTGCTAAGTTTGAACCATGGAGAGCGTCAGGTAGCCTTGATGTACCTTTGCTAACTAAGGGCCTGTTTGGATTCGTAGGGGGTGAAGGGAAGTTAAGGGAAACTGAGTGAAGGGAAGGGAAGGGAAAGGAAGGGAAGGGAAGGGAATTCCCTTCCCCTTGGTTACACCCCAATTTGAGGGGTAACAATTTTTATACTAAGGGAAGGGAAGGGAATTCCCTTCCCCTTGGTTACACCCCAATTTGAGGGGTAACAATTTTTATACTATAGGGGGTGAACCAAGGTGAATGGAGGTGAATTAACTTCACCTCCTAAGTGTTCCCAAACAAGGTGTAAATGAAGTACAATCTAGGCATGCTTGTTCCCTCACATTTGAAAACAAAATATCAGTAATTTGCGTCGATATCGGCCCCTTTGTTTCTAGTAATTTCGAGACATGCCAACATCTGGAAAGTTGCTCCCCATTTTCCACAAAATTTCGCATGTTTGAGATATTTTGGGAGGTATACGTAGGAGCCTACTTATTTGGTAATACATTACGTCTGTCCGCTAGGGATACAGCATCATGGGGTTTTAATATGGTTAAGCATCACATTTGTTGAATGGCAAAAGGCCATATGAACCGAGGTGGAACGAAGATGTACTAGAGGTTAAATCATTAGCATATGTATGTATATATGTACGTGTGTGTGGGCGCGGGTGCTTGCATGCACACACATACACACTAAAATTGTTTTATACATGTGGATTTATATGTATCATCCTTCTTCATTCAGAAATGGTGTTTCTACGATGCGTATGCTCAAGTAACTTTCATGAGATCCAGGTATAAACTTTTTGTTGGATATTTTGTTGGAGAAAATGTAATTTTGCCTTAATGAATGCTAATAAATTTTGTAATTAAAAATATGCTTTAATTAGAAATTAAAATGAGCATAATGGCTATACATTATGACGAACGTTACGGAAATAATTACGGGTTTTATAACGTCTTTTCCAACCCTATATATATCCGTATGTTGAGCTCAAAATCATAAGGAAAAAATATACAAGTTTCTCTTGTTTTTCTTCTCTCCCCTACATATTGTTTTCATCTACATCTTAGTTTTATTTTATGGGTAACTTCCTTCATCTGAGCAGAAGCTCTGTACTCTGGCCCGAGTGTAGGGACCGGTCGTTTCCGGGGGCTTTTACCGCTAGGGGGAGGGAACCATCTGTGCCAGGACGATAGGCGGGTTCTCAATCTTCTAGGGCAGTGAATACACGACTGCTCCCGTCAGGCCTAATTTTTCTTATCTCTCATTTATTTTGATTTCGGATTTATTTCATGTTATAATCTTAATTATTTGATAAATTTCCAACAATCTAGAAGATTGAGAATATAGCTGTTGATTTATTAAATCCGAAATAAGTTTATCTATAATTAATTGCTTTTAATTATTGCTGAATAACTTCTGTTAATTCGGGAAAAAATTATTTGTAACTGTTACTGTTCATTCCGAAAATATACTTTTACCTGTTCATTGGAATAGTCTACTGTTCATCAAAAAAAATTGTCACTAAATTGCTTATCTATTAATTAACCTTTTGGTTAAAAAAACAGTTTTGGTTACTGTTCACATAGAAATTTGTAATTAAATATTTCTGTTAAATTTAATTAATTGTTGTTAATTAAGTTGTAATAATTACTACTAATTAATTCTAATAGTTACTTACAATTAATTATAATTAATTGTTTTAATTGCTTTTATTGCTTTAATTGCTGTTTTAAGATGTTGCAAGTGGGCTCTTTGCCTTCCAGTACCTCACGAGTCTGAAGTTCAAGCTCTTCCACAAATTAAATCGTTCTCAACCTTACTGTTTTAAGCTTGCTGGGGTGGGCAGGAGTCGTTCTGACAAACCCCACAAAACAAATTTTTACTCTCACGACATATAAATCATGAGGTTCCAACATCAATAGGTAAACCCCTCCTCGGTTTTATCCAACATATGTTTGCAATATAATTGCTAGGCAGATTAAAAAAACTAGCAGGAAATATTTTAAAGTTTCTATATACTGTTAAGGAACAAAAACTCATGGAGTGAACCGGTTCAAGTTTTCTTGGATTAGTTGGTGTCTAAGAAAATGTTTAGGGGTTTGTAGGCATCGAAAATTGCCGATAGGTCCCCACTCACAGCTCGGTGTTAACGATCGACGATCGAACGACGCTACCCAGTTCACAAGAGCTCAAATGACGCCGGGGAGCACCTGAAGCGAACCGACGGACTACGTGAGCCGACAGAATGTCAGAATTACGGGGATACGGGTTGACCGAAAACCCCGCGATCACCGCAATTGAACCAACACCCGCCATGTCCCGATCACCCCACTGATAAGCCAACCATCGGGGCCTACAGAGCTCGCCGTCACGATTCCAACGCATCCGAAATCACTCAAATCCGAGTTCGGACGAAAAGTCAACGGCGAGTCAACGGCAGAACAACGGCACAGCCTCGGACTGCGTTGGGACACCCAAATGGGTCTCGGCAGGCACGAAACACCCGAGGGGTGTCTTGGCAAAGCCAAGACACCCCAGGGGTGTCTCGGCCAGGCCGAGACACCCCCAAGGTGTCTCGGCCAGGCCATATCGTATACAATATTCTTAAGGATAACCCGGCGACCTCCGATAAGTATATGAGGCTAAACTAACTTTCAGAACTCCCAAGAGTATACGAGTATAAACTGGTCCTCTCTGCTTCAAATGCATGACTTTTGGTCAACGTCTGTCAAGGTGTCGCCAGATGGGAATTCCCCAACAACGAGGGTCAACTTAACGTTAAATCAGCGACGTCGTTTAGTTTCAAGATTTTAACAGCGGTCAGACGATAAACGCAGAGCCGTAAAAACTTCATCTATTCGACAGAACTCTGAATAGATTGAGGGCTGAAGGAGTCAAGAAATGAAACCCATGACAGGTCCTTCTGCAAATATAGCCTATCATATCCAAAGTATTTCAGGCTCCTCTATAAAAGAAACGAGACTGAAACACTTTGGAGGGGGTATCTGTAGGCGTTAAAAATTGCCCATAGGTCCTCAAACACAGTGCAAGACAAGGAAAAGACGATAAACGTTATTATCCAAGTCAAAGGAATTCATCCAAAATCAGCAAGGCGACGAAGCGTACGCAAAACAAAGAAGCTGGAAGAATCACGAAACATTGCTTAGAAGCTTGAACAGTGCCGAGTCACCAAATGCTGACTCGCACAGTTCCGAGTCACCAAATGCTGACTCGCACAGTTCCGAGTCACCAGAAGCTGACTCGCACAGTTCCGAGTCACCAGAAGCTGACTCGCACAGTTCCGAGTCACCAGAAGCTGACTCGCACAGTTCCGAGTCACCAGAAGCTGACTCGCACAGTTCCGAGTCACCAAATGCTGACTCGCACAGTCCCGAGTCACCAGGACTCTTGTTGGATATAAAACCTCCCCAAACACGGATTTCAATGATTTTTAAGGATTCTTTCGTCCCAAAACCTCTCCAACTGCTCTGAGGTTATCCATAAACACGTTTAGACAGTTATAAACCGCAGATAACGTTTAAACATCAATTCCTACTAGGAGACACATATCAAAAAGCCTATAAATAGAAGCCTAAGGTCTTCTTTCAAGGGGATCGGAGATCTGAGATTAAGAAGGCGAGGTGCTGTCAAATTGACCAGTCAACCACGAATTTCAGAGGAGAATCATCAGAGCTTGGCGAACACTTTCATAAAGAAAGCCCCTTCGAAAGGTTTGTGATTCTTTTCCCTTCTTTCCTCCGGATTAAACTTGGTTTTAATCTCGAGAAGAGCCACAATCTCGCTTGGTCGTGATTGTCGCTTCCGTAATTGTTTCCCTCGTGAAACAAGAGCGTAATTATATTGTCGATCGGCTTTGGTCTGCGGTGGTCCACGGACTAACGCGTCCCCGGCACAGGCAAAGATCCCACGCAAAGCAGCGGGAGATAAACTACTGCTGCGTTTTGTTTGATAAAGTTGTAATCTTTATTTTTCGTTGTAAGAAGATCTTATAAAAAGATCAACTCTCTTTTCAGTTTGAACTTGTAATCGATAAACGGTGTAACAGGTTTGAAAACAATGGAAAAGACAACTTTTGACACAAACATGGGTCACCCAGATCCGACCCTCCTGCTCGCGGGTCACTCAAATCTGACCCGCTAAGCCGCGGGTCACCCAAATCTAACCCGCC